>NC_059430.1:43904098-44213870 GCF_021028975.2 Sphaerodactylus townsendi | reverse complement strand
GGGGGAGGGTGGAGGATTCAGGTATACAAACTACCGAGATGAAGTGGAATGTTCAGGGGGCTCAGGGAATGTTCTAAACAAGACAAAAAAAAAAGGAGAAGGGGGAGGGATCAGTGGTGGGATTCAGTAGGTTCACACCATATCGGCAGAACCGGTTGTTAAAATGGTGCTTGTAAACAACCAGACTGCGCCCTAGAACTCAATATAACACTAAGGCAAGACAGAGCCCCTGTCCATGCCTTAACCCATCCCTAACTTATTATTTTTATTTAATATATTCAGTCATAAATTGTTCCCAAATTGTAACAAAAACAAATAAAATAAAAATAATAGGTTAGGGTTAAGGCAAGGGCAGGGGCTCAGGCTTGCCTTTGCATTCCATTAAGTTCTAGGGCGCAGTCTTAGAGTAGGGCTATGGTCAGGTTTAGGTTTAGGGTTATGGACCCTCAAAGGGGGTGCCCCATCCCCCATTCTTTGCTAAGGAGATGGGGGCTACACTTTTGAGGGTCCATAACTTTGGACCCCCTGAACCAAACTGCACCAAACTTGGGGGGTCCCATCAGGACAGTCTCCAGATGATATCCTGAAATTTTGGTGTCGATACACCCAAAAATGCACCCCCTGCAGGAACATCCCAGAAATTTGCCCAAGAATCTTTGTTCCACATTGAGTTTTCTGCATTGCTGTCAATGGGGGTTGCAGGCTGGGGGGGGGCACATTTCTGAAGGCACAGTCTCAAAACTTTCATGGTCCCATCAGGAGACTTCCCTAATGATACCCCCCAGGTTTGGTGCAGTTTGGTTCAGGGGGGGCAAAGTTATGGACCCTCAAAATTGTAGCCCCCATCTCCTATTAGCTCCCATTGGAAACAATGGGGGTTGGGGGCACCCCCTTTGGGAGTCCATAACTTTGGACCCCCTAAACCAAACTGCACCAAACCTGGGGGGTCCTATCAGGACAGTTTCCAGATGATACCCTGAAAGGGTATCCAAAAAGGCACCCCCTGCAGGCCAAAAATGGAAAACCACTAAAAATACCCAAAAACGAACCCTGCATTTTGATGCCCCCCACAAGGTGGTGCCCTGGGCAGCTGTCCACCTTGCCCAATGGGCATTACGCCCCTGTGTTATATTGCGTTCTAGAGTGCAGTCCAAGAATAGGGTTATGGTCAGTATCAGGTTTCAGGGTTTTGCCTTAACCCTTGCCTTTGCTTGAACCCCAACCCTAACTTTTTATTTTTATTTAATTTATTCAGTCATAAATTGTTCCCAAATTTGTAACAAAAACCCGAAACCTAAAACTGACCATCGCACTAATATTGCACTGCGCCCTAGAACTCAATGTAACACTCAGGCAAGCCTGAGCCCCTGCCCTGAACCCTAACTTGTTATTTTAATTTAATTTATTCAGTCATAAATTGTTCCCAAAATTGTAACAAAATGCCGAAACCTAAAACTGACCATAGCCTAATTCTTGGACTGCACCCTTGAACTCCATGGAGCACAAAGGCATGCCTGACCCTCTGCCCTTGCCTTAACCCTAACCCTAACCTATTATTTTTATCTAATTTTTTTTGTTACAATTTTGGGAACAATTTATGACTGAATAAATTAAATACAAATAATTAGTTAGGGATAGGGTTAAGGCAAGGGCAGGGGCTCAGGCTTGCCTGAGTGTTACGTTGAGTTCTAGGGTGCAGTGCAAGAATAGGGCTATGGTCAGATTTAGGTTTCGGGTTTTTGTTAGAAATTTGGGAACAATTTATGACCAAATAAATTGAATAAAAATAATAAGTTAGGGTTAGGGTTAAGGGATGGAAAGGAGCTTTGGTTTGCCTTTGTGTTAAATTGAGTTCTAGGGCGCAGCCAGTTTCAGATTTCAGGGTTTTGCCTTAACCCTTGCCCTGTCTTGAACCCCAACCTAACTTTTTATTTTTATTTAAGAACATAAGAACAAGCCAGCTGGATCAGACCAGAGTCCATCTAGTCCAGCTCTCTGCTACTCGCAGTGGCCCACCAGGTGCCTTTGGGAGTTCACATGTAGGATGTGAAAGCAATGGCCTTCTGCGGCTGTTGCTCCCGAGCACCTGGACTGTTAAGGCATTTGCAATCTCAGATCAAAGAGGATCAAGATTGGTAGCCATAAATTGACTTCTCCTCCATAAATCTGTCCAAGCCCCTTTTAAAGCTATCCAGGTTAGTGGCCATCACCACCTCCTGTGGCAGCATATTCCAAACACCAATCACACGTTGCGTGAAGAAGTGTTTCCTTTTATTAGTTCTAATTCTTCCCCCCAGCATTTTCAATGAATGCCCCCTGGTTCTAGTATTGTGAGAAAGAGAGAAAAATTTCTCTCTGTCAACATTTTCTACCCCATGCATAATTTTATAGACTTCACTCATATCCCCCCTCAGACGTCTCCTCTCCAAACTAAAGAGTCCCAAACGCTGCAGCCTTTCCTCATAAGGAAGGTGCTCCAGTCCCTCAATCATCCTCGTTGCCCTTCTCTGCACTTTTTCTATCTCTTCACTATCCTTTTTGAGATGTGGTGACCAGAACTGAACACAGTACTCCAAGTGTGGTCGCACCACGGCTTTATATAAGGGCATGACAATCTTTGCAGTTTTATTATCAATTCCTTTCCTGATTATCCCCAGCATAGAGTTTGCCTTTTTCACAGCTGCCATACATTGGAGTTGACATTCCTATGGAACTATCGAATTAAGGCTCCCAAGTCGCTTTCCTGGTCTGTGACTGATAGCACTGACCCCTGTAGCGTGTATGTGAAGTTTAGATTTTTTGCCCCTATGTGCATCACTTTGCATTTTGCTACATTGAACTGCATTTGCCATTTCTTAGCCCACTCACCTAATTTATCAAGGTCCGCTTGGAGCTCCTGCAATCCTTTGTGGTTCTCACCACCCTACATAATTTGGTATCATCTGCAAACTTGGCCTACGCTACCCACCCTACTTCCAGGTCATTTATGAATAGGTTAAAGAGCACTGGTCCCAATCACGGATCATGGGGACACCACTCCCCACATCTCTCCATTGTGAGAATTTCCCATTTACACCCACTCTTTGCTTCCTGTTTCTCAACCAGTTTTTAATCCATAGGAGGACTTCCCTCTTATTCCTTCATTGCTGAGTTTTTCTCAATAGTCTCTGGTGAGGAACTTTGTCAAAAGCCTTTTGGAAATCCACATGCCTATTTACATCCTCAAAGAACTCTAGTAAGTTTGTAAGACAGGATTTGCCTCTGCAAAAGCCATGCTGACTCTTTCTCAGCAGGTTTTGCTTTTGTACATGTTTTATAATTTTATCTTTAATGACAGATTCTACTAATTTACCAGGAACAGATGTCAAACTGACTGGCCTGTGATTTCCCGGGTCCCCCCTAGATCCTTTCTTAAAGATTGGTGTGACATTGGCCATCTTCCAGTCTTCAGGGATGGAGCCTGATTTCAAGGATAAGTTGCATATTAAAGTGAGAACATCAGCAATTTCATGCTTGAGCTCTTTAAGAACTCTTGGGTGAATGCAATCTGGGCCAGGGGATTTGGTAGCATTTAGTTTATCAATGGCTGCCAGAACTTCTTCCTTGTCTACCACTATCTTCGTTAGTTCCTCGGATTCGCCTCCTAAGAAGCTTGGTTCAGGTGCAGGAATTTTCCTCACCTCCTCTTGGGTGAAGACAGATTTAATTTATTCAGTCATAAATTGTCCCCAAATTTCTAACAAAAACCCGAAACCTAAAACTGACCATCGTGCTAATATTGGACTGCGCCCTAGAACTCAACGTAACACTAAGGGCCCCTGCCTCTTTACCCCCATGGGCCCTAATACCATCAGGACCCATTATTTCACATTAGGAGGGTTTCATAAGGGCGCGGGTGATGCTTTAAGATATGACTGTTGTTTTAATTATATGTATGTTTTTAGCTAATGTTTTATCTGTACACTGCCCTAAGCCCTTCGGGGATAGGGCGGTATACTAAATTTTATTATTATTATTATTATTATTATTATTATTATTATTATTATTATTATTATTATTATTATTATTAATAATAATAATAATAATAATAATAATAATAATAATAATAATAATAATAAGGCAAGCCAGAGCCCCTACGTTTGCCTTAACCTTAACCCTTAACTTATTATTTTTATTATTTTTATTTTTTGTTACCATTTGGGAACAATTTATGACTGAATAAATAAAAATAACAAATTAGGGTTGGGGTTTAAGCAAGGGCAAGGATTAAGGCAAAACTCAAAGAACCACAAAGAGCTGACCATGAAACCTATTCTCAGATTAGCCACAAGACTCTCAATATAACTTACTAAAAATAAAACCCCTGCCCATTGCCTTAACCATTTTCAATAGAGGTGGGATCCAACCAGTTCTCACCACTTCTCTAGAAGTGGTTACTAATTTTTTTTTCTCAGTGCCGAGAAGCAACCTCCCTGCCCAATAGGGACTGGAGGTGCGTGTGTGCGGTGGCGCCACCGTTTGAATCCCACCACCATCGGAACCTGTTAGTAAAAATTTTGGATCCCACCACTGACCCTAACCCTAGCTTATTATTTTTATTTAATTAATTCAGTCAGTCATAAAGTCTTCCCAAATTGTAACAAAAACCAAATTAAACAAAAATAATAAATTAGGGTGAAAATGGAGCTAGGGAAATTTGTGCCCCCCATCCTATATGGGCGGCCACCCTCCCGCACCACGACCAAACAACATTTTTTGCACCAGGTCATCTCAAAGTCACCATCACATTATAGAACATGCCCCAATACACAAATTTGAACACACCCAGGGCTCCCTAGTTTAAACAACATTGAAAGTGATGCTATTTTTGAAGGGGGGGGGGAATCCACCATGAAACAGCATCATTATTAATGTTGTTTAGATAGGGAGCCCAGATTCTCCTTTTAAATCTGCCTTAAAGGGAGACTCTGGGCTCCCTAGTTTAAACAACATTGAAAGTGATGCTGTTTCAAGGTAGATTCCACACCCACCCACCAAACAGCATCATTTTCAATTGGTTGTTGTGGGTTTTCTGGGCTGCGTGGCCATGGTCTGGTAGATCTTGTTCCTAATGTTTCACCTGAATCTGTGGCTGGTATCTTCAGAGTGTATCACAGAGAGAAGTCTGTTATACACTGTGTCCAGACTTCTCTCTGTGATACACCTCTGAAGATGCCAGGCACAGATGCAGGCAAAACGTTAGGAACAAGATCTACCAAACCACGGCCACACAGCCTGTAAAACCCACAACAACCAGTTGAATCTGGTTGTGACAGTTTTCAACAATACTTTAAATGGTGTTTTTTTTTAACTAGGGAGCCCAGATTCTCCCTTAAAATGGGGTGAATTTAAAGAGAGAACCTGGGAAACCAGTTGAATCTGGTTGTGAAAGCCTTCAACAATACTTTAAATGGTGTTTTTTTTTAACTAGGGAGCCCAGATTGTCCCTTAAAACGGGGTGAATTTAAAGAGAGAACCTGGGAAAAATTTGAGGGTGCATGCCAGGGGAGCAATGTTTAACAGTACCAAAATTTTAGGCTATCTTCAGTAGACTCTCCTGATGAAACCGTCCAGGTTTAGTGAAGTTTGGTTCAGGGGTTCCAAAGTTATGGACCCTCAAAAAGGTAGCCCCATCTACCATTAGCTCCCATTGGAAACAATGGGGGATGGGGCACCCCTTTTGGGGGTCCATAACTTTAGACCCCTGAACCAAACTTCACAAAACTTGGCTGGTATAATCAGGAGTGTCACCTGACAATAGCCTGAAATTTTGGTGCCGCTAGCCTAAAAACTGCGCCTATTGCTGGCTGACCAAGTAAAAACACTAAAAATACCCCCCCCCCCATAGAAATGAGCCCAAATTTTTCTGCGTCCCAATGGTGGGACATTTGTTCCCGGGATGTCCCCATTGTAGCTACGCCTCTGGTCCATCTAAGCAGTGTGTAGCATCATCTGCAAAATGATTTGTCTAATACCAACACAGTAAAATTGATATTTTTAAATCTCTTACACCATTTGACCTCATAGATTTCAGCAGGTATGTCAATTTCCCCTTTTTTTCCTTATGCATCTTAGGTGATAGTTTATTGAACACTGGTACATTATTGAAAATGAAACATTCTTTGACCCACATTTCCCTCAAATCCGATCATAAATCAATATAGAAAGTGCACCTCTAAAGCCTAGTACTATAGAAACTTGTATCTTTGCCAAATATCAAAATTAGCAGTTTGCCTAGCTGTCGTGAATTGAGAATTGGCTGTAACGGGCTGCAATGGAGATAAGTGCTACTTACACCCCGTGCTTGTCCAAAACTTAATTATGTCCGTACCTTTCCAGTTAAGGATGCTGCCTTCTACTGTTTTTAGCAACCGCATCCAAACATTAAGAAAACAATTCAAACCAACTTGCCCAGCTCAAAACAACCTCCAGCCACGAGCCACCACAATCGGAAAGAGCAGCCCTTCTTGCTTTTAGACTTGACGAGAAAGGAAGAAACTCAACTGTGCCACAATGTCCTCCTCTGCTCAAGAGAGTGGAGTTTGCACTGCCACGCGCGTATTCTGCTCTAGGGCGTAAAAGGCGGACTTCTCTCACCTTTGTTTTGTGTGAGAATGCTGATTCCCAAGTACGGGGGTGGGAGGGAGAAAGAATCCCTAATCCCGCATGGCTAAACCTCTGCCCCGCCCTTGACTAAAAGCCCCGCCGCAACACAAAACCGCGGAGCAGCCAGGGTGTGACCTGGGCGGCCTCTCCTGCGCGTGATGGCGGCTGGAGAAGGGAAGAACGGAGAAAAGACGTTGCCTGGGCAACCGCGCGCTCCGCAGTTCTTCCGTGGAATTGTGACTGCTTTCGTGTTCGCTCCATTATGCGTCGTCCACTCTTCCTCTGAGGGATGGAACAAAGGCGAGGGCGGGGCAGATAAAGGACCATTTTGCCACTTTGCCGCTGTTTCTAAATGGTTTGAAAAGGGATCACGTTTCTTAAGATAGGGAGGTCTTTTAAGTCTGACCGAAGAAATATTATGTTTGTTCCCCACCCCATTTCACTGCTTATTTGTCAGGCAACGACAACAACAAAATTTAGGAGATGACGTTTCCTGCCATTGCATCTCCATGCTGTGAAATGGAGTAGCTGATTCCTATATGGTAGATCCCGCTGTAGTTCTTGGAGAAGAGGTTGGCAATGCAGTCATCATCATCACGCAACGCTACTAAAGGGGAAGGGATTTATTGGAAATAATAGTGATATGCTGCTGGTTTGGATGTCAAGGTATCCCTGTGCCCCACCAATGGGCTCTGTATCATGGAAAATAATTCCACAGATTGGTTCTGGTGGGTTTTCCGGGCTGGGTGGCCGTGGTCTGGGGAATCTTGTTCCTAATGTTTCGCCTGCATCTTTGGCTGGCATCTTCAGAGGTGTATCACAGAGGGAAGACTGTTACACACTGTGTCCCTCTGTGATACACCTCAGAAGATGCCAGCCACAGATGCAGGCGAAACATTAGGAACAAGATCCACCAGACCATGGCCACACAGTCTGGGAAACCCACCAGAACCAGCTGAATCCGGCCGTGAAAGCCTTTGACAATACAATTCCAGCAGAAATTGAACATCTGAAGCACCTTTCAAGTTTGTATTCCCATGCAAAGAAATGTAGCATATATTGCATTTCAGCATGTTGTGTGAACTGTTCAAAGTGCAAGATCCCTGCTAGAAAGAACATTGCAACTTCACTACTGGTAACCAGTTACTTTCTGAAAATGTAGTGTCAGGTATCCCATATGTTTTAATTGTCTTTAGATGAGTACAACTAGGACCGTGGTGGCGAACCTTTGGCACTCCAGATGTGATGGACTACAATTCCCACCAGCCCCTGCCAGCATGGCCAATTGGCCATGCTGGCAGGGGCTGATGGGAATTGTAGTCCATCACATCTGGAGTGCCAAAGGTTCGCCACCACTGAACTAGGATATAATGTCCTGCAGTTCTCTGCAGTACAAAGGATACTGTATCCAAAATCAATCATCCATGGATAGCACAACACGAAGCAAGCTTGGGAGTCAGCAACACATAGAACAGGGACATTGCTTTATAGTTAACACTTACCAGTAAAAACCTAATAAAGCCATGTGGTGGTATTAGATGCAAAGGAAATGGCTGTAATAATTGGATCATCAGGCCCATTATACTGTCTCCCTTTGCACCCTTTCTCCAATAAAATTTACACACAGCTTTCTAATATTACCAAGACTGTCAGCAGCTGGGGAGGGGGATGATTTTTTAAAATGTCACAGGATGGAAGAGTTTACCCTTTTAAATAAAATAAGGGCTGTTCCAAGATCCAGGTGTGGATCTCTAGTGTCTCATCTAGCTGCTGCATGACTGAATAGTGTTAATACCATAGAAAAAGACTAATTCAAAAGTACCTGCTGACTGGTCTTCTCAGTAACTGAAATGAAAAGGGCTAAAACTGCTCTCTTTCATACAACAAACCCTTTCTCGTATACCAGTTTCCAGAGTTGTACTAATGAACTTTAGTGATACTGGCGTGCTTGTTACAAACAAGTAAATGTGTATAAACATGGCACACTTTGATAGAATTCTTTTACACTAATTCAGATAAATAACTCTGTGTTGGGCTTATAACACAGTGTCTAGAATCATGGTTTCTATAGTCAAAACAATAAATGGGGAGTTGCATTTTATAATATGTATGTGTGGCATCAAAGTCTCTCACTAGATGTATTTGTTCTGTCATTTTTTGATGAAGTAGTAGGATTCCAGGATTAATTTATAAGTGTTGGATAGCCAGGTTTTTGAGCCTTCCTAAAAAACAAAATATCTTGCAGTGGTATGCTAGGTTGCAACCTTTATTATTTTACCTTTGGCTTGCCTGTGTGTTTAATGCAATAACTGTTTGCAAACTGGTACAAATAATTTGTGAAACCTTTTTTTTCAATCTGTCCCCTTTGTGTCCTGTGTAATATTTTTTACAATAAACTGATGTATTGTTCACGAGTTTTTCAGTCTCTTCCCTTTGTTTGTTTACTTTTTTAATTCAAAGGCTTCCCTGAAATGCATCAGGGTCATTTGAACCGCAATTATGCACCTTAGAAGAAAACAGAATAGAGTGTGTCAGATGTATAATCTGTCTAAATGACTCAGACATGATAAAAGATTTCATTTAACATCAACAAAAATCAATATTGTATTGACGCAAAAGGTAAGATGAGGAAGTATTAACTCTTCAGCGCTTTTATTCATATATTCAGTTGACTTTGTGGTATAGAAAAAAATCCATGAGTATAGTATTAGATGTCAGGCAGACAGTATAAGAATCAACAGTGGGGTCATTTTAGCCAGCAAATATCAAACCTATATGTTTATATTTTTAAAAATGTTTTAATATATGATTTCATATTTTAACATTAAATTGCCATATATGTGTGCGTGTGTGTATCTATAGAACTGGATTTTTAAAAGATTGTTACTTTTTGACCCTAGTCTGATCAGAAACTTTTTTTTAAAAAAAGTGCTGGGAGGTTACCTTTATAGCTGAATCAAGAGATGAAGTTCTTACTGTTTCTTTTTGCTAATTTGTCTCCTGCCCCAATCCAATCCCATTAAAGAAGATGGAGGAAGGTCATCTGGATAGATCTGGGAGAAATCTTGAAATCACAACCCAAAATAGGTCTAAACTTGGTTTTCTAAAACCAGCCAAAATAAAGAATTTTCACTTTTTTCATTAACTAATGAAAAAAGTGTTCACATTAAACAGAAATATAAAACCTAGGCAATATCCAGCATGTTAAATATTTTTATTTTCTTTTTAAAATTTTGTATTAAAAGAATGAAGACATACATGTAATGGAAGGTAAGCAATAGGACCATTTGACACATTTTTAAATAGTTCTTCTGTTGTTGTATGATACAAATTTCATTTTCTGTTATTAGTGCTATAGAAGCATGGATCTTATAAAATATTCCATAGACAAAGACATGGTATTACTAATCTTCTCTTCGCCTGTCACTGAAAGAATGCTTCAATGAGGAATTATTAGCTGGTGGTGAGGCCTTATGAATGATACACTATTAAATATGTTGCAGGAAATGTGCCAATTCGAGGATCTGAAAAGTATTTCAATTTTGCTTTGAGGCAGTATCCCATGCCGGAAATTAGTGTCAGTGCAACATGCTAGAAAGCACAATGAGGTGCCCAAGCACATGGGTTGCATTATAGGCTGCAAAGCAGAATTCGGAGAGACATTTGCTGAGGTGTTTGGCTGGCGAAAAGTTTGTTAATTATCCCCTGCTGTATTTACCCCACATCATCCCCACACCCCCAACCCCTCCAAGATGGGAAATAAGCCCCAGAAGATAAATGCATTCTCTTTGTCCTTTCATTTGTGTACTGGGAAATGCACACTCTTGCCCTCAGGACCTTTCCCAAACAACACTGTATTTTAAACAAGCTGTGTGGGAATATTGTATTTTCCTATCACTTACAGTACCTTATCCCCTGAAAAATGTGGTTCGAGAGAGTTTTTTGATTTCTCTGTCAGTTATGATTATGAGCAGTCTGTGGAATCCTATTGGCTAGTGCCTGTATTATCCATGTTTTCATTCATGCTTTTAGTAGTATAAAGCCTGAGTCTTTCCCAACTGTTTGACTTCAGCAGTCTGAGCCTGCGGTGTTTCTTAGAAGTAAATACCACTGTTTGTCAATGAAACTTACTTTGAGGTAAGTGTGCATAGGATTGTAGTCTTAGCCTTCCAAAGCAAAACTATCAAGATTATTGGTTCCACAACAGTGATTTCATAAATCTTTTGCTTTTAAGAATGTATCTGGTTTACATCTTGACATCTATACATTTCTCGCTTTGGTGCTGGAGCATTTCTACTCTCATTATTTTAAAATACTGCACTTTTAGTGCTGGGACAAGATAAGTAAAGTTCTAAGAATAAAATCTGGATCTGTATTATCTGGAAAGGCAAAAACAGATAGATGGTTAGCATAATATCCTTTTTTTGACTATGATGTTAAAAACTGGGGTAGTTATTCAGTTCTGTTGTGAGTGACTGAGAGTAAAGATTGAGACCCCCACTTTTTTTGCAGAAAGACTACCACCAAAGAACACATATGCTCTGTTCATAAATGAGATTTACTTCCAAGTAATCTGCTTGGAAACACAATAGAAAAAAGATAGAACTCAAAAGCAGAGGAATATATAGCATATAACACTAGGAGTTTTAAAGAAAGCATGAAGAAAATGGGCACATTTCCAAAAGGTGGGTAACAGACAAGAAAATGCAATTGAAAATGGAGAGACACATGACACTTTTAAAAATTAAATTATGTTACAATCAAAATTTGAGATACAGAATTCATGACTGTAAAAATAAAGATTATGTCAATGGGGAGCAAAATTACATGAAAAAACATTTCTGCATACTTTATTAGGCTTAATGGCTGTGAAACAATTCCTGCTGTTTCCAGTACTTAAGAACTGTGGAATATTTTTTCCTGCGTGTATAGTTAGCATCTGGCTAACAGAAATATAGAAGCAGAGCCATTAACAAGGAGTCTCCTCTTAAGCTGAAGAGGTGAGACTTCTGTTTTAATGGCATTTAATGAAGTGTAGCGTAAGGGGAAAATAACTTTCCCAGTAACAAGATACAGTGGTTTGAGCTCAGAAGAATAACGTTAATAAAATAACATCCACCATTTTGAATTTCATATAGTAGATTCTCTACACGGTCCTTCCTTCTCAACACCTTTGCTGGATCAAGAAGCAAGGATTCATCCTACACTTTTGCAGGGCCATTTCATCTGAGCTGAACTGTCAGTCCCCCCAAAAAACAGACTGGGAATTATGTGGTGAGATAGGGAGGGAGGGGAGAAGGGAACAAACCACTCTACAAAGTATGCTCTTAGTTGTATGCAATCTACTGGATTTTCTCACATACTGCAATAACCATCTGCTTGATTCCTCATAACTTCCTTGGGAATACATGAGTGAAGGGGGGAAAATGCATCCCCTCTGTATACATGTACATCTTATTATGTGAACATCACAGAACTGCCTTCTACTGTACAGGTGTGGTTAAGAAGAGGAGTTGAAGAGTTGTTGTTTATACCCTGCTTTTCTCTGCCTTTAAGGAGTCTCAAAGCAGCTTACAATCACCTTCCCTCCCGCTCCCCACAGGCACCTTGTGAGGTAAGTGGAGGTAAGACAGTTTTGAGAGAGCTGTTACTAGCCCAAAGTCATCCAGCAGGCCCATGTGGAGCAGTGGGGAATCAAACCTGGTTATTCAGATTAGAGCCCGTCACTCTTAACAACTACACCACTTTGACTCTTACAGTAGACTATACATCTTTATTAATGACAATGTGATATGAATTTGACTATATAGAAGAGATGTCATTTGTATTATATATGGTTCTTTGAAAAAAATAGATGTTAACAGTGGATTAATTTTGCATGGAAATTCATTACATTCTACAGTCAATGAAAATAGAAAGCAGTTGTATTTTTGAATCTCAGAATAGGCAATTCTTAAAGATTGATTAAAATTCTTCTGTATTTTATTAACAAACATGTGCCAAATAAATCCATGAAGAAATGAAGTATAAGCCTTGAGTTAGTCAGAACTTAGTTATAAAGTGAACATTTATTTGGGAAATTGGTTTTCTGTGATTGATTCCAGGAAAAAAAAAAAGGTAAAGAGTGCCCTTGAGTACTCCCACCTCCATAAGATAAGATAGCTTCCTTGTAAGTAGTTTCTTCCCTGCTGAGGAAAGCTTTATGAAAAGATGTAAGAAGAGATACATTAAAATGTAATGCTTTTATATGTAGTATTAGAGCAACAGGAACATAATAGTTATACTGACAAACCTGTGGTTATGATTGTTCAGTGTTCCTTTTCTTTCTATTACTTCCCTTCCATGGCCTCTGAGTCTTCCTGGCACAATAGGCAGTTAGAAATGTACTTATGAGGATTTTATGCACAAAGGAATTCTAGTCAACAGTTTAAGACTGCATATGTGAGGAATTTTAGGGAGAAAAAAAGCACAGGGTATTTCACAGGCAAATGTTAGAATCTTTCAAGATCATGGACCAGGTTGGATCTTTAACATCCTTTTCTAATTTCTTGCAAAGTTAACCTGAGAAGAAAATTGCTCAGAGTCAGTTCATACCAACAAAGCCACATATTCTGTTCAAGGTCAGAATTTGAATGGAGAGATGAAAATGTGTCACAGGTGATAAATGCTGTTCCGCGACTCAGGGGTGACAAGAATTCTAGTGGATTAGATGATTCCAAACTGTGCCAACTCGTGCAGCTCCAGATGACTGAAAGCTTCCCAGGGGCAGATCACTGTAATATCTACAAGATAGAGAAGAAGAAGGGATTTGTTAAACCAACACTTATCCAGATGGACAAGCTTCTTTAAGAAGGAATTTTTTTTGAAGGAGGGTCCATGCAGAAACAGATAGGGCTAAAACTGCTCTTAGAATTTTCTTGAAAGGGTATACCCACATGACTTAGGATGCATGTAAAATGCACAGGAAGGTGCATGCAAAATGCACAACTCTAACTTTGGATTAGATAATTTTTCTTATGAATTGTAAATACAAGTAAGTCCTAAGATGCAGGACATTTTCTGCACACAACATTCGTTTATTGTCCGCAGGATGTTGCAATGGCAAATAGCGCAGGTGGAAACAGAATAGCTAAGAATGGAACATGTTTGTTCAGAGGAATATGTCTTGGATTACCAGACACTGGTAAAAAAAAGAACAAAGGACAGCTGTTTCCACTCCCAGGTCTCTCCAAAACATCTGACAAGCTGTTGATGGGAAGAAAATGCTTGACTAGCTCTAACTTTGGATTAGATAGTCTGATCTAGCAAGGCATTTCAGACATGGATCATGTGGGAGAATGTAATCTTTTCTTGACTGGATCACAAATTTGCTGCATCATTACCAACAGTGTTATTCTAATTAAAGGTTTGCCTAAAAGCCGAGGTGTAGCTAGGGAAAATGGAGCCCAGTGCAAAATCTGAGTTTTGCCCCCCCCCTGTTGTGCCCCCCCTATGATCAAAGGCCGCCCTCCCCCACTATGACCAAAGAACAATTTTTTGCACCATGTCATCTCAAAGTCACAATCACATTATAGAACATGCCCCAACTCACTAATCTGGCCTCCTTAGTTGAAACAATATTGAAAGTGATGCTGCTTGGGAGGGGAATCCACCCAGAAACAACATCACTTTTAATGTTGTTTAGACTAGAGAGCCCAGATTCTCCTTTTAAATCCACCTTAAAGGGAGCATCTGGGCTCCCTAGTTTAAACAACACTGAAAATGATGCTATTTCAGGGTGGATTCCCCACCCCCTACCCCAAACAGCATCACTTTCAATGTTGGTTGTTGTGTGTTTCCAGGCTTGGTGACCGTGGTCTGGTACATCTTGTTCCTAACGTTTCACCTGGCATCTTCAGAGGCGTATCACAGAGAGAAGTCTGTTATATACTGTGTCCAGACTTCTCTTATTACAGACTCTTCTCTGTGATACGCCTCTGGAGATGCCAGCCACAGATGCAGGCGAAACATTAGGAACAAGATCTACCAGACCACAGACACACGGCCAGAAAACCCACAACAACCAGTTGACAGAAAATCCATCTGTGAAAGCCTTCGACAGTACTTTCAATGTTTTTTAATCTAGGGAGCCCAGATTCTCCTTTTAAATCCACTCAGAAGGGACCCGAAGGGACCAGAATCTGGGGAAAATTTGAGGGTTCCTCTCAGGAGAGCAATGTTTACGTTAGCACTACCAAAATTTCAGGCTACTTTCAAGAGACTATCCTGATGGTACCACCCTGGTTTAGTGAAGTTTGGTTCAGGGGGTCCAAAGTTATGGACCCTCAAAGGGAAGCCCCATTGGAAACAATGGGGGATGGGGCTCCCCCTTTGGGGGTCCATAACTTTGGACCCCCTAAACAAAACTTCACCAAACCTGGCTGATATCATCAGAAGTGTCACCTGATGATAACCTGAAATTTTGGTGCCACTAGTCTAAAAAAAAATGTGCTCCCTGCCGGCCGACAAATTAAAAACACACAAATATTTTTTAAAATGCATTTTTGATTTTGGCGCCCCCCTGCAGGCGTGCGTCCGGTGCATTGCACCCCCTCCCTGCTCCCTGGTGGCTACGCCACTGCCTAAAAGCAATATCCCTAAATAATTTACCTGTTCCAAGTCCCTCCATTCCAGGAATATCATCTCCAAAACTGTGAAAAAGACCAGAGAGGAGAAGTGAGGTATAACCAATAGCAAAAAGGCTATATAAATATAAGTATTTTTTTCTAATTTAAGATCCAGATGAGAACATCCAAGATAATAGCTCATCATTTAACTTCTTGAATGCTACCATGTTCTAACCTGAATCCTCTTAGCAAGTTTCTGCTCTTGATTTGGTTCTGTTTTTTTCTCAAAACAGTTGAGAGGACTGGGCCAGAGAAGAAGGATTCCTTCTTCTTCTGGAGAAATAGAAGAGGGAAGGAGGTTCCTGGCTAGACAAATGAAACAGCATTCAAGAGAATTTTTCACAAGAGCTTTGCAGTGTCTGAGTTTTCAGCATATAATGAAATACAATAGGCAGTGCATGGCTCTATAGTGCTGTTTTAATAATTTTTAATTTTTTTTAAACCTTGATGCTGACTATCTTGGGACCTTTCCCCACTCCCTTCCATCCCCCCTATGTCGCGCCCCCTTAGCGCGAGGCATCCCAGGCGTCCCCACGACCCCGCGCTCTGTGCGGGATCGTCAAAAGGCGCCGTTCGGAAGAGCGCCTGGGATGCCTTACCAGCTAAAGAGAGAGAGCGCTGACTAGCGGCATTTAGCGTCGAGCTGGCTGTGCTGTAGCCCGTAGCCTGCCGTCAGGGAGGGAGGAGGGAACCCAGCTACTCTCTACTCAAGGCTAGGCGCTCGGGGCTTACGGTAAGTGGGGAAAGGCCCTTGGCCTCTTATTCAAAGCAGTCCCAGGATCAGCATGAAGGCCTCCTGGGGATGTGAGGTCTGAAACTTAAAAAAAAAAAGATGACCTAAGAAATATGACAAATGGCATGATTGGACCATTGTCCATAATCATATCATTATAATGTATCTGGTCATTAGCAAGTCATCAAATTTGAATCAAACATATGGCAAGTCATCCAGTATCATTATTCCTTCTCAGGGAACACTAAGAACAGGCAACTTATTATTATATCATTAGTTGTCGGGGATAAATGGGAAATGGGAATACAGACTCTTCAAATGGATGAGAGTTTAACTGCTGAGGCATAATGGATTCTGTATGTCACTAACAAGTGAAAACCAAATCACCTGAAGTAATCTGATTCTTACTATCCACATTATCTGAGTTCTGCTTTATAGTTTCATGTCATCTCACTGACCCATCGATCAACTCCTGTAAGCCATAAATAGGAACGTATTTTTCCTCTATATACACTAGCAAAGATGGTTCTTACAAACTAAATGCATTGCCTCTTTTTAGTATATTTTGTCTAGGTTGCAGGAAGACATGTACTGTTCCCTCAATATATGGCTTCAGACATGTGTGGCTTGGAACACAACTTGGCCTTTCTTCATGATCTGGTATTGCAGAGTTTTATTGGTGAGCTAATTCATTACTTGACTTCAGAGCCACTCTTCTTACCCTTTTACTCCTTTCTTAGGGGGCTTGCTCTTGAACTGTCTTGTTTGCCTTTGCTTGAACTTGGGGGGCCCCTTGCGTGGTGTAGTAGGTCCAGTTTGTGCAGGTGCATTTGGAGCATTGAGGGTATTATCCTGAGGGTTGGTGTTCTCAGACATTCTGCAGCTACTCTGAAGCACTGCTTTTCAGATCAGTCTCTCTAGAGGATAAATACATACAGTTATTTAACCTAGAAAAAGATGATACTTAGCATATAATTTTTGATTACATATGATACGAGAGTTAAAACTGAAGCTGTTGTCTTCCTCATGGAGATTATTCTTCATGAAAGTTATTGCCACTGCAAATGAAGAGGCATTGGCAGCAGCAGAGGGGCATCCACAAGGTAGGTTTTCTGGTACTTTCATTGCCTCAGTTCCCTATGGTCACATCCCCACTATCACTACCACCTGAGGTCTATATAAAAAGTTAGAAATTGTGCTTATATAACATTTATATTACATATTTCCCATTATGAAAAGGGGTTCAAACTTACTTTTAAAAAGTGAAAGCTGGAAATTCAGAGAAGCTGGCAGATCATATGAATAGATTGTTTGAATGCCAATTACATTTTTTTAAAAAGCCCCAATAGAGAAAGGAGTTTGGACCTTTGTATGAGGCCCTCCAGTCTTCCTTGTCTGTCCTAAACAAAAGCTAAAATGGCAATGCCTTTGGTACAACTCTATTTAGTTATATTTGCTGATTTAGTAAGATATTTCTATCCATGCAGAAATTCCCAAAGGAACTAATAATTATAGTGATAATATGAAAATGTCATTATTGCAGTAGTAGTCAAGTAAAATTGAAGTAAAAACCTAAAAATCACCACAAACATTGACTGCCTATAAAACAATAATTGCAAATAAGTAATTGAGCATATTCTGGAATCAGAGACAATTTTAAATATTAGATCAGATTGGGATGTGACTCAGTGCTTAAGGACCAATGCACTACAATTCAATCTTTCTTTAGTCTGCTGTTTTAGCATCTGAAGGTTTTGTGTCCTTACCTGCAAGTAAAGCAAAAACCTATATTTGATGTCTTTGTCACAAAAGCATTCAGCTTTTGTATTAAGACTAACAATTGGTAGGATGAAACTATTTTCCCAAATAAAGTGGTGTTTACAAAAGGGTGATTACCCCTTTCCCTTTGACACCCAGACAACTACAATTTCATTTACAGTACATTTCTCTGCCTTCACGGACATAATCTAACTCCCATTCTAGGCTTCACTTTCCTTTTAATTAGTTCTTGGAACAGTCCTGTTGAGAAAGGACAGAATTTAACACAGTCCAGAGTAACCTGTTTTTCCTGCATTTTTAGTCATGGCTTCCCTCTCACACTTGATGTACATTGAAGTCCCCACTCTGCTGTGTTCTAATGTTACCCTCAGGATTCTTTGCCCATCTTGTTTTACATGGTTTTTTTTTAGCAGCATAGGTACGGCTGCATAGAAATAAAGCAGTACCTTTTTTTGAAAAAAAAATATTCAAAGCCATATATTTACAGACACACCTCTGACTATCCTTGCCCCATCCTTAAAAGGTTGGCTGGCTACGGTTGAGTCTGTTGTTTTTGTAAAAGCACTCTAGCATTAATGCTGGATAGGAATAATGCAAAAACATTTGGTGGAGGTAAGTCAAGTGCCAGTGAAAGTGCCATTAAGTCACAGCAAAAGGGTTTTCAAGGCAAGAGCTCAAGGGTTTCCAAGACTTCACCATGGAATCGTGGTGTATTTGTGAACCGCCATGTGTTTCTCCAAGTTTTCTCTGATTTTTCTCAAACATGGTTTGCCTTGAAGTTTTGGGAAAGACAAGGGGAATGGACCAAATGGCAGCCATTTCCCCTAACCCATTTCTTCCCCCAACAGAGAGTGGCTTGTAATTTTTTAAGTACATCCTTAGAATACCTACCAGAGACAGAGGGAGAGAGCAAAGGAGAAGGTTGTCAGTTTTCATTTAAACCCCACCCACCCCCCGGTCCCTTCCATTTCAGAGATATATGGGAAACGGTTGGCCTTTATAAGGGAATAGGCTTGGGACCCTTTAAAAAAATTAATAATAATAATTAAAGCTGAGAATTCAGAGAACCTGCTATACCTGTAGTTCATCTTTGTGAGTATTCTGTGTAGCCCCACATTGGAACTGTGCTTGTGCCGGCCTGCCATGGAAACATTTGCAAGCTTTCTGTTTGCTCTGCAGCTTTGAAGAGCACTCACTGCCCGTCCCCTTCCTCTTGGGAGAGAAGATTCCCATTATGAGAGGGGTGGGAATTCTGTTCCCTCAGATCTTCTTTTGCCACCACAGAGGAAAGAAGTTCTTTCATCAGCTCTGCTGATACTTCGCCTCACACTTTGCCTCAGGCCCTATGAGGTAGTTTTTCATCAAAATTGTGAGTTTTTTTTCTCTTTTACCTTGAAAGTTAAGAAGGGCACTGCTCCTTTTTAGGAAGCTTTTGGTTCAACTCAGCTGTTTCTTTACCTCACATCAAGCCTGTGGCCCTGTAGTTTTGTTGTTGGAATTGGAAGTTTTTTCTCTTCTACCATGAAAATTAAGAGGAGCTCTGCCCTTTCTGCCAATTCTTTACCTTGCACCAGGCTTCCAGCGCTGTGAGGTAGTTCTCTTTTGTCAAGACTGTGACTTTTTTTCCTACCATGGAAGTTGGGAATGGCTCTTCCCTTTTAAAGGAAGTTCTTGGTTCTTCGCTGCTGAGCTTTTCTCCTCACACTAGGCCCTGGGAGATATTTTTCCTTCAAAATTGTGAATCTTTCTCTTCCATCATGGAAGTCAAGAAGAGCTCTGCTCTTTTCTAGAACCATGTGACTTATACTTTGAATATGGCTAACACTGCAAGTCACAAGTCTTCTGGTTCCAGTTTCGACTTCTTTGGACGCTCCCAACTGAAGGCCAGGCAGGATAGGACCTGAAGGTGGCCTGTATGTGTCTCCTTTGGGAGCTTCAGAGCAAGGGGAGAAGAGGGCTCATTCACCAGCCTCCAGCCTTGTATAAAAAGTCTCTGGCTCCTTCAGGCACTTCAGAGCAAGGGGAGAAGAGGGCTTGCTCCCCAGTCTCTGTTTTCTGTCCCTTCTCGTGGGACCTTTGAGGCTTTCACTGACCTGAGCTGCTTCGAAGCCCCCTCAAAAGAAGGATTGTGATATGAAAAATGGTGAAGAATCATTAAAAGTTGTCTCCCCCAACTAGGTAATTGGTCAATGATAATGGCTCTCACTGCAGGTCACCGCTGAGCTCTCTGCAGCAGTTGGTGCCATAATCACTGAGCTCTCAGTCTAGCAGCACCTCGTCGGCCCAGAGCACTTCGCTTCCAAGGGGCGATCTTTAATCGTTGCTGACAGTTTTTTGCAACCAACACACACTATATGCCAGTTGGAAGTGCAGGCGCCGACTGGCCTTCATCAGAACATGATGTTGGGAGTTTGCTTTAGTCCATTTGGGCAGCTTCTTCAATTGACCATCAGAACCAATCTGCTCATCACCAATCTCTCCACACCAAGGATCATTGAAACTGATCCTCTCCAAGGATCTTGCCAGTGCCAAGGATCATTGAAAGCAATCCACTGGGCACCAAGGATTGTCTGCACAGATCCTCTTGGCAGTAAGGATAGTTGGAACTGATCTGCTTGGCACCAAGCATCATTGGAGCCTGTCCAATGATGCTTGGTGCCAAGGATTGCTCAGTGCCAAGAATCGTCATATCCCATCTTCTCAGTACCAAGGATCATTGGAACCGATCCTCTCAGTGCCAAGGATTGTTGGAACCAATCACTTTGGCACCGAGAAGACAGTTGTTGGGTCAGTTTCTAGAGATCCTCTGACTGGCACAGAGGCTGTGATGGAGCTCTTCATCTTCCAGATCTGGCCTGAGGATTAGATTGGAGGACAACCCATTGCTCTGATCTTCTCAGTCCAATGTGCCCCACCTGGGGCACCAGATACCTTCGTGTGAATACTCTTGGGTTGCCTGTTGCTACATATCTCCTGACCTTAGGGAGATTGGGTTTGTTTAGGCTTGCTACTGGGCTTTCATTTAGTAATGAATTAGAGAGCCTGAAATTAGTTTGGAAAGAGGACTATGCATTCCTTTCCTGCACCCAAGCCCTGTATCTGCCACAATCCTGTATCCTGTAACAAGCTGATCTCTCCCTCAGGATAAGGAGGGGAGGGAAATTGACCTGGTTGGTCATCATTTTATGCAGTTGCTTCCCTATAGATCAGTGGTGGCGAACCTTTATAAGACCGAGTGCCCAAATTGCAACCCAAACCCCAGTTATTTATCGCAAAGTGCCAACCTGGCAATTTAACCTGAATGCTGAGGTTTTAGTTTAGAAAAAACTAAGGTTGGCTCCCTCTTCCTCCACCCCACCCGCTCGAGCAGGGGCCAGCCTGCTCTAGCCTCCAGAAAGAATCCCTCTATCACCGGCTCTGTGCCTCTCTAGCATCTCTGCCTCCTCTGCGCCCCCTCCCCCCGGCAGCAGCCACCCAGAGCATAGGCACCAGGCCCGCCAGCCGAGTCCTCCCTGGTCACCACGGTGCGTGCATGTCGTGCTCAATGGCCCAGGCCAGCCTAGATGTGGAGGTGTGTGGGGGTGATTTTCCGCCCCCCACATGACAAACTGTGTGTGCATGCCCACAGAGAGGGCTCCGAGTGCCACCTCTGGCACCCGTGCCATAGGTTCGCCATCACTGCTATAGATGCTTTCCACTTCGATGACTGGTTCTTGGTGACCCCATCTAGCTTCATGCTGGAGGTGCAGACTACCTTCACAATTCACACCCTCCAGCAGCTCATGATTAATCCTGCAGACACCCCGCTCCCTGTCCCAATTAAAAAGACTATCAGGGTGAGACTGGATTCTACCCTTCACTAGATGTTCTTCCAAGCCTCTGCCTCTGGATCTTTGGATTGTAGATTGTTCTTAAGGCCATCTACAATGGATGTGGTGGCCCATTTCATCTTATTCATGAGGGACCTGGCCAAGGACTGGCCCTCATGTAAATTTTCAATGCCAAGGGGCAGTGATAAAATCCTTGAATTGTACCTGCGCCATGTGAGTCTGCCACTTTTGCCTGCATGTGGTCATGGGTGCCTCCCTGATAGGGCGAAGGCCTCATGGTAGGGGTGTTAATGCTCTCATTTCTTTGTCACGCATGTTGACCAGGTGAGATGTCTAGATCCAGTATTGGCAGATGGCCTCAACAAGTCTGTGCCCAGTGTCTGCCTGAACCAGCCAGTCGGCAATACAACAGGGGTTCTTCCTGTTGGTTGTTTGCATCACTAGTGCCCAGAGTATCATATCTGGCATGCTCAGCCTGGATTACTTGTCCTACCAGGAATGGTCCCTAAGGAGCTGCTCCAGCTTTGCAAAAAACACCATTAATTGATCTGTTCACTTCCCGGGATAATGCCAATTGCAGGAGACTCTGCTTGAGAGCAGGCATCAGTACCACATCAGTGGGGGTTATGTTCCAATTCCATTGGAGCAGAGAGTTCCTCTTCCCACCATTCACCATACTGAACTGTGGTAAGCAAAACCCCAGCCAACAAGGCCTGGGGTGTTCTCATTGCCCATCATTGGGGTGGGTATCTTTGGTTCCCATCCTAAAATCATTGACCTGGGGTGTGACCTCCAGGTTTTCTCCAGCTCCAGATTACTCGGGGAGAGTCCTCTGGTGCCATGATGTGCAAGCATTCCACATAACAGCTTGACTTCTTCAACCATAGAAAAGTCCTCCTAGCATCCAGAAAAGTGTTAATCACAGGAGAAGGTTTCTTTCTCCTCTTTGCCCATCCACCCTGCAATCTTTGTCTCAAAGGTTTACAAAGCATGCGCCCACCTGTTAAGACACCTTGGCCACAATGGAATTTGACTTTGGTTCTCACTGGGTTAATGGGATGCCCCTTTGAATCTATGACCTCCAGTGACTTATCACTCCTGTCCTATAAGTCTACCTTCCTTGTGGTCATCACTTCTGGTAAGTAGGAGGGAGATCTGTGGGCTCTCATGTGTGATCCACCTTTCAATGGATTCAGTCAGGAAAAGGTGTGGCTGTGCTTCAGTCTGAAACATTTGCCTAAGCTGGTTTCAGCATGCCACAGTGGTCAGGACACAGTGGTCAGAACATGTTGCCAATGTTCTTCCCCAAAACCATCTTTCCCAACAGAGCAGTCCTTGCATGCATTAGACCAAATTATGGTATTTTTTTCAATCTGCATCATACTAAGAACATGATGAAGGACAATAACCTTTTCATTTGTTGTGGGAGACCACATAGAGGGCAACCAGTGGATACACAGACCCTTTCCAGATGAGTGTCCAAGCCCATGAAGTTGGCCTACAACTCGCCAAGCATGGCTTGGCTGTTGGACATTCGCACTCACTCCACCATACCATGAGCAACGTTGACTGCCTGGGCACTGAATGCACACATTCAGGACATTTACAGGGCAGCCACACAGTCCTCCCTGATGTTTAACACTATTTGGTGGATATTCACTCCTACAGGGAGACTGAAGTGGACAAAGCAGTTTCTGCAGGCATTAGTCTGCAGCTCTTCCTTGTCTAGCTCTTCCTTGTCTAACTGTGGCAGCAGAAGAACTGAGAGAATAGCACTCCTGCCCCTCCCATCATGTGAACATTTGGGTGGGAATCTTCCCTCCCAAGAGGAAGGGGAGCAAGAGCTCTTCAGAGTTGCAGAACAGACAGAAAGTTTGCAAATCTTTCTATGGCAGGCCTGCGCAAGCACAATCACAATGTGTGTCTGCACAGAAACCCACTCAAAGGAACTATAGTTACAGGTAAGTGCAACTCTGTATTTACAATGGTATCTCACTATAATGATATTCTCGTGTAAGATATTTCTTCAAAACATTCCCAAATCCCTGGTTGGCACTAGGGGAGGGTGCTGGTAGCCATTTCTAGGGAGTGTGGCTGGTTAACTCGCCATGTGGACACCTGCTGTTGCTGCTATGCTTTAGTTGCAGCTGTGCCTGCAAAAGGGAAACTACATAATCCTGTCCCTATGTGGCAGCTCTCTAAAATAAAACAGATTTTTTGAGGTAGAAAAATCAGGCTATTAACAGTCTGTGCTCAAATGAGATAACAGCAAGTGGAAATATTAAAGAAAACCACACCAGTCCAGTGGTTGAATTGTGAGAAATCCTTGTGAGAAATCCTTTTATATAACAGCATTATGCTCTATCCTTGGAATAATCTCTCCCCTCCTCCCTGCAGTAGTAAGATTTAACCTATTAAAAACATAAACAGGACTCCTTGTCCTCAGATTCTAAAAGCGCGGTTAAATCTTTTGTTCCAGCATCTGGAAATGTGGAGAAAGGTTCTTGAAATGCAGAATGAATCAGAAGTGTTTAATGATTGTATCGTGCTATATTTGTGTCACTGTCAACGATAAAACTTGTTTTTGAGATAGTTAAAACACTTCAAAACCCATACTTTTAAAGAGAATAAATTTTTCTCATTTAATGTATTGCTACAGAGGAAGATGCATAAGTTGAACGATTGTGTTTGCTCCCTGCTAGACCACAGGTAACTACACAGACAACAGAGTATCTGCAAACAATAAGGGTTTGTACCTTCTACAACAATAAAACTCCAAACCATATTCAGAACCATATTACTGACATGTACCATCACTGCATTTCAGTGTATTTACAGTCTTTGAACACTGGCTTTTGGGAAGGTGTGAGGAAAGAAATGTTTCTGTTTTGCAGTTAGTTTGAGGAGGAAACAATTTCATCAAAGATATTTGACAAATTGTCTAAATCCCATTCTTGAGTCAGATTCTATACTGGTAAGAGGTGTACAGTTTGCATGAGCATGAAGACTAATAAATAAATGAAATTGACTCCATAGAGTCTTAAGACAATCTGATATTCCTATACATTATTTAACAAAGTAATAAAAGGGGGAGGGTTGTTTGATTTCCCCCCAAAGATTTTTACTTTCTAAATATTGATTTTTACATCTAAACTGCTACACACAGGATTACAAAATTATACTAAAAGCAACTGGTGAGATAAAGTATTAGCGTGATGAACATTCTGCTGGAATACTAAGGAACAAGTACCAACTTAAGATCCACAGTGTAACTCCAAGCAGCTTTGTTTTTGTTTCACAAGAAATTTGTGACTTACTCCTCTGAATTCATGAAACAACAGTAGCTTTTTCAGCCCCAAGGATTTAAACCCAAAAATCTTGAAAGGAAGCAGATATACAGGTGCCACACACTAAGACTTTGCCTTTATGTACACATCCCCAAACTACTAAACACTGTAAAGCTTGGGTGCAATGCTGTTTCTAGGTAATTCATCTCTGGTTTCTTGGCACTGCCCTTACGCCTTGATATGTGTCTGGCTTCATTCTAGAAAGGTGAAAGAAGATCACCTCTGGGCTTCCCAATAAGTTCCTCCCATTTAAGAGGAAAGCTTTTGTAGCTATTTGACATGTGTTACAACCAAAATAAGTTCAGGTTAAATTAAACTTATGGTTTTCCACATGGCCCAGTGTTTAAAAGGAAGGGAAATAGGATATAACAGAGGTCAACAAGGATTATGCTTGTTTTTCTTAAACTTTTTGCGCTACCTTTGTAAGATATTTTTGTCTAGTAGGAGATAAGATGTATACATTTGGTTTTCATTAGAAAGCCAGTTCAGGTGGGATTTAAAGGCTAAAATGAGCCTTTTAAGTATAGCAGACATTTTTTTTCCAACCAAACATGCACCAATCTATTCAATAATATCTTTCACTAACTATGCAAGTGAATGGCTCCCAGAACAGAACTCATCAAGCAAAATAAACACACACAGTTTCAGCTGATATCTCTTTCCTGTTCCACTGGCACTGGAGGGATTCAAATGTCTAAGAGGACTCCCTGGTTCAATTTAGACAACCTGGTATCTTCAAACATAAAATCCGTCTGTAACTTACCTCTCTGCAGTTCTGCTACTAATTTTACCTGAAAATAATGGAAAATCTGGTATGAACAAACCACTACCAGGGTTAGCAGAGAAATGGTGCGTCTTGACTTGAAAAGTGTTGTGCAATTGAATGTCTTTTTCCTCCTTTCCCCTCTCCCCTTCAGCTTCAGTGCTTGTTAATTGGCTGTGACAGTATCCCCAGCAAGTACAAGAATTAATCCATTTTGTAATGACTTCTCTTGCGTCAATGGGTAATTTTACCTAAGACAATCCATGTTCTTATCTTGATGGCTGTCAGATGACGAGCTACCTCTGGGTTGGCTTCCAGGTTAATCTTCTCCTCCTCCCTGGTGCTTCTCTTGGAAGTAACTTAATCCATTCCTATCATTGGTTTGACCTCTGATCTTTTATGCAAACTCGAAATCGAGGTTCAGGCCATTATGTTTTAGAGCAGGGCCAGACACCAAACTCCACACGAGCAGCTAAGATTTGTTATATTTCCCAGGTAGAAACGTCTTGCCAGGTTTTTGGAAAGGACAAGTGCAACCAATCATTCAACTCCAGTATGATTTTAAATGTTGATCACCAGAAATCACCACAGACAAGGCCTACATGCATTGTGCTCTTTCTCACAGTGATATTCTTCAAAAAGAGGCAATTAGTATTCCTCCTAATATGCCAGTGTGATACAAGAGGGTACCAGAAACTGCTATATTAAAGTGATTTCCTTACAGTCGTGCCTTAGCTAAAATCTTCTTAAACCAATTAATTAAGATGTACATCCAGTCTTACTATTCCACTATGTAGTGACAGCCCATTTCTGGCTTCATTATTCCTTATCTCACATCAAATTGCTTTTAAAAAAAAGATAATCTAAACAAAACTGCTGTGATATGAATCACTGGACATATTATCTCAGCGGTGGGTGGGATAGTAAACCTTAGGCTGTTAAGAAGTGATTGACCTCCTGTGCCCAAGGTTGCCTGCAGTAAGATGTGTGGAAGAAAATCAGTGAAATTTTTGGGTGAAGTTCTACTCTATTTGAAGCCAAAGGCAATGTTCTCACTGATTTTAATGGAGCAGGATTACATCTTTGGTCTGTAACAGCCTAGGGCTTTAACAATCTCCCAGCAGCATGGCCCTTTAATGATGAAGGATTTTCTTGTACCCTTGAAAACTTTTCAGAGATGTTTAAACTGCTTCAGAGAAGTAGGCAGCATTGCCAGCAAGCCCAGCTTGGCATCATCCAGCCGAATAAATGTTATAGCTGGCAAGCAATTAGTAAACTGAAGCAATTAGTAAACATCCACCAACAAAACATACTTGAAGAGCTAGACCGCCCATCAACATTTACTCCAATAAAGAGATATTACAAACTTTAAAAATACAACAGTTACATACTTTTTAGAGCTAGCACTAGACCTCTCTGTGGATTTTACTAACTGAGAATGATAAAGACAGTTGAACTGTCACTCTTGTTTCAATAAATACCTTCATTTTTTTAATTCCAAAGCTTGACCCTCCCTCCCTTAGATCTATTTTTCCCTTCCCAGTTCTATTGACTATGAGATATAAAGCTTTAAAAAAAAGACTTACAGTGTTGGGCACTCTTCTTGGAAACCATAAATTATTTTCCACCTGCTTGATTAGTAAAATTTCTCCACAAGGCACTTGATCCTCCAGAAATACCCCAGGATGCAGGTGACATCATTGTCTCATGTCACCAATAACAAGATGTCCAACCCAAGAGGTGGAGCCAGCATGTTTCTTAAGAGCTCTGATCCCAATTTTAGCTCAGAGTGCACTTTGGGAGATTTATTACAAGGATGTTACAGAAAGCCATTTGAATTCCTGGCATGATGCAGGGGCATTAAATTGGACCTTTGGAGGACTCTGCCTAGAAATCCCCCTTTCATATGAGAGCAACCACAACCCACATTTACGGGTGTCAACAGGCCTGAAGAAAAGCATCCTATACTGCTAATAGAGGCTTAACGTGAAAACGTGCAGTTGAAGCTTTTAATAGCATGGTGGTAAATAACATCCTGTAAAGCCTCTATTAAAGGGAAATAACATTTTTCTCCAGACCTATTGGCAACCATAAATGTGGTTCAATAAACAATAAGAATGGAATGAATTAACACAAACAGGACAGACTTTCATGCTGTACTGAACATACATGTTTAGTAAAAAAAACATGCCTTGGTTTGTTCTAGTGCAGTGGTTCTCAACCTTCCTAATGCTGCAACCCTTTAATACAGTTCCTCATGTTGTGGTGACCCCCCCCCCCTACATTTATTTTTGTTGCTACTTCATAACTGTAATTTTACTACTGTTATAAATTGTAATGTAAATATCTGATATGCAGGATGTATTTTCATTGCTACAAATTGAACATAATTAAAGCATAGTGATCAATCACAAAAACAATATTGTGAAATATTTATTTCTAATTACAAATAAATGAAATATGTGTTTTCTTATGGTCTTAGGCGACCCCTGTGAAAGGGTCGTTCGACCTCCAAAGTGGTCACGACCCACAGGTTGAGAACCGGTGTTCTAGTGCAAAGATTCACAGTGGCTCTGTGACACTCCCCCTACAAAATTACGGACAGCTTTGTCTTAGCTTAGTGCAAACAAATTATTTCACAGATAGAAAGAGCTATGCCTCCTAGTTTACCTGATTGATCCCTTCTAACTGTATTGTTCATGCTAATTCTACACCAATAGACTTCTTGGATCAATTCCAATTAAAAGCAGTTTGGGCACTGGGAAGATGAAAGGCAGGGGCAGATCAGATGTCAGAAGAGTTGGAATGTAGATAACTTTTTCTCCCTCTCAAGATACTAGAACTCAAGGGTATCCAGTGAAACGTATAGGTAGCAGATTCAGGATGGACAAAAGGAAATACTTCTTTACACAAAGAGTGATTAAAAAGTGGAATTTGCTGCCAGAGGATGTAATGGCACAGACTGTTTGAAAAGAGATTAGATAGATTAATGGAAGAGTGACTACTAGCCATCAGTGACGTACCTTCAGAAAATGGTGCCCGAGGCAAGTACGGTACTGAAATAGTGCTCCCAATTGCACCATCCGCCCAAAATTGCACCCTCCCCCACAAAACTGCATCCCACAAGAGGGGTGGAAGGAAAGGGTGCCATCAGCTTCTTGCCTACCTCTCAGGCAAGTGGGCAGGTGGAGAGCAGGCAGGTGGCGAGTGGAGTGGGAGGGCAGTGGGTAGAGGCTGGTGGGTGGGGGCATGGGGGAAGGGGCTGCTGAATGTGCCCCCATGTGACCCTTGCAAGTGGCACCTGGGGCATTTGCCCCCTCTGTCCCTCTCTAGGTATGCCTCTGCTAGCCATAGTGACTAAGGTGGGCTTTTACATTCTAAGGCAGTAAACATCTGAATTGCAGAGTCAGGAGGCAACATCAGGGGAAGGCCTCTAATATTTCATGGATAAAATTACGAACTTTCTTGTAACTCTCCTGAGGTATTCTCATACCAAGAATCATTTTGTGAAATTCACATCTTCATCCCTAAATAGGTGTTCATTTTTTATCTTTTTAAGTCTGCCGCCATACTGACACATTGATGTAAGCATGTGCAAAAAAATAAAGGGTGTGTCTCCTGTGACTCTAATAGCCTCAAGTGAAATCCTGATTATTTAAGGCATGTGTGGAAGAAAATAAACTGTCTCCATAACTGTGAAAATGCAGAGGACAGCCTGTGGAGAAGCCAGGTGCAAATCAGTTCCAATCATTGTGGATCAACTGCCAAGAAAACCATGAATACATCAAGCTTATGGAACACACACACACACCCCACACACACCAGTTTTCCTTTATAGAACGCACCTTGCAGCTTCATGTATAAAATGAAAATGTTGGGGAAAGGGATCATTCAATTACCAGTAACCTCTGCATGTTCAGTAGATGGCATAAATAAAGCCTTATGCAATGCATAATATGCTTACACAGGTTCTTCCAAGCAATCAACAACTTGCAAACGACAGTGTCCTGATTGCATGTATGGCACCTTCTCTGACCATGTATGCTGTTCAGATCATTCACTAAAAGTACAGAGTTGGCGGTATGATTTCCCCTTGCAATCACCGCCCCCACCCCTAGTATTCAGAATACCCCTGTTAATTGTCTTAGATACTATCTCTGTTCTGCACCAGCTAAATTCCATCTTGTTTTGCAGTACCATCAAAAATTGTCAAGGCTAGTAGAAAGACATAAGCCACAGTCACCTGTTTTATTTTGTGTGTGTACATGTGCAAAGGCATCTCTGATTGAAATCTCCCTGTCCAGTGTCTGGATCCAACAGACGTAACACCATGAGATTATTCGTGTTCAGTGAGTGTGCATGTGATTAATGCAGACTTCACTTAGCTGGTGGAATTATCACAGAATTAGCAGGATTGCAGCTGCCTCCCCTCCCACGTGTCTGCTTACCTCCAAATCCATCTGCTTTAGGCACACAGAGGCTTTCTTCTTTTCACTGTTTTTCCCCCTCAGATAGGGTTCATTTTTCTTTCTTGTATGAAACCAATAATTGCTTTTACATCTTTTATCTCTGCTTTCTTACTCTGATCTAGTCCTTCTACATTGCTAAGGACAGAGTATGTACTAAATTAAATGGCAGTAAAACCTGTACTAGTTCCCTCTACATATAATCCAATACCTTCTGAACTGGGAGGTTTCATTTAAGCTTCCATATCTAATTGCTGTTGCTAGACCAATCCTCCATGCATATGTAAAATATTTTAAAGCCATTTAATCTTGAGCCATCATTATATCTCGTTATATTTATTTGCATGTTATTTGAATTACTGTTTGCTTTTTTATTCTGAGTTTACTTTAAATCATCTTCACTAGGTGACTGTGGCCCCATTTCATTATTTTGAGGAAGGGGGGAATGACTCTCTACCTTTTCAGCCCTTCAGCTAATTTTATAAACTTTGTCTCCCAGGGAGAGAGAAATTGATTTCTTAATTGTCTCCTCTTCCTGCTATACCTCATAGGTCCCCTGCAGTGGTGGGATCCAAAAATTTTAATAACAGGTTCCGATGGTGGTGGGATTAAAACAGTGGCACCACTGCACACACGCACCTCCAATCCCTTATTGGGCAGGGAGGTTGCTTTAGTAACCCCTTCTCGGCACTCAGAAAAAATTAGTAACCACTTCTAGAGAAGTGGTGAGAACTGGTTGGATCCCACCTCTGGCCCCCTGCCCATCCCTAAGAGCAGACTGGTGTTATCAGCCACCCCGTGAAACAGGGCTAGTCACAGACAAGATAGTTGTTGCCACATACTCCCAGGATATCCAGACATGTTGAAATATATTAGCTCATAAATTTAAAAAGAGGACAATAACATAAACAGCTTATGTGAGCACTGAACATGTTCATGGTCTCCTAGGAGAAATGGATTGTTGGCAGTTGAGCATCTGTGGAGGAGGGGGACATAAGGACGGGATTATTGGCCTACTGAAGGCTCTAAAGCTTACAGTGTCCTAGAACTGGATGGTAAGTGCATGTTCTGCTGACTCTGATTTCTTCCCTCTCCCAGTCTAGGGTGCTCTATAAGCTTCAACATTTTTAATTTTGTCCTTAAATTAGGAGTTAAATTAGGATAAAGAGGTGCATGTAGTGAGGCATGTGTTTCCCAAGTTCAATTCAATCCACTATCCACACTAAAAAGAAAACCTTTTAAGGTGCCTTTTAAGGATACTTGGTTCAGTGTCAGTTGAGCAGTTTCATGCTCACCCAGCCCTGAATCTTAGCAGGACAGTGGAGTGTAAGTGGAGGATTAAGTAAACAGGAAGTTCCTCTCCTGGTCCTAGATTTTAGCATGCTATTTCACTGTGTGTGCATGTGAAAGAGAGATTTCCTAAACTTTTACATCCTCCCTGCTTGTGATCCTTATGGGATGGCCAAATGATTCAGCATAAACTTCTGAACAACAGGTAAAGGTTGCCTGTTGCTGCTTCCAATTCAATATAGGGGCTGTACAACTTTCACATACAGGTTTCCCCAGACCTGGTCTTCCAGCAGCATCCATTATGCCTCCCACAACCACCAACACTGTTTCAGTTCAAGGTCTCACAGAGCCCTAACAGATGGAGGAAGAGTGTTCCACCAGGCAGGGGCCAGGGCTGTAAAAGCTAGGGTAGAGGCTAGCCCAGGGGTAGGGAACCTGCGGCTCTCCAGATGTTCAGGAACTACAATTCCCATCAGCCCCTACCAGCATGGCCAATTGACAGAGGCTGATGGGAATTGTAGTTCCTGAACATCTGGAGAGCCGCAGGTTCCCTACCCCTGGGCTAGCCGTATCACTGAGAGGCAGGAGACTACCAGAAAATTCGCCTCTGCAGAACGCATAGGCCTATTTGGGACATATGGGCTGATGCAGTTAGCACCCCTGAAAGCAGATTAACCATGCATTCATCCTCCCCGTGAAGGGTTGTCACTAGACAAGACCAATATCCTACTCAAATAATGCCCACTGAGAGCATTGTTTTCTTTATCTGTGGTCACTGACAACATTCATATGAAAGTTTGCGCAGGATAGTCACAATCTACCCACTGTTCTATGCAGAAACGTAGCTGGGCAGGAGTGTGCCCAGGGTGCACTCCGTGTTTTCCGCCCCCTGCAGCCCCGGGCTTTCTGCTTTCTGCTGGTTGAAAACGGGCCAGGCTGGTGGAGCAGGGCCAGACCTGGCAGGGTGGGGTGGGGCAGGGCGAGGGCGGAAGGGGGAAAGGGGTGATTTTCACATGCCCCAGGTGTGCACCCAGTGCAACACGCACCCCCGGCCCCCTTGTAGCTCCGACACTGGTTCTGTGTTGCAAAGATGATTCTTCCCTATGAAACATCTTGTATAAGGAGCCTTATCAACCTTTCTAATAGTAAACTGACGAGTTCCTTGTAGATAATGAAAGTTGTACAATCAAGTTACACACTGAAAAAGTAATGGTCTTGATACATTCAGGGGACTTCTCGACAAAGGCAGCTGCATGCTCCACCCCCAGCTCCCTTGGAATACAGCCAAGCTACAGAGCAAGAGCTAAATATCTCACATCTTTGTCATCCATTAAGCAATGCCGTGCATTTATGTTAGCATGTCTCAACAGCTTCCCATCAGCTGTTACTTCTGGGAGATAAACAGAGACTATGCCGTTGCGGATGTGGATCTCCTGAAACCATATCTCATATCCTCCTGGAATGTCATCTTCATAGTAACCTGCGCATGATTTTAATCCACCCGTTGTTGCTTCCAAGGCTTAATTATTCTAAATTTTAGACCACTTGCTTTTTGTTAAGTGATTGTAGCCCATCGATTAGCTTGGCAGTGGCTAAGTTCTTGGAAAACATTTTAAATACCAATATTTAAATGTTCTAAATGGAAATATATTTGCAATTTTATATGCCAATAAAGGTTGAATCAATTTGAATTCAGGGGACTTCTCTGTTATGCAAATACATATATATATATATTATGTTATGCAAATACACACACACACACACACAAATTATAAATTAACCAAATAAAAAGAAAGCCAAATCTTTAAAAAAAATCTTGAGAACCACGTTTACTCCATAAAGGACAGAACATTGCCATTGAGAAATGGTAGAGGAAGACAAAGAGAAGAAGCAAAATTTGGGTGAAATTTGAAAGGTGGGGTAGAGTAAGAGTTTTCAAATTTTCCCCTCTGCAGTTCTTCATAGGCACACAATTTGCTCTTGTTTATTATAGGTTTATCCTACTATTTTCATCACAGTAACCTTGTGAGGCAGGCACAGCTGACAGGGAGAGTCTTGGCTAGCCAAGGGCACCCAGTGAGTTTCATGACTGAGCAAGAATTTAAACCAACAGGTTCCCAGTCCGAGTCAAATACAGTGTCCAGTGCAGCACACAGGATCTCTGAGGCATTCAGCCACTAGTCCAGTGGTGGCGAACCTATGGCACGGGTGCCAGAGGTGGCACTCAGAGCCCTCTTGGTGGGCACACACGCACAGAGTTTGTCATGTGGGGGGGATCACTTTCCCCCCCACACATCTAGGCTGGCCTGGGCCACTGGACTTGATGTGCATGCACCTCAGCGAGCAGGGAGGCTGGCGGGCCTGGTGCTGTGCTCCAGGTGGCTGCTGCCTGGGTGGGGGGCAGAGGTGGCAAAGATGCTAGAGAGGTGCAGAGCGGCACATGTGGGACTTCTGGAGGCTACAGCAGGCTGGCCCCTGCTCAAGGGGGGTTATTCAGGTTAAATTGCCGCATTGGCACTTTGCGATAAATAAGTGGGTTTTGGGTTGCAATTTGGGCACTCGGTCTCGAAAAGGTTCGCCATCACTGCACTAGTCTATTTTATGTCACACACTGTCCTGTTTTCTGTTATGTCACACACTGTTCTTACATAGACACGTATTCTTCTGGATAATTACATATTTCAATTTGTGTCCTGTGGAGAAGGCAGATATTTAGCTCATGCTGGATAGATTGTGGATATTTTTGATTCCCCCCACTATATTTAGAGCATGGTCCATCTTGCAGTAAGTGAGTCACTGCTATTTTCTGAGCAGTTAATTTAAAAGAGCTTAAGAGCTACTGCATACTTGGTATGAAGTCTTGGAACCCTGATTGGGCTATAGCTCCCTGTTGGGTTTACACAAGCATTTAAGTATTGCTTTCACACTAGACTTTATTCTAAAATTACTATTGTTTGTGCCCTCAGTTTTAACAAAAAAACTATTGCATTCTAGTATTCTTTTCACCCTTTTGTTTGCAAGTAGAAGACCTGGAGTTGAGTGCTGTAGCATCTTAGAGACCAACATGATTTTTGGGATATAAGCTTTTGAGAATAAAAACTCCCTTTTGTCAGATACTTTAGACCTGGAGCTATCCAAGAGATGGCGCTCTGACTCTTAGACATTTATGCTCAGAAAATCTTGTTGATCTCTATGACCTTTTTTGCACACACCACTTACACCATAAGACGTTTTCAGTGCCAACATTTATGATGAACTGGTTGTTGTGGATTTTCTGGGCTGTGTGGCCGTGGTCTGCTAGATCTCATTCCCATCGTTTTGCCTGCATCCAGAGGCACAGCTGGGTCATATTGCGCCCAGTGCTCATTCTGCATTTTACACCCCCACACCCCACCCCTGGCGCCCTGCCCCCAACACACACACTTACCTTAGTTCAGCCTGAAAGTGCAGGCTGGAAAAAGCGGCCTGTTCACTCGAGGCTGAAAACAGACTGATGCGAACTACACTTCCCCAGGAGACTTGGGGCGGGATAGGGGGTCGCTGTGGGAAGGGGGATTTCCCACCTCTTGGGCGTGTGCCCAGTGCAATGTGCACCCTCTTCCCCTGGTAGCTTCGCCTCTGCCTGCATCTGTGGCTGGCATCTTCAGAGATGCCCAGTGCGGACAACCTCTCTTGAGACATTATGGCCCTTAATTCATTTTTAATTCTTTTGAGTTTTGAAAAAGATCTCTCTCTGGAGTAGTTACTAACCATTAAGCTAACAAATAGTTGCAAAACTGCTTCCACATTTGGGAAACCCATCTGAATTGATTCGTTGCATATAATTTGACAAAGGTCTATATGAGACAGTGGTCTTCTGTAGGACTATGGCTTTGTCGCACGTACAAGTGCAAGTGCAAAAGTTCATCAGTAAGTTTCAGGTCAAAATCTTCTGGGAATGCTGTCATCAATAGTTCAACACCTTACTGAAGTTCTTGCTTAACTGCTGTCAGTTTAGCAGTTTAGCAAGAACGGAAAACATTTGTGCAATATTATTGTACAGTGTACAGAAAAAATCAGGAATAAATGGAATAAAAATACAAGCTAATAGCCAATTAATATAAACACAATCCCCCCTTCCACCAATCAGTATAAGAAATTCATACCTAGAATATGAAAATGTAGTTTATAACAAGATTGGAGTCCTTCTGAGGAAAACTACCTGCAACTTCAGGCTCTCCAGTGAACTGAGAAGACTGTACCTTTTCTTCCTTTTATGGAATATCCTAACTCTTTAGTGCCCCTAGTGGACTCAGGGTTACACAAGGAAATTTACTGACCACAGTACTTCATTACATCATGTGTAAGAAAGGCCTATTGGTTTACAGACACAGTACAAAATACAGGTTTTGACCTTTAAATACCTAAATGATTTGGATCCAAAGTACCTCAAGGACCTCTGCCTGTAAGCACTTACCCATGCTCTGCAAGCCCGGTGCTGTGGAAACCTACAAGTATGTTTGGCAGGGGCATGTGCAAGCAGAGGTGGGATCCAAAAATTTTAGTAGCAGGTTCCCATGGTGGTGGGATTCAAACTGTGGTGTAGCGCCAATGGGGCTGGGTGGGGCATGACGGGGGTGTGGCCAGGCATTCTGGGGCGGGGCTTTCCTGGGCAGGGCTGTGGCAAGGACGCAGCCGCTGTGCCGGTCCTTGGGCGGGAAATGAATGCACGCAGGCGCAGGCTGCCACGCATGCCGGTGCACCTCCTGCTAGACTGCTTCTAGTTCTGCACGCTACTGCTGAGAGGAGGGGCGTAACTAAGGCAAAAATCACGTGGCAAAATCACCAATTAGTAACCCCCTCTCGGCACACACAAATAATTAGTAACCTACTCTCGGGAACCTGTGAGAACCTGCTGGATCCCACCTCTGCGTGAAAGGGCCTTCTGTGGCAGCTGCTTCTAAACTTTAGAACCCTCTTTCCAAAGGGCCTTTTAGTTGTTATGTCTGCTGTGATTTTGCCTAATACTGTACTGTTTTGTAAGCTATTTTGAGTTTGTTTTATACACAGAAAAATGGAATATTAATTAGAATGTTGTGGGTTTTCTAGGTTTTGTGGCCGTGTTCCGGGTTGTAAGGCCGTATTTTCTCCTGATGTTTTGCCTGCATCTGTGGCTGGCAAAGATGCCAGCAAAGATGCCAGCCACAGATGCAGGTGAAATGTCAAGAGAAAATACTACTGGAACACGGCCATACAACCCAGAAAACCCACAGCATTCAGGATTCCAGCTGTGAAACCTTCAACAATACATGGAATATTATTTAATCAGTAAAGTGATATGTGAAACCCTTGTTTCAGTTCTTCTTGCTAATGTTCAAGGAGAAGAATGTCTGAGCAGCCAAAAGGGTTCTTAATAGGGAAGCAGCCAAATGTATGCCTATTGTTCTTGCTTGAACACTAATTTCCTCCCCCTGCTGCCATGTAAATGGTAATGACTCAAGGGACACCCAAGGATTTTTATATAACAACAATTAAATTGTATTGTCGAAGGCTTTCACGGCCGGAATCACTGGAGTGCTGTGTGGTTTCCGGGCTGTATGGCCATGTTCCAGTAGCATTTTCTCCGGACGTTTCGCCTGCATCTGATCCTCTGAAGATGCCAGCCACAGATGCAGGCGAAAGATCCCTACTATCAGATCCTCTGAAGATACCAGCCACAGATGCAGGCGAAACGTCAGGAGAGAATGTTGCTAGAACACGGCCATACAGCCCGGAAACTACACAGCACCCCAACAATTAAATTGCCAATTAAGCAAGTCATTTTTTTTCATTGTCAAGAATCAGGCTATTCAAACAGCTCCAGGGAAGCCAACCCTTTGGTTTATTCAACAGATCAGCATGCTGGTGATAATATTTGCCACAACCCTGAATACAGTATAATTATATGCAGGTTCTAAAATGGTTCTAACAAATTTGCATTTCTAGTTTCAGTTTGAAAGAAGCAGTCTAATCATTCCTATTTTTACAGTTGAGAGGAAGTTAGTAGAAATTATGGGCAGTCAAACAACCACAGATGACGGAGTTCTTTGTGAAAATAATTTGAAGCTTAAATTAGGAAGAAAACACAAATTAAACCTTAGTGATTAGTCTTGAGGTTGATGTGTTTTTAGAGATAATAGCTAGAATATAAGACCTATACAATTAGCAGAATTGATAATAGGCCTAACGATAAATGTCCCTTAAAGCTTAATGGGGTGGTATTTATCTTCATGCCATAAAAAGCTTCAGCCATCAGTTTCCACACATTAAGCTTCTATTAACCAGGGCATGAAATTTTTGTGCAGGCCTGTTGGCAAACCCAACAATTAGTCTTGTAAGCCCAAGGAAATCCACACCTTTTAAAAAATTGAAACCCCTTCCTTGCACTTGCTACATGGCAAACTGATTTTGAAATTGACAGGAGTGTCAAAAATAGCCCATAACCCCATGGTTGTGTATGAGTTCTTCTTTCAAAAGTCAATAATTCCTCATGGCATGGGCAAGCCCCTTTATGTGCCTAGGGACCAAATTACATGTATTGTGGCTGTCTTTTTCCTTTCTAGGACTAAAAAAAGACTGAGAGACATTTTTGATCAGGAGAACAGTTCTGGCATGTGTGGGGGGAGGTTACTTTCTTTCCCCTGTGCTATGATCCCAATTCGTATGTGGTCCCACAGCTGATTTTTGCTGTAAAATAATAATTTGGAGATCTCATCAAGGTCAGTGACGGTGAACCTTTTCGAGACCAAGTGCCCAAATTGCAACCCAAACCCCACTTATTTATTGCAAAGTGCCAACACAGCAATTTAACCTGAATACTGAGGTTTTAGTTTAGAAAACATGGTTTGCTCCGAGGTGCACGTTACTCGGGAGTAAGCTTGGTGAAGCAACCGTGCAATGCTTCGAATGGGTGAATCATGACCCTAGGAGGGTTTACTCAGAAGCAAGGCCAGCCTAGATGTGTGTGAGGGGGTGATTTTCTGCTCCCCCCACTTGATGAACTCTGTGCTCGCATGCCCACAGAGAGGGCCCTGAGTGCCACCTCTGGCACGCGTGCCATAGGTTTGCCACCACTGCCTAAGTTATGTGACTTTTAGCCCTCAGGATTTCTTTCAGTCCCAGCTAGTGCTGGGATTCAAATAATTCAACAACCGGCTCTGGTGGTGGGATTCAAATAATTTAACAACTGGTTGTTTACAAGCACCATTTTAACAACCGGTCCTGCTGAAGTGGTGCAAACCTGCTGAATCCCACCACTGGTCCCAGCCAATTTGTAAATGAGGTATGAACAGTTTTGGAGAATGTATATGTGTCTGCTTTCAGGAGTCTTAATGACTGATACATGGGCACTGTAGTAGAGAAGAAACAAATGAGGAAATAATAAGATTTCTTAAACTGAAGTGGCTGTTCTATTAATTCTGAAATTCTTGTACCTGTACCTGGGAGCAAATCCTACTGAAGTTGGTAGTCATTAATTTTGAATAGTAATGCACAATATATTGCTACAAGGAGAGATGTCACATCCTAGGGACTGCCCCCCCCCCATAGTTAATTATAATGAAATAAATCATCCATAATATATAAGTAAACAAGGATTTAGAGTAAATATGAACTACATATCTCTCTATGTTTGTGTGTTTAGCAACATATTTTCCCTCTCAGACAGTGCCACCCAAAAACATGGTTAATGTATTTTTCAGGTGAACAATTTAAGTCTTCTCGTTTAGCAACATATTAAAAATCTGCCAAACATTATGGGCAGATTACCATTAAACAAGCAGAGAGAAGTTTGATGTAAAAATAATACATAAATTATTTCAAGTATTTTTAATAAAATCTCTTAAAGTTCAGTTAGTCTAGATAATAAGACTAGAATGACAATTCTTTATGATATTATCAAACAACCACATAATCTAATTACATATTACTGACAGCAGTGTTTTCTTCAGGGTTGTCAACAGGGTTCTCCATGTTTTTTACATTCTTCATCTTGCCATTCCCTACTGTTACCTATTAAACATTATACAGCAGGTTTGTGATGTAACCACAAACCATACAGATGCCCCACTGACTTTTGGTTGACACAATAGATCAGGGGTCTGCAACCCGCGGCTCTGGAGCTGCATGTGGCTCTTTTGTCCTTGTACTGCAGCTCCACATGGCTTAAGTCCTCTCAGCCTCCTTCGGAGAGTCCCCCTAAGGGTTAATGGGAAAGAGTCCCCTTTCCTAGAGAGGCACAGCCCGAGACGGATATCCCAAGCCACTTCCGGCTTTCCTGTCTCAGCTGCCTGTTTGGCTGATGCTGGTGATGACAGCGCAGGGCTGGGGCGGAACTCTGCTGGTGGATCCTTTTGAACAGGTGAGCAGTGAAGGGCTGGAAACGGGAAGGAGTTGCAGGAGCACAGATTTTCAGCGAAATCCTAACCTCAGTCCGCCCCCCTTGAATGGGGGGCCAGGGGTCAACCCTGCTTTGGGTGGCCTCATTTCCCCCTCCCTGGGTCCTTCTTGGGGGGTGGGACCACATGGGGGACCCCAGCAGTGCCACCTTGGGTTGCAGCCCCCCCAGCAGCCCCGCTGAGCTCCTGGTGGATGGCAGCCTGCCTGAGTCCAGGTGAGAAAGATGATGTCAGGTTTTAAAGGAGTTATTACCTGCACCCCTGCAAGGTTGCACTCGTGGGGGGGCTATTTGATGGGGAGGCGGGGGTGGGTGGGAATTGTTTGCTTCTGCATTGCCAAGGAGAGCAGGAGCGCATGGGGAAAGCCTTGCACATGGATTTTGGAAGGCTTACTTCAGAGTAAGCCAGTGGAGGGTAAACTTGTAGATCGTGGAAGGGAGGAAGGCTGAGGTCATCCTCAGCCATGGTTGTTGCGGGTTGCCAACTCCTGGCGGGCAAATCCCATGACATTTGGGAGTAGATTCTCAGAAGCTGTGGCTTTTGGGACCAGGGTGGGGGCCATTGCTCAGTGAGGAATACAGCTGTTGAGTCCACCCTCCATGGCAGACATTTTCTTAGGGGGGGAGAAGTTCACCCCCTCGGTAGTTGACAACCCCATTAAAGGCACCAATTTTGATCCACCATCCAAGTGGAATTTGAGGGGGTTCTTTTTTGGGGGGCATAATCAGTGTATTTCAACACAAGAAAAGAGAAATGTGTGAAACGGGGTTTCTATTGCTGGTCATTTGAATCATGCACAAAACAACAGGCTTTTTACCCCCCTCCCCTTTTTGCTTTGATGGGTAAAAATGGGCCCCAAAGAAGGGAACTTCTCCCTGCATGAGAATATATGCAGTATTATCTTCATTTTAGATGTCAAAAAGTATTTGCGGCTCCAAGTGTTTTCTTTTCCATGGAAAACAGGGTCCAAATGGCTCCTTGGCTGTTAAAGGTTGCCGACCCCTGCAATAGACAAACCATCAGGGGCAAACTGCTGCCTTTCAATTTTGCAGCTGTACTTTTTAGCGTTAGTGTAGGTAGTTCAAAATGCTGCCTTGAAACTACTTGGAGGTGTTTTCTGAAGCTGTGGAAGTATGTGGCTTTTTATGATGAGGGAAAGTTTCAGTGGCTGAGGTTAACCTTTGTCTGCTGCAATCACTTTAAACGATACTGAGTTTCATAATGTATTGAACGGGCCAGTGACATTTCTACCACACAACATGACAAAAGATTCTGTCAAGCTTCTTCGTCTTAGTCATCTGTTGATTCAGTTCTGCTTTCTCAGTTATCTGGCTTCCTGTGATATGAAAGATGTCTTTAGAATGCTAGCTTTACTATGGCCAAAAGGAACAGATGTGGAATCACATCCACACACAAAATCTATGTAATGTCTTTCTCCATACACAATGAGCATTTAGTGCCTTCTACTGTTTCTTTTGATTTCAGATCTCATAAAGTATTGTACATAATTCAGATTATTTAGGAAAAGCAGAACATTAAAGTATATATGCCATATGTGGTACATCAACCTCATGTCCTTATCACCACCACAACCTGATTTTGAAAAGCAAGCTGTCTGGTTGATATATCAATTTGCATATCAATGTCTTGAAGGACTTGCCATGTTGTATTGGCAGGTGAGATGTAAGAGAGAAGCAAAGACATTGAAAATTACAACAAAGCAAATTCACTTACTTGAAATTATCCCTTTAAAAAAACCAATGGAATTTCTGTGGAGTAGAGAGAATGACTACTTGTTCAAAGGTCATCTGGCAGCCTGGGGATTCAAACATGGGTCCTACATCCTAGTATGGTATTCTAACCACTCCACCAGGCACAGCAGCTCTTTTGATTTAGGCAAGTTGCAGTGACCAACTGCATGAGAAAAGCAAAGGAGAGATCAATATTATGTGGTTTCATTTCCCTCTCATGGTATCCATCAGGAGCACTCTGCTGAGATCAGTAATGCAACATCATTGCCAAGTGTATCAGGAAGAAGCCTGTGACTGTTATATACACGCACACATTTGGAAAGGTGGATTGGAATTCAGAAAGCATCATAAACAATCTGGGAGGCAAAGGAATATTCTTACATCAAAATGCAAGGGAACTAAGGAATTTAGAAATAACATCAGTATTGGGCAAGGATGTTTTACCCAGAAGATAAAGGCTCCAGATAAATCTGCAAGGCAGGAAAAGCAGCAAGACCGCGACTCGAGGCTTCCTCTTCGGGTCGGATTTTTTACAATTATTTTTTTTTCACCCACTTCCTTCCTGCTTTTAACTGCCAAAGCTCAAGTTGAAAGGAGAGAGCGCCGAGGGGAGCCTGGACAGAGCCGCTTGCAAGTGAGTACGCCTTGCGGGATGAGGGGGGGAGAGCTTGGCTGCCAACTGCTCCGTCGAGTTCTCAGTTGGCTCCTGCCGAGAAAAGGGCGATTCATCCTCCAAGGATCACCAAAGCAATAGTAAGCATGGCCACAGCAGAGGAGGAACTCTGCAATGGAGAGAGGGGGTGAGGATCACTTTAGAGGGCTAAGAAACTGGGGGAGGGGAGCCTTCTCTCAGAGCTCTGTGCCTTCCAAGAAAATGGTCTAGCAATGGATTAGTTTAACACGTTGCTCTATACTAGAATATAGGACGGTGCAAAAAAAAACCCCCAACCCTTTTGTTTTTTCTCAGTGGAAGATTCCATTCCTTCTCTGCCATTCACATGCACTCTGGAGACTTCTGCTTTTTGGGAGTTGCTGTTTGTTTCAGAAAGCAGGCCCAGTGGCCAAGTCACCAATTTCAGGGACCTGAGGGTGGTTGGTTCAGTGGCCATGTCTGCCACAGGCTTTCAGTGTGAACTTGATGCAAGTTCATTCATATTAGTTGCCTTGCACAAGGAAGTGCATCCAGTCATCTTATTTTGGGGTTCAGCCAGGAGTTAAGGAAATGGGGGCAAGTGGTCCAGGTTGATTTCAGCCAGTGCATAGGGATTAGCACAGGGTGAGTGCATATTTCTGCTGCCCACATAGGCTTCCATGAGTAATAGCGAATGCTTGGCAGAGTATTTTCTGTGTTGCTTGCTGTGTGTGGTTAGGGGTTCAGAAAGTCACCATCTGGACAGAAAAGCCCATCTGGACAGAAAATGTACTGGTCTTTTTAGGCTTTACAACCTTTTCACCTCCCAATATTCCTACCAGGGTTGAATTGCCCCAGCTACAAAATATTCATCTGTCCCAATGGCTTCATTCAGACGACTTGTATCTATCTACAAATCCAGACCCTCCCAGGTGGAAGATAAAGCCAGTTGTAGTTTACTTACTGGGGTAGATTGCGTGACCCTCTTCCCCACCTGCCCATTTTTTTTAAAAAAAATCTAATATGAATTATTTTTCCTCACTTTCATGGATCTCCTTCACAGAATGGTAGTGGCCAACACTGAAAATTTTCCTGAGATAACTGGAAAAGTTGCAAACTCAATACATACTTAGTGACGTATCTTTAGGAGACCCTCCTGATGATACCACCCAGGTTTGGTGAAGTTTGGTTCATGGGGGCCAAGTTATGGACCCAAAATGTTTAGCCCCCATCTCATGTTAGCTCCCGTGGGAGTTTTTTTTCAAAAAGGTGCAATGCAAGCAGGTCCAGGAAAATCACGTGATAAGGGGGGGGGGGGAGGGACTGAACTGTGTTCTGCGGTTCAGCTGTGAGGAGATCTCAAAGGAACCTGGATATTTTGGGTGACTATCCCAGGATTAATTGGCAGTGAGGAAATCAACATAAGTCAAAAGGAAAAAGATTTAAAAGGCAAGTTCAAGAGAAAAAAGAGAGAAAAAGAAACAGGAAATAAAAAATAGAAAATAAAATTATCATTATTACATTGTCAATCTTATAAATACATTGAAGAAACTAAATCAGCGGAACTTCAGTGGAACATCGGAACATCAAATTCGTCACCCTATCCGTCGTATTATCTATTAACCTAATATCACTTATTAATACATAGTTATATAATATAAATCAATCTACTTCAAATTAATTTCAGATATCCTCCATTAGGTGGTTCTTTTAACTCTCACTTTGAATTCAGGGTGACAAAAGTTGTCATAGTGTGAATTCAGAGGTGCAAGAGTCCCACCTGACAAAATCTGGCAACCCTATTTAGCATATGGATTTGGAGGAACTGGGGTCTGTAATCTTTATGGTAGTGATTAAGAGTATAAAACTAGGAGTGTGTAAGTTATTCCAGAGAACAAAATGATTTTTTCTGACCTTACTTCTAATAACCATTCCCCTCTGTAAAATGGGATACATTGTATTTCCTTACTTCAAGTGCCATGCTGTGAGGACAAATATGGTTTTCATCAGATCTATTTCTAACATAGGCAGATGGCAAAGATAAATGGCAGTCCTGGGCCTATTTGTTTGTTTGCAGAACAATTAATTATTCAACAAAGAATTCCATTTGTTGTACCAAAATAGTGCTTTTGAATTGTTCATTTAATCACTGGAGATCTGACTCAGGTCAAAAAGCCTTTTTTTCAGCCATATGATGTGGCAAGGAGTTCCTATCAAATGTGTGTGTGTGTATAAACACAATCTCTCTCTCTCTCTCTCTCTCTCTCTCTCTCTCTCTCTCTCACACACACACACACACACACACACACACACACACACACACACACACTTATTTCTTCACTTAAAGCCAAAGCTTTCTGTATAACCACAGTTCAGGAATGTTAATGCTCTAGTTCTGCTGTAGGAACATTAGAGTATTGTGCTGCTATGGAAACAATTTGAAATCTGGAGAGCTATGGGAGATGGGTACCACAGAGAAAGATGGGTGAGGCAAGTAGAATCATTAGAGAAATCTTGCTTTTTTAGACAAAGAAGTTATTTTAATAGTTTGTATTCTGTTTAGAGAAACAAAAGGCTTAGACTAATGATCTCCTGGATCCCCGTGTGTGAATCTTTATCCAACTCTTCTAGATTATTTCAGTATTCTCTATTTTAAGTGCTTCTGTGCAGCCTACAAGCTGCAAAGGTTAATCTCTAGAGACTTTTAGGGCATGTTTAGCCTGCCAGCTTTCTTTGGGCTGTAGCTGTGATGTGCAGCCAACTTGTGGAGTCCACACTTCTCTATCTCCCCACCCCCCCGCAAGAAAGGTAAGGTATATTGTACAGCTCCACATGATGTCAGCAGAGGGTTGACACACACTGCATGAATCCTGCGTTCGAATGCATGATTTACTTTGTACCATTATTTCTGGTTGAGGTGGAGCTGTAGAAACTGAGTAGACACAATTTTCGTTTTCATTAAAACACAGCACGGAAGGAGCTAGATTGAGAAAGGTAAGTTCCAGGCTCTCATGGCTGTGGAGAAAATGAAATCTCACTGTGTCCTTTCTGTCTTGTGTTGATTTGACTTACTACATTGACTTGACTTACTGCATTTCATCCAGGGAAATCAGAGCAGAGGTTTAATCTAATAGGTTACAACCCTGTGATGAAGGTTAGGCTGAGAGATGGTAACTTGCTTAGAAGCCACACTAATATTTGGTACTGAATAGAAATTTGGATCTTATTTTCCTTTGTCCAAGACCAGTATTCTAGCCAGTGTTCTACAATGTCTCCTCTTTCCTTCCATAAATTAATATGATACTGATTTAAATATCTTGATGTTGTGTGTTGGTATGACATGAGAGGATAGTGGTGGGATGGCCAGACCTACTGGCAGAGTAGAATCTCTTACGAAAGAATCCCTGAGATCATTTTTCTCTTCACAAAGTGCAAATAGCTAGTTGTTACTTACAGATTTTGTGCACTGTTTGTGTGTCTGCTTCCTTGCTCTTTTGTTCCTCTGGAACACTTGCAAAAACTATCATGATATTTATCCAGCCTGTCTATTTGCCATATTTAGCCAACCAATAAACTGATGTAGCGGTTACTGCAGGGGTGGCCAACCTGTGGTGCTCCAGATGTTTATGGACTACAATTCCCATCAGCACTTGCCAGCATGGCCAATTGGCTCTCCATAAACATCTGGAGCACCATAGGTTGGCCACTCCTGGGTTAGAGTATTGGTTAAGGATCTGAGAGATGCAGGTTCAGATCTCTGCTCTGCCATGGAAACTTTCTTGACCTAAGGAGGTGGTGAAGAGCATTTCCATGTCTATTATCTACTGCCATCTGTTTTTATCATCTGGTCTAGAATTGAAATATCATTGTTTTTAATATTGTACTGTTATTTATATTTTGAAATGTTTTAAGGATTGTATAACGTTTTTATGTTGTGACCCGCCCTGAGCCCTGCGAGGATAGGGTGGGATATGAATGAATGCATGAATAAATAAATAAATAATACTGTCTTTCTACCCTATCTGGCAGAGTTGTTGTGAGAATAAAATGGAGGAGGGGGAGAATGATGTTGAAAGCTACTGTGGGTCTTCATTGGGGAAGAAAACGGAGTATAAATATGTAATTTTGTGAAGATGGCAGAGAGTTCCTAACAGAGAATTCTAACAACTGTACCAAGTTGCAGTTGCCAAGATTACTTATGGAAAGCCATGACAGTTAAGTTCATGTAAAACTTGTATTAAAAAGGAAGGCAAACCTCTGCTCATCTCTTAAATGAAAATACCCATGAGAGTTTACTTGAGACTTGATGGCATTTAATTATTAGTATATTATCATATGGTTGCCTTGGGGTAGGCTTGGCGATTGGGCTCACACTTCTCTGGTGCCAGGTTCTGGTTTCATGGGAAAAAGGAGAGGTATTAGAATGAGACTCAGGGGTGTGGGAGCACAGGACAGATTAATTTCATACTAAAGCTGGGCTCTCTAAAGTGCTAAGCCAGGGATTTTTGCATTACCCTGGAGTGAGGATGGAATAACTTTCCCTGCAAGTTGTAATGGTAGGCAGCAATGATAGCAGCTCCCAGCCCTTCTAATATCCCTGTATTTTGCTTTTAAATATAGAAGTGGGGGCTGAGGGGAGGTTTGAAGGAGCAATCAAAAGGCACTGCCCATTTCAGCCTCCATGAATCAGACCAGGCTGTGATCAATTGCTAGTTTCACTGGGAAAGACACAGAGAAGCAGCCTGGCTTTTGAAAAATATCAGTGTGTTTGCTTTGTGTTCTTCCTTTCGTGTAGCATTCTCTTTTTGTGTGTGCGCGGGCGTCTGTCTAAGTGTCTTCTGTGTTTCACACTTTCCTTTCTGACTGGGCTTCCACAGTTATTGCTCTTGTGCATTCTTTGTGTGTCTAGTCCTTTTTCTTTGTGCTTTTTGGTTATGCTTTTTTGAAAAAAGGCTGGGGAGTGGTCATTTAGACTGGGATATATGACAGCATAATATGTAAGGACATTTGATTTAAATATGAGTCAACTTCTCTTGGACTCGTGGGCCAAGGGCATAGCAGAGTCTATCAAAGGCAATGGCAATAATACCTCCCCAAACCATAATTTGGGTGGAGCATATTTGTTTTTTATGGTTGCTGGTTGTATATTTGACAAGAGTCTGCCTTAGTGTTTCACATTGGACTGTAGTTATGTGTTCTGATTTTGTAGTTCCAGAAAAACGTCTTTAAAGCTACATTCACGTAAAGGTGAGGCCGGATGGTATCCAGACTGTTTCACAATACAGCTCTACACCTGTTAATGCAGGACCACTTACCATATGCATCCATCAACTGCAGGTGGCCACAACACCTGTTCGTGAATCTGCCTTCCTCTTATCACTACTTTCTATTTTGTTCCCTTCCTAAGACATACGTAAACAGTTTGAAGGAAGTTTCAGCATAGAGATCTCCTCAGATGGTAAAACAGTGGTTGCTGCTCCTTAGGGTGCAGTCCTAAATACGCTTTCTTGGGAGTAAGCCACATTGAATGGACCTGAGTAGCATTGTAAGTAGACTCACTTAGGATTGCACAGCTAGGCACCTTTGTTTTGCTGTCTCTGATTCAACCTCAGATGAGACTTGAGAATAAAGGACTCTCTTGAATTCTGTGACAGTCTGAGGTTTGCTGCCCATTTCTGTTTATTGACCTTCAGGGGAAGTTTTGCTCTGCAATGTGGCTGTAACAAGAGTTGGAACACTAATGCAGTGCCTGTTTATAAAAGGCCTAGGTTTGGGTCCTATTAATTTCATTCATCCATTTTTTATATTTGTAGCAGAGCTGCACTGCATAAATAGGCTTACCTTCCTTCCACATTCAGATGCAGTCCTTATTGCCCTCTGAAATGGTATCCCTGTTAGCCACGGCCTGTCAGGAATATCATGAAGGTCAAAGTGAGGGGCTGCAGTGAGCGGAAAATCAGCAAAAATCACTCTTCCCCTCTTTCATGAGCAAAAGCACCTGTGGTGAGCAGAAAGGCAGCATAGGATCTAGGTTCCAGTTCAGAAATTATGCATACGTCAGGGCTTCATCTGTTTACTCACTCTCTAGTATTGCTTTTCATATTGATCTATAGTTTGGTTAATATTGTAGCTATCTTCTGCCACATGAAAGCAGTAAATACATTGAATTCAACATGATAATTTTAATGGTTTTTTTCTGAAACAAGGACAAAACAAGCCAAATTAGTCTGCCTTTACGTTTTTTTCTTTGAGCAAAAAGTTCAGCCATCACTTCATATAACTACCTAATGACAACTATTAACACCCCCCCCCCCCGAAAATCTGCTTAGAAAGGCCTGCAGGTATAGCTGGTGGCTACTATAAAAGGTAAGATGTGTTTCTCTCCATGGCACAAATTACTCTGCATTGTTCCATGGAGAGAAATGAATCTTATCATGACATTTCTCTCAAGTTGTCAGCCACTGATGTGGCTAAAATATTAGGAGCTAAAACCACCAAACCACAGCCACTCAGCCTGGAAAACCCACAACACTCAGTTGCATACATATACATACATATAGCCTTTATTGGCATCATACAACAAAACAGTTAACAACCAGAATAACAGAATAATAATAATACGGCTCAAAATAACCATAATTTAATATAAAAAACTTCTCTTTGCGGAAATACAACACCCAGTTGATTCTAGCTGTGAAAGCCTTCAACAAAACTATCCAGCTGCTTCTTTAGATGAGGAAAGTCATTTCTACAGCTTGCCAGTTTCTATACTTGCCATTAATGAAGGGTATTTGAAGATTGTGTTTGTTTCTCTAAGATGGTGAGAAGAATCTTGTTTGATCAGTTCAGTGGTTCATCTAGTCGAGGGGTCTGCAACCTGTGGCTCTCCAGATGCTGGCAGGGGTTAATGGGATTTGTAGTCCATGAACATCTGGAAAGCCACAGGTTGCAGACCCCTGATATAGTCCATTCTGTTTTTACATAGCGGCCACTTCTATGCCAATAAAGGCCTTCCCCCATGCCATCCTCTAGCACAGATATTCAAAATTTTGCTACTTCTGTTTTCTTTTAGTCACCCAGGCTAGTAGCCATTGATGGATCTATTCTCCACAAATCTGTCTTGAGTTCCTCTTAAAGCTATCCTTGTGGTTCTCATTATATCCACTGGCAGTGAATTCTACAATCTAATTAGTTCTTGAATAAATAATTATGTCCTTTTGTCTTGAACCTATTGCCCATTAACCTCATTGGGTGCCCCTAAGTTGTAGAATTATAGGGAAAAAAGGGTTATCTCTGGCTGAATCCCCACCGAGAAATTAAATTTGGATACATCCAGATTACAAAAGAAACAGTACCTTTTCATCTCACGTTCTCCCTTCCCACTCCACTGAAGACCTTGATTTCTATCAAGGATTCAAGTAATGTGGATTCAAGTAACACTCCCCTTGAACATGCGATCCGCTCAGTGATCGTGTTCTTCCTTGTCCTGATTGACTGTCGTGTTGTGTTGGGGCAGGACCTTTTAAAAACAATTTTTGCACGCAGCCACGTGGTGATGTCATTACGTGACAACATGACAGTGCCAGGCATTTTCATTGGCTGTTGGGTTGGAGTGGGCACATTACTCCACTCCTGATTAAAAATTCATAATTCTTATTTTCGCTTTAACGTTCATATGGACAATATTTGCTGAACATCTGCACGTGTGCATGTTTGTTGAGCTGCTTGTGTCCATGTGTCCCCGTTTCCACGTGGCCATGCCCAGCACACAGCAAAAAAAGGCTGTGGTGCATCACGCATAGCCCACTGCGCTCTGATTGGCTGGAAAGCCATTGTGTCATTCCCAACTGCGTGAAAACAAACACAGATTCAACTCCTGTTCCTCCCCTCGGATCCGGCTTCAGCATGTATGTTTTCAAAAGGTTCATATAAATGCAGGTTCTGGAAAAACCCATGATGAGGGGTGGAAAGAGCGACAGACCCTCAACGTTTTTGGCATCTAAGCGGTGGGGAGTCCTTCCTTAAACTGCATCTTTTGGCGGGAGTATTACGTTTTATGTTGTCGGTGGGGAGACGTCCTTTGTACACCTTTTCTATCCCATGCATAACTTTACAAATCTCTATCATGTCTCTCTTTGACATCTTTCTCTAAACTAAGAAGTCCCAGACTCTTTATCCTTTACTCATAAGAAAGGGGCTCCAACCCCTTGTTCATCTTGGTTTCCCTCTGCTGTACTTTTTCCAGCTCTACAAAATATTTTTATGGTGTGGTAACCAGGACTACTCACAGTATTTCAAATGTGAAATACATTATTGTCTGTTTTATTTTCAGTCTTTTTCTAATAATTCCCTGTGTGGAGTTTGCCTTTTTCCATACATTCATAGATTTATTCTGTTTATGTTATCACTGGTCAGTAACAGAGTTCATATTTTGCATGTAGAAGTTTCCAACTTTAATTCCTGCTATCTTGATGTAGGAATGATCTTGGGTAGTGGGACTGGGGAAAAAACTTTGAGTGATTTCTTGGTTTGCTATTCTGAGAAGGCATTGAGACCCAGTATGGCAAAGTGGGTAGAATGTTGGAATGGGATGTAGTAGTGCACTTCGCCTAATCTAGCAGTGCAGCAGTAGTAGAAGCGTTGGGACGCTTCCAACGGACCTGCGGTAGCGTCTTTGCCGGGTCGATGACGCATGCTCTACCCGCTCATCCCCCCCATGAGTCACGGGTCATGAACTGTCTGGCTCAATCACCGGGCGCAGGGACAATGGTCTTGCCCCCAGGTGAGGATTAGGCTCAGACGCGTACGCTCCTCTCCGCACGTAGCCAGATGAGATCATGCATCACATGATGATCTCCCGGCCTCCCGCTCTTCCGGAACTCCCGCGCGAGTCCTCTCCTCCACTCCACACGCCCCTATGGAGAGTAACAATAAAGGTGCCAGGAGGAACCGGACAGAGCCCGGGAGACTCGCTAAGGAACCACGGACCTCCGGGTCTCCGGCTGCTGATGCGATCTCCACCAGATGTTATCTCCGCCAGTCTCGTCTCAGTTTTACGCTGACGGCGCGTGGCTGCCACTTTTCACAAGTTGCGTTGCTTTGAACCCGGGAATCCTCACATCCTCCAATTCTGCCTTCACCGCCGGGCTTGGGGAAGGGTTACGGAGCGATACCGAGAGTCCAGCTGGATCGGGCGCAGATCCAGGGACCACACTGCTTGCATCGCTTCGTCCTTCTGATCGGCGCGATCCAGAGACATCGCCCTAGACACTTCGTCCGACGGAACACCCGGTGATATGGGAGCTTGCAAAAGCAGGGCTTTATGACAAGCACGCTAGACGAACTGAAAGCCGCTAACGCAAATGCGCAGGGTCCCCGTAAAGAGAAGGGAGCTCGCGAAATTGGTTGAGGAGATTGAAGCTCAGTGTCCAGTGGTACTCCAGAGGGGGGGACATTGAACCTTAAGGACTGGGGAAAACATCGGGCTTAATTTCAAGACAGAGCCCGGCCGACATGTCGCTGCTACTGACGTGGAGACAATGTTTTGTCGCCGCCATCAGCCTGCAGACTCACGGCTCCCCTTGCTTTGTAGGTCACTTCTCGGATCTTTCACCTTCAATTTCAACCCCGGAATTTCTCTATCCACTAAATTGGACGCCTGTCACTCCTTCTGCTCTCCTCCTCGCTCCTTCGGGCTTCAACTCACAAACTCTCCGCCGCTCGGCCGCCTCCCCTGCTCCTCGGGCTTCATTTTCCTCGGCCACTGCACCTGGCCAGCCACACGTAATGGCGCTGGGTTTCAAAACTCTTGCAGAGCCGTATTAGCCCACGCATCTGCAGAAGAAAGAACCCTGACGGAAGACGATGCCGAATTCTTGCATTGTGCCCCCCGGCCCACTCCACAGATACCGGGTGGGGAGGTGATGGCATAGATTCAGCGGAGTTGTCGAAGTACCGCTTCCTGAGCCATAAAATCCTTCACCGAAGCTCCAAGAAGCTGGTGGCGGGGACGGGGAGTCACCACCCCTAAGTGTGAGAAGCATGCTCGAGGGCGTCATGGTGAGCCACCTAATGGTCCTGACGACTGGAAGACCGGGCCTTCGTGATGCTCCTGAGCCCCGCATAATTCTGCGATCTGGGAGAGCGCCAGTTCCGCCAGCAATGCCTTTAGCAGGGCAACGCCAAGCGGGGCGCTTCTACACCGGGCCACAAGAATCCTTTACGGCTTCGGCGCCTTCAGTAACCCCAACAATCAGATTAGTGTCCTACCTGAAGCCACCTCTTACGGTGCGCCTCTGAGTAGCTTACAAAGGCGCTGTCAGGGGTCCCCACTTCCTGGCCAGCCCACACAGAGCTTCTCTGCCATCCCCGCAAAAAACCCCAAGAACCCTACCGAAGTTTGTGAGCAGACCTACAGGAGGCTCTCAAGAGGCAGGTTGACAACAGAGGGAGGCTCCAGGGCCCGAATCCCCTTAGGGCGTCTGCCGCCAAAGAGAGCCTCCGGGCTGAATGCCGCAAGGCAATCACAGGCTTAAGGTGTAAGGACCCTGAACTGGCCGAGATGCTTAAAGGCTTGCCAGGATATCCGGGTCCTTCGCCTACCACGCTGGACCTCCCTGACCGCCAGCCCTTCCCATCGCCAGGAAACAGCCCTCGGAGGCAGGTGTTGTTTCTACCTGCCACTCAGTCCGACACTTCCGTAAAGATTGCAGGCTGCCCAGTAGGGGGGCCTCACGACTCCGCACCTAAAAGGGGTCTCCCCCAAGCGAGAAGACCCTCAGGGAGGCCCGCCCTCCCAGCCTTCTCCACCCTTTGAGCAAAACTATCCCTTGTTACCTGGGGGGGGGGGCACGGATTCGCTCGCTCGGGAGCCTCAGCAAGCATTACCCCAATGTGGGCGGGCATCCTGCAGAAGAACGGCCTCCGCACGGGGCAGCCGCGACGCCACGGGCCCCCCCCTACGCCTCTAAGAGCATCCGCCTGGCCACTCCACACAGCGCCTCGGAGGCCCAAGGTGAACCCTAGGCGCGGGGGGGCCCCAGCGCCCCGCGACCGCTTATCGACGCAGTGTCCGGGCGGCCTGATCAGTGGCCGGGTTGGGACACATTTGGCCTCGGCCGAGGGGAAAGGGGAGCAGGCCGGCACCAGAAACCCCCCCCCCTGCCGTAGAAATGGCGCGCAACTCATCGCCTCTCCCCATGGTCAGCGGGGAGAGCTTCGAGATCAGTAGCCCGCCGCCACTGCCCTCCCCTCCACGCGGACCACCTAAGACCCTGTGCATGGGCAGAACAGTGGTCAGCTGCCCAGAGAGGAAACTGCTTGCCATGCACCAACTTCGCGGGGAGCAGCTGACCAAGGGGCTCACATGAAGAGGCCCCGCTAACATGGCTTTGGAACACACACCTGTCTTTGTAATAAAAGAAGAGTGGCCTGGCGACATACAGAGATCTCAGAGCAGTAAATGCCCCTGTATCCAGCCCATTGGGCCCTCTTCAATCACGCGCTTACCCAACCCCCAACCTTATCCCCTCAGACTGGCTCAGGTCCTGGTTGTTGACCCACGAAGGATTGTTTGCTTTGTATCCCCTCTCCCTCTGAAGACCGAAGTACATTTAAAACTTGCCACGGTTGCGGTGCTTAACCATCAGCAGTCCGCGACAGCCAGATACCAATGGAAGGTCTTGGCTCCCCAGGGGATGCTCAACAGCCCCACTGCTTTGTGTCAATTCTTTCGTCTATCACTTTAGCCCCATTTCGCTTCGCCAGCGCTCGAGCTGCGATCATCCACATTGGCATGGATGATATCCTAGTACGACCGCAATTGACCATCCCCGCTGCAGCAGGGTGACGCTAGCTACGTTCATTAACGCTAAAACAAAGTCAGGCTCTATACATGCACCCCCCTAAAAGGTGCAGAAGAACGAGCCATTTTGTGTATCTGGGCGCATAAGCTCTTCCAATTCTACTCCTCGGGCCTCTGTCATACCGAGATTCAAATCCCAGACACGCTCACGCTTCCTCCAGCTGCAGCAGCTGCTCGGAACCCTCAACTGGGTCCGGCCCTCTTTTGCTCTCACCACCCCTCTTGCTCCAGCCCCTGTTTTCGCTTTTACTCCCGGCTCACAAAATCCGGGGGGGACAAGATCCAACTCACCCAGAAGCACAAGGACACCTTTCGAAAGCAGTAAAGGAGGTCCTAGCCCGCCCGAAGGGTGGATCCCGAAGTCCTCCCTCAAAGATCAACTTCTCTCACTCTTCCTCTTGGAACACCCCCCCTCTCCCTACCGGGTCCTAGGGGTACACACGGCCGCCCACAAACCTTCTTGGTTGAATACCGGCTTTATCGTTCATCATGTGCCCGCTAAAAAATCTTCTCCACCCCCCGGCCAGCTTTACGCAGATCTCTCTCATCAACCAAGGGCGCCAGCGCGACTGTGGTAATGGTGGGATGGGACTCGAAAAAATCATGCGTCATGCCTCTTAAACAGAACAGAGTTCCAACACCTCTTGAATGCCTCCTCACCTCTCAGCTGGCCCTAGAAAATTCTCGCGGGGAGATCCTCTTCCACCTCCCCCCCCCCAGACCACTGCACTTCCCTCTCCTCCACTTCTACCCTGTCCCATTCGCCTTTAGCGCCCCTGCCCCACTCCAAGGCGCCCCACTATCTTCGCCGACGGGGGCAAGCGTGCCGGGCCATTGCATTTCAACGGTAATGGTCAATGGCAGACCGGGCTTACACACCGCCCAAGCCTCCGCTTCAACGGGCTGAGCTGCCTGCCGCTGCCATTCTGGCCTTTCAAACTTTCCCCAACCCTTCAACCTTCTGAGTTTCCATTCCCAATACGCATTAGGCGCACGTGAACTGCCTCACCTCTACCGGAGCCTACGCGGCCCCCCGAATTCCACCTAAACCTCATGAAGGTCTTCTTTCCTGACGCCACGGAACCCTTCTAGCATCCCAGAACCTCCTAGTAATTTATAGGCTATATGCGCAGCCACCACGCCATCTCTCAGGCCCTCTTAGCTAGGGAAACCAGCACGCATGAACAACGCTTCACCTAATATCTCCACCCACTTTTCCGGCCCTTCCAGTCACGACGGATTTTTTTCAATTTAGGGCAAAAGACTTTCGCCGGATCCTGCAGCATCCTCTCCAACCAGGCGCAGTCCATGCGGCAAATCCTGGCGCCAACGTTCACGCTGCCCTCGGCCCCTCTCGTCAGACCCGGGGAGTAAACCCGAGGGGGCTCCTGGCAAATGATTCTGTGGCAAATGGACGCGAATCCCTGGTCCTCGCCCTAGCCCCTGAAGCACTCTACACGTAACCATAGATACTTACCGAGTGTGTCCTTGGCTACAATACTAATTCGGTGGCGACCACCAATCACGCCATCCAGCACCTTCTTTTATGCGATAACCGCTATGAGCCGTCATTCATGAAACGTGGATAACGCTCAAGATATTCCTTCCGCGTCTTTTGCTCAGTTCTGAATTAACTGGGGAATGCGTATAACACACGGGATTCCCTACAACAGCAAGTGCAAGCAATGCGCTGAAAGAGCAAATCAGTAACTTCAAAGAGATTTTAGCCAGACAAACCAAAGAAAGGGGAGTTAGTCTCCCATTTAGGCCACATACAACAAACCCAGTCTCAAAAGTACTTTTCACCATTAATCATCTAAATTTGCTCGCCTCTACCATCAGGACAACAGGTCACCCCATAGAAAGACACTTCCAGGCGAGTCAGACCCTCCCCACGCCCAAGGGTCTACTACCGCCAACTCCCCAGATCCGAACCTGGCGGGGACCGGCCCCCCTCATAACCTGGGAAGGGGGGGTATGCTTGAAGTCCTTCTCCCTACAGGTCCTCTATGGATCCCAGCCCGACATGTCCGGAATCGCTCGAGGAACTATGCCAAGCGAGAGCCAGGCCACACCACGAGAAGACGAACAGGCCTCCCCCGAGCACCCCATCCCACAGCCTCAGCAGACTTACAATCCAGCATCGAACGACCCGGTAATCCGGCCAACCCGAAGACTCCGCGAGGCAGCCGGCCGCCTCTAGACGCCTAAGAATCCCAAAGCTGCAGCCTTTGCGGCTATCACTGTGGATTTTACAGCCATCAGCAGCGCCAATACAACTACCCCCCCCACCGGGCAGACAGTCGGTCACCCCCCCCGCAGGATCCTCATCTGGCACGACCGCCGCCATCCTCCTTCCTCTAACCGGGCCGGAATTTGAGCACTTACAGCCGGAACATCCCCGATAAGTTAACTCTTGGAACTCTCCGGCCGCCTCCAGCCACTTGCATGTTATCGGAACCGCCTTCTTCCACGCACCTTGCTTTCGCAGAGAGTCACCGCAATCCTATAGCTTTGGTAACCATGCGTTCCGCTTATTTTGGGCTCATCGCATGCTCCAGTTTTCGGAAGTTATATTATTACGCTATTACTGCATCTCCGCTTCGCCTATCTGCCGGGATTCTCCACCACCGCCCTCGCCTGGCCACCTTACCCCAGGCTCCACCCCAGGAGTTCGGACACCGCCGCCATCAGCCTTCCACTCCGCCTTTCAATCCCTCCTGTCGGATCGATCGCGATGCGCCCTTCCTCAAGCGAGTCTGCCTTCCTCGGCGACTTCCTGTGGGAGGCCCCCGACTCATTTCCTGTACTATTGGCCAGTTGGACTGTGACTCGCTGAAGTCCAATTAACTCAGCTTTCATTGCCCTGGATGCCCTGGCCTCCTCGAAAGCAACAAGGAACTTCATTAAAAGCCGCTCTAGATAATCATGCCGCCATTAACTGAATCTACCAAAGCGGTGAGAGTGTACATAATATGCATTGTTTTAATCTTCCCGATGATTCCCAACCGTTTACGTGAGCTGCAAGAAATTGTATCTAATCGCAGTGTGATGTTTTTGCCCGCTGGTGGTCCGCCCTCTGGAGCTGGCTGCCGGAGTGGGATGGATTGAGTGCTAACTGTGTACAGCTCTGCGTTGTCTTAATTAGTGTGCCTTATTATCCGGATCTTGTTTCGCTCAATGCGTGTCTAATATTGCCTGTAACGCGGTGTGAGCCCTCGTGATTTCCCTTACCCGCAACCAAGTTCTAATGTTTGCACAAAGCGGTTTAATCAGCCTGACCAACGGGCGGAGGAGACAAAAGCGCTCTTCAAATGCAGCCTTCTTTAGCGCCGCCCCCCCGCTGTAAAAAATGCGAGATGTAGTAGTGCACTGCCGACTCCAGCAGTGCCGTGGTAGAACGTTGGGGACGCCAAGCGGACTCCGCGGCTGACCTTGCCGTCGTGATCGCACTTCCTACCTCATCCCCCCCATGAGTCACGGGTCATGAACTGTCTGGTCTCAATCACCGGGCGAGGGACAATGGTCTTTGCCCCCCAGGTGAGGATTAGGCTCAGACGCCAGACAGCTCCCTCTCCGATTTAGGCCAGATGAGATCATGTATCACATGATGATCTCTCCCCGCCTCCCGCTCTCCCGGAACTCCCCCGCAGTCCTCCCCCTCCTACACTCCCCGATAGAAGTAACAATAAAGGTGCCAGGAACCGGCAGACGGGAGACTTTCGCTAGGAGGAACACGGACCTCCGGTCTTCCGCCAAGCTGGCCATGCATCTCTCCACCAGATGTTATCTCCGCGTCTCGTCTCGTTCTTACGCTGACCGCGTGGGTCGACTACAATGGGATCTAGGAGAATCTGATTAATGTCCCCATTTTGCCATGGAAGCTTGCTGGGTGGCTTTGAACTACTTACAGCCTCTCTTGTCTGAACAGCTGGAGATTCCTGTGGCCCTTTCTGTCTTCCATTTAATCTATTCACCTGTCCTTCTTGTTCCACCTGCCTGCCTATCTATCACCTTAGATAAGCAGCCAGGGAGAATGAACCATGGCCTTAGATGTCTCTACACTGCACAGAGCATGGGAAATAAACAAGACGAACCTGAGCTCTTAACACTGCAAATATGATATAATAAGCATCACTGAAACCTGGTGGGATGAGTCTTATGATTGGAATGTAACTATTGAGGGGTATAACCTATTTCAGAGAAACAGACCAACTAGGAAAGGAGGAAGAGTAGCATTATACATCAGGAAGGATTGCACCTGTGAGCAGATTCATGAGTTATATCCTGGAAGCCAGGTTGAGAGCATCTGGGTAAAAAGTAAGAGGGAGAGAAACAACAGTTACCTCATTGTGGGGGTCTATTACAGACCCCTAAGTCAGACTGAAGTGTTAGATGTTACCTTCCTAGAACAGATGACTAAACTTACAGAAAGGAGAGAAGTAGTAGTAATGGGAGCACCCAAAGGGTGCTCACCAATGGCTCATCTTCATTCTGGAGAGAAGTGACTAGTGCCTCAGGGTTCTGTCTTGGGCCCAGTGCTATTCAATATTTTTATCAATTTGGATGACGGAGAAGAAGGCATGCTAATAAAATTTGCAGGTGACCCCAAATTAGGAGGGGTAGCTAACACCCCAGAGAACAGGGTCAAAATTCCAAGTGACCTCCACAGATTAGAGAGCTGGGCCAACACTAACAAAATGAATTTCACCAGAGATAAATGTAATATAGTACACTTAGGCAGAAAAAATGAAATGCTCAGATATAGGATGGATGACATCTGACTTGACAGCAGTACATGTGAAAAGAATCTGAGAGTCTTTAGTAGACCACAAGCTGAACATGAGTCTGTAGTGTGATAGAGCCAAGAAAGCCAATACAATTCTGGGTTGCATCAATAGAAGTACTGTGTCTAGATCAAGGGACATAATGGTAGCACTCTATTCTGCATTGGTCAGATCTCACCAGGAATACTGTGTCCAGTTTTGGCCTCCACAATTCAAGAAGGATATTGACAAGCTGGAATGGGGTTCAGAGGAAGGTGGCCGAAATAGTAAAAGGTATGGAATCTGTGCCCTACAAGGATAAATTTAGAGAGCTGGGTATGTTTAATCTGGAGAAGAGAAGGTTAAGGGATGACTTGATAGCCACGTTGAAATATTTGAAGTGATGTCATGTTAAAGAAGGAGCAAGCTTGTTTTCTGTTGCTCCAGAGACTAGGCATGGATTCAAGATACAGGAAGAGAAATTCTGCCTAAACATTAGGAAGAACTTTTTGACAGTAAGGGCTATTCAATAGTGGAATACACTGCCTTGGAGTGTGGTGGAGTCTTCTTTTTTGGAGGTTTTTAAACAGAGGCTGGATGGCCAACTGCCAGTGCCTTGACTGTGTATCCCTGCATGGTAGGGGGTTGGACTTGAGGCCATTGTGGTCTTTTCCAACTCTATGATTCCATTCTACTGAACTCTGCTATCATTCTTTCCTTTTTAATTACCACAGGAGCAGACTTGTTTTTATGTGACAAAGGTTCTCCCTATTAAGCCCTTGTTGAAAATAGTGCATGTGGAAGTAAGAACAGACTCCTTTCTCTTTTGGAGGAGTCTCAATATGTAAGGGTTGCTGCTCAAAGGACTCTGCAGCCAGGGTCTGGGTTGTCATAGAAACAAGACTATGCTTCCTTCCTGTGCAGGAAGGGGCACCTAATTGTAGCAGACAACAGCTATTTTAAGTGTTATGCAGTGGAGAAATTTCACGACATTTGGAGCTGGATTTATCCACATTTGTTGATTTTTAATGGTGTGTTAAAAAGTGCATTCAGGTATTTTTCTTCCATGGCATGCCTTCCTGAATATCTCTTGCATGTACTTTGCAGATCTAAATCTCTATAATTTGCCAGCTGTAATATTGAATTGATACTGATTGTTGCGGGACTGTTTGAGGCTGGAATGCGTTGCCATAGTAGCCATTTAGTAAAGGAACTGTGTGCAATTGTTTATTTCTTGAAGCAATATGTTTTTGTGTTGATATGGCATGAAAAGACATTTGTTACCTAAAGACCACTACAGACAGTTTGCTATCCAAAGGACGCTGCTTAATGCTACAACTGTGTGAAGCATTTTCTTTTAGAAAAGATGGTGAGGCTACATGCATCAATATTTTGGCTTAAACCGTTCCAGTCCTGCATACCAGCTTAAGCTTACTTAAAAAATAACTTGCATTGATCAACCCTGTCAATGGGCTTTAAAAATTCTAGAACAGGGGTAGGGAACCTGCGGCTCTCCAGATGTTCAGGAACTACAATTCCCATCAGCCTCTGTCATCTCCTGAACATCTGGAGAGCCGCAGGTTCCCTACCCCTGTTCTAGAACAAGCTGCATGCTAAAAATCAATAGATGACTGTAATGTAGTTGATTACATGTGGCAACCATTGTAAATGTACAACGTAATTGCTTCTTAGTGAAATCACTGTGTGCCTTTGTGAGGCTATCACTACAGAAACATTGTGTTGCCTCAGATAAGAAATTTGAAAAATTTAGGATGTCCAAATGGGGCAGAGGATGTGTGAGTGAGTGAAAATAATTCATTTTCACAATTAGCATAGAGATGTATGCAGTTCCAGTAGTCATCCGAAAAGATGGGAGTCTATCCCTTTTAGAGTGGAGGAATTAGTGAGAACAGACTCTTTGGCTTAGCAAAAGGTTGGGCAAGCTTGAGATCTTTGTTGCCAAGTCAGCTTTTGGAGGAAATAGCAACAGAGCTAATAACGTTTAACAAATTTATTGAGGAACAATAAGGGTAAACAAACACACAATGATCAAAGCAGCAGAACACACATAGTCCTAGGATATAAGTAGTGTTGAGAGGATAGGTTTGGAATAGATGAAGGGAATTTGGGGAGTAAAGGTTATAGTCACCTGATCTTGGAATGGAAAGGTCCAATGAGCTGAGCGACCTGTGCTTAGCTCTGGCAGAAGAAAGAACAATGCATTGGGGACAATATCAACAGACAGAGAGGTATCCAGAGATATTGAACACTGGCTGCTGGGAGAGGGGCTTCTTATAGGGGAAAGGGTTATGCAGGGGAAAGACAAGAGGCAGGCATCAACTTTAAGTGTTGAGTCGTTAATCTAATGGTTTTAGTGCTTAGCCTGATGGGCTAAGCTGGGAGTGCCAGGAGGTGGGGAGAGTGCTGAGTCAATCATAATTATAAAACAATGACAATGTAAATAAGGTGGCTGTTAGAGATAAGTCAGAGGAAGAAGTTTTGAGTTAATACAATACTGGCAGGAACATTTGGAGCAAATACATTAAGAAATCCTTTGTCTTTGCAGGGTGCATAGTCCAGGGCTGGAGCTAGGAATACTTTCTAAGGCAGGGGCATTGTGTTCTCTTAATCCATTTAGGAAGGGTGTGAAGCAGGTATTTTGCAAAGCAGATATGGGTGAGGACAAGTCCAGACAAGCCAATCCAAAGAACGGGCTCCCCATTTTGGCACAGCACTGCTAGGCACCCCAAGGGTTGGCAGGATGGGTCGAGACACTGTTGACTTAACAGGGTTTCCCCAACCTACCATGAGTCCGTTCAGTAACAACTACCTATTGTTGCAGTCAGACATTGGCTCAAGCAGGCTGCAAGTAGAGATGGAAGAGCAGAGGAGGAGGAGAAAGAAGCCCATTAACTTCACTAACCTGTAGTGATGTGGAATTCTCAGAAAGTGCGGAAGGGCTTGGCTCATAACCTCAGATGCTGATCTACATGCAGACTGCTGGTGTATGGTTGTTTTAATTGTTTGCTACCAAGATTACTTATGTGGAAAGTGTTGGTGGGGAAAGCAATGGCAAACTTCCCCGTAAACATAGTCTGCCTAGTAAACATCGTGATGTGACCTCACCCCATGGTTCAGTAATGATCCCATGCTTGTATAGGGGACTACCTCTACCTTTAGTGTTGGTGGGATACATATTTTAATAATTTATGCTTACCATGGCACTAAATACATTCATGGATGGGAATGTTAGTTGCTATTATGGCGTGCAAGCATGGATTCTCTAGTTGCAAATATTTCACTCTGTTAGACTGTTGGATTGTTTGAATTAATACATTGTGCTATTTTTCCTTCCTCAAGGGATGGCAAATACAGGACTATATGACTGATTCTGTCAGGTTGCTGTTAAACACCCTATACAAAAATGTAATAAAGTCATTGTACCTCTGTACTTAACAGATTTTTCCTTTACTATCAATGTCACTAACTTTTATGCTTATGAAAATATGTAGATAGCTATGCCTCTGACTGAGTTGGTCCTTTCCAACAGAACCTTACCTAAAGATTTATAAGCCTCACCAGCTTTGTAATTCTACTGGCTGGCAACTTCGTCTTCTGTGGCCAGGTGACCATGACTGAGAAGGACCCAGAGGTGCAAGTGGAAGAAGATGATGACGAACTTGACAGTAAACTGAACTACAAGCCCCCTCCCCAAAAGACTCTTCAGGAATTGCAGGAGCTGGACAAGGATGATGAGAGCCTTGCAAAGTACAAGAAGTCCCTGCTGGGGGATGGCCCTGTGGTGGCAGGTATGGATCACCACCTATGACAGAAGATCCTCAGAGTGGGGGAAAGCCCATATTGGCATTGTTGTGCAGTAAGGCCACTATTGTTTCAAATGGATAGAATCCAGAAGTACCATCTGATAAATAGGGAATGGAGCTGTGTTTCAGATATCATTTACTTGTTTAGGTTTTGAAATGGTGACTTCCTAGATAACTTGTTTTCTCTTTCCTACGTTAAAATCCACACACTGTTTTCTCCTTTTGATGAATAACCGTTATCTTCAGTGTTAATGTTGGAATACCCATTTAGCATTTGGAAGATCCTGTTCCCCAGCATTTTCAGTGGGCAATTCATATTATTTAAAGTTGAACAATTGCCCTATGGGGGCTGTTGACAGGGGTCTTTCTAAGAAATGAAACCTGGGAAATTGCCTAGACTTCTTGTCTGATTTACAAACTGACTGTCTCTGGTTTCTGACCCCACAGACCCCACAACCCCCAATGTGACCGTCACTCGGCTTACACTGGTATGTAATTCTGCGCCAGGGCCAATCACCATGGATCTCACTGGTAGGTGAAATTCTCTTCCTTTTGCCACATAATGAAACAAATGGAATGGAATACAGGAAGAGGGTTGAGCCTATGAAAACTAAAGGGATTAATATTGTTTAGGGGAAGCAGTAATAGCTTTTGCTACTTGTATAATGCATTTTGAGTGTTTACAGCAGTTCATATGCATTTTCTTATTGATTTTTACAAAAGCAGTATAAAGTAGGACAATATTAAGATAGTCACATTATAGATACATCTTAGATTCACAAGTATACCAAAACTTTGCAGAGGTGATGGATTTATTAAAATGATCGGCTGCCAGTTAGATGGATCCAAATGGGTTTATGATGGCTATAGGGGATTTTCCTGTTGACACAGTTGGTGTGCCTCTTGACGCCCTCTGGAATCAGGAAATGACCTAGGCCAGGGGTAGGGAACCTGCGGCTCTCCAGATGTTCAGGAACTACAATTCCCATCAGCCTCTGTCAGCATGGCCAATTGGCCATGCTGGCAGCGGCTGATGGGAATTGTAGTTCCTGAACATCTGGAGAGCCGCAGGTTCCCTACCCCTGATCTAGTGCTATTTACATGATTAGTGCCCTCTCTAAAGTGTTAGAGTCCACATAGACCCTTGGTTTGCCCAGGAGCTACAGGTGATGAAAAGAGAAGACATGGGCAAAAGTTGGTTTTAAAATGTACTCTGTGGTGGTGATAGTGGCAAAGAAACAGCACCTTTCCACCACCATTGCAGTGTAGTCCAGCAGAGCTGTCCCAGGCAATCAGAGTCCTGTTGACATCTGGTCTGCAGTGGGTGGTGGATTGTATGGTGGCCCATTGTGACTGCTTTGCTCAGCACTTTGCAGATGAAATTGGACTTTATATTAGCAGTGACATAGTCAGATAAGGTTAGGGTGCCTATCTGCCTGGATGTTCGGAATACTTTTCAGTTTTAATTTGTTAGCTGTTTCAGTGGCCCTTGTGAGGGCAGAATGGCAAGGTATAAAAGTAAAATAAAACTAAGCAAATAATACATGTGAGGAGGAGTGGATGTTTGTAGAGCAATAGTGGAGTGTCAATAACCACAGGGTGTTTGTGGCTGCAAATTGAACTGAAGACTTCCTTTTTAGCCAGATGTGATCCCTTAATTCACATGCACATCCTAAGCTTTTTGCCCTATTTTAAATTTTTTGAAGAAAATATAGTAGTGACTATAAACCTATAGGTTGTAGAAAATTACCCAAATTACAGACTTCCAAGATTTGCCTAGTCTAGTGTTTGGTCTAGTCAGTGGTTCCTTAGAGAACACTCTGGTTCAGACTACAGAAGCAGTCGTTTAGAAACTGCCAAGTCTGGCAGCCGTTCGTGTTCCTAACTTCAGTACCAGCAAGAGTCAGGCTTCACCTTATAAGGGCTTCTTATTTGCCACAGGAAGTTACAGCTCAGCAGAGTTTCAGTGCTTCCTTTTCAGCTGAAATCTTCAAGGGGAACAACACTGCAAGCAGTTAAAAAACAAACCACATGTTATGCTTTTTAAACTCACATTCATCTTATGCTCATCAAGCAACAGCTATCCTATTACCGAGCTTCCTTTTGTTCCAGAGGAAACTGTCCAAGAAAATAGCTCAGGGAATTGTGCCTGCTGTTTCAAAGTACAGTGGAATGAAACAAAAGTACACCATGTGAATACAGACAAACCAGTAAGCAGGCACAAATGGTTCCAGAAACTGAGCATGTTCAGTAATACACCGACTCAGATATATATTTATATCCATTCGTCTCTCTATGGAAGACATAGGTGTCTTCCATGCAGGGACAGGATTTTGTGCTTTCTGAAGACGTCCTTTTTAGCAGCAGTGGCGTAGGAGGTAAAGAGCTCGTGTATCTAATCTGGAGGAACCGGGTTTGATTCCCAGATCTGCTGCCTGAGCTGTGGAGGCTTATCTGGGGAATCCAGATTAGCCTGTGCACTCCCACACATGCCAGCAGGGTGACCTTGGGCTAGTCACAGGTTTTCAGAGCTCTCTCAGCCCCACCCACCTCACAGGGTGTTTGTTATGAGGGGGGAAGGGCAAGGAGATTGTAAGCCCCTTTGAGTCTCCTGCAGGAGAGAAAGGGGGGATATAAATCCAAACTCTTCTTCTTCTCTTCTTTCCCCACTGCTGGTGCACCTGCAAATAAAGTGCAGCAGCAATGGTGCTTCCACATGGCAGATTTCTCCAGTTTCCCTGCCCCAGTCACCCAGAAGTGGCCACCCCATCAGGACTTTTGCAGGGTTTTTTTATAAATCAGCACTAAAATATTATTATATTGATGTACTTTTGTACTGATAGGTGTAATAGTTTCTCTGAGTTTCAAACATTTATTTTAAAAAAGTAAGTTGCTTGTCTTTTCCCTTACAAAGATATGCCTTCTTCCTTCTGTCTTGTCAAGGGAGGGGGATAGAGAAATACTTCTTTAAGCAAAGAAACTTGGGGATTCAGAGAAACTGCTACACCTATCCAAACAATGGTATATCAATGATATTCTATAGCTGATTTTTAAAAAGCACCCTACTGGCAGGGGGAGAACCTGGCTGCCCTGCGGTCAGGAAAAAGACTGCCACATGGTCCAGAAAATCTGAAATTTTCCATCCATACAGCAGCCATCCCAGCTTTACTGTGGTCTTTCCCAAAACTTCAGAGAAAAGCAGGTTTGAGGAAGATTGCAAAAAAGCCAGGGAAACTTTGGAGGTATACAAATGCACCACGATGCTATAGGAAGAAAAGAAAAATCTCATTATCCCAAAACATTGAATTCATAGCAGATGACCCACGTAGAAGGCACCAAAGACATTGAAGGCACATCTACAGCATCAATTTTAGCAAGTTCAATAGCAGTTTCTTTTCTGTGTGAATCCTGAGTACCAAGAGTAGACTGAAAGGCAAAAACAGATCTGGAAATTGCCTTATCCCCTTGGCCGCACACCTTCAATGGAGAGGGGAATGGCAGGAGGGAGGGGTCTCAACCACCCTGGCCTCACCCCCCCACCTATGGAGGAGGAAGGAAAGGAGCAAGCTTGCTGCAGTTTCCACCCACCACCAGGTCATGACTGTGATAGCACCTACCCCTTCCCCTTTCAGGGGCCACCACATCACAGTTGCAGTAGCTGCTGCCCACTTCATAAGGGCTGGCCTCCCAGGCATTGGCCCACCACATATAGATCTCACCTGCAGTCTTAATGGCCAGTCTTGTTAGCATTTGGCAAGTGTCTGCCACACAGTTCAGACATGAAAGAGTTAAATGTTCATGTTACTTAGTTAGTGAGGTCAGAGTGTGTGTAACCAGCCTATTGACTAGCTATTGGAGAGCTAACCTAATGTTTTGTTAAGCTAGCAGTAGGAGCAGCGGCAGCAGTATATAGCAGTAGCAGTAGTGATAATTGCTGTCAAAGTAATGTGAGATTAGAGTAATCTAGCTCACAGTTAGCGTAGATAGAAAGGAGTTCCTTGTTTTTCCTCCCAAAGTAACTTTTTTCTCCCTTTATACTGAGTAAAGTTTTTTTTTCTGATAACAGCAAGTGACTGTGCATCCTTTCTTACAACTGTGCTAATTTATATCAAGTCTGCCCCTGCTGGGAACTCTAGTTTCGTGGGGTGGGGTGTCAGGGATATCTAGCAGAGAAGTCTCATCATCGTCTTCACACTTAACAATTCCCAGGATTCTTTAGCCTTAACAGTCAAGTTGGTATAAAACAATATGTGCTTGTAGCATAGATATGCTTAGAAATGCTCATGTGTGTACAGTGCTCCAGTTCTCTATAGTTATTTATTCGTTGGATTTATATCCTGCCCTGTCCCCTCAGGGCTCAGTTAGAGGAGGGTATGGGGGAACGTGAGGCTCTGTCATGTCCCCCTGCACTGCGTGTGTTCCTGCCATGGTGCCATTGCCACAGAAGACCCCTGTAGGCCTCAGAATAGGGGTAGAAGGGGGTTGTGCCATCATGTTCCTTCTTTCCCTGGCAATACACAACCACACCACCTTTAGTCTGTCAGCCTGCCCTCCTCATCACCCTTTCTGGGTCTTTCATTTATACTGCTTCCTGTGTTCAGCCCATACCCTTCCAACTATCACACCCTCATGCTTCCATCCCACTCAGTCTCCCCTTGTGTTCTGACCTGCCACTCACCCCCTCCAGGTTGCCTAGTAAGTCTCCCTTCTGCTGGTTCGAGATGGATTGTTCTGGCCACTGTGCTTGCCAACATGTCCATGCCCACAGAAGGCCTGGCCCAATGAAGCCTGAGGATGTTCCTTCTTGCTCTGGATCTGGGCTTCCCCATCACCAGCCTCCCAGGGCCCATTGCTTTTGTCCATGGCTCCACCTTTGGCTGCTGCTAGCTGATGATATCACCAGCTGGATGGCAGCAGGTGGAACCTTCTGCTCTCACCCATTTGTCTTTCCTGACTTTCTGATTACTCTGAACATAAGAAAGAGCCTGCTGGATCAGACTAGAGTCCATCTAGTCCAGCACTCTGCTACTTCGCAGTGGCCCACCAGGTGCCTTTGGGAGCTCACATGCAGGATGTGAAAGCAGTGGCCTTCTGCTGCTCCCGAGCATGTGGTCTGCTAAGGCATTTGCAATCTGGCTGGCTTTCCTGGGGTCCTGCGGCCTTCCATGGGAGCTGAGAGTCACCTTGGCACCTCTTGCCTTCCCTGGTGTGCAGAGTTGCTGTTCCCAGACAAGTCCAGAAGAGATGGGTCTCCTGGTGTCTGTCCTGCTTCAGCCACCAACTCTGGACAGGGAGTTTGTGGCAAAGTTAATTGATGGTTTTTTTGGGCGGTTGTTTTCCTACAGAAGATCTTGAGGCTCTCAAGAAAAAGACTTATGTGTTAAAGGAAGGTTCTGAATACCGAATCAAGATCCATTTTAAGGTGAGTCAATTGCTTTTCCATTGGTGTCTTGGACAGTTACAGGGTACTTGCCTGTGCAGTTACTAAACATCTATGGTAGAGTAGTGCAAATCTTCCTGGTCTTGGTGCACATGTCTTGTGCTGCCTCATTAATACTGCTGCAAAATTCTAAGCACATATTGTGTATACTCAGCAGTTGACTATCCTATTCTGGAATGCTTTTTCATAGACTCTGTGTGTTCTTAAACCTTATTAATGAGCTGGTGAATTATATGTTTGTCAACATGCATAAATTCCTCTCCCCCCCCCTTTAATATTATGCAGTAATAATATGTTGTGGAGAATTTTACAGTGATGTAAAAGTCACAGAGGATTGGCTTAAAGAAAGGCATAATTTTTCTGTAAATAGTATTATCCTATGCAGAATTACTCTAGTCTAAGCCTGTTGACTTCAATTGACTTATAACTTGAGTAACTCTGTGTTAGCACTGCACATCCAGATAAAAATGAGCTGGGAAAAAAACCCTGAAAAAAGTGCCAACTTACCTTGGCTGGTGCTTTTGTGGGCTTCCAGGTGTGTATTGCAGGATTGGCAAAAGCCCCCCTCCCCCTGCTTCCTGGATTACTGAAGAGGCAGCCATCGCTCTTCCCTGCCCTATTCCTCCCCTATTCCTGCCCTGTGGTTTCCAGGGCAATAGGAGGGAAGGATTCTTGAAAGGACAAATAGGAGAGCTTGATGGAGCTTTCCTATTTGGCCAATGTCTGCAATGCCCCATTTTTATCCTGCCCCTTCTCAAGGTATTTTTAACAGTATATTTATCAGTATTTTTTGGATTTGGGTTTATTGGAACTGAACATTTTTGGCAAAGCTGAAAAAAAACTAAATATCCATAATGGTAAATGGGGTTTTTCAGCTTTTTCCCAGAAAGCAAACAGTTTAAAGTTCTATTAAAGTCCATGGGGAAATTATTTGAGGCTTGGGGTGGGGGGAGTAGGGAGGGAACATTTTTCAAGGTAAAGGTACCAATTTTGAGCTCCCTGAGAAAGGGCAGGATAAAAATGTGATAGGTAGATAGAATCAGCTAGAACTTAGCATTGCCTTGTGGTAAATGTCTAACAAAGAAAAGAAGAAGTGCTACCACTGGTAAAAGCACAGGTTCACATATTACAACTGCCTGGGGCGATACATTTTTATGCTGATGTTATGAATGGAGTGTTTTATCTCTCTGCCACTCACGTAGCAAAAAAGATGAATGAAGGATAGTAGGAAATGCCACAAGAGGAGGAAAGAAAATACAAATGAAAATTTCTATTAGTGAAGAAAAAAGGATAGCAAAAATGTGATTTTTAAGAGTTGCTTCAATTGGCTATTCTTTTCTTTTGCAGGTAAATAATGAAATAGTATCTGGCTTGAAATATGTGCAGCACACTTACCGGACAAGTGTGAAGGGTGAGTAAAAATGAACTATTTTCCCTTTCTCTTTAGCAACATTTCTCTATTTCCTGGTCTCCTTACAGCTATCAATACTGTACTCTTATCTTCTCTACTGTTCTGGCTAGGGTTGCCAGGCATTGTTCGGTAACTGACAGGAGATGCAGGAAGTAGGGATTTAGGGTGTGTATGGTTGGCATTCTCAGAATAATGGCACAACTTCTGGCATAATCTGGAAATGACACCATCATCATAGCCCAAAACTCTGTGGTTTAATCATAGAGTTTGGGGCAAATGCTAGATCATCACCCAACATGCCAACATCATTTTGAGGGCACACCAAAAGCTGGTGGTGGGGGGAAGAAAGTCATGGCCCCCTTTTTTCTGTTGACATTTTTCTCCTGCTGCTCAGTTGAATGTCACCGGGAAGTGGCAGCAGAAGGAGGGAGATTTCCTGCCACCTATAGTAATGTGGCAACCCTAGTTCCAGTCTACGTGGCCTCCGCCCAAATCTGGTTTCACTTAACAGAAATTAAGGAGGAATTAAAGGAATTAGAAAGGTCTCAATAGATCCATCTTGTCTGTTCTCACACATAGCTCTCAGGTTGATAATGTAAGTTAAGGCCCATTTGAGACAAGGGGTCCAACCATCTGATTTATAGAGCCTGACATGGTTGCATTAAAAATACAAAGCTTTTCCACAGGCAAAACCATATACTCTTAAGTTTGCTGTGGGCCTCTGTATTCAATAGGCCTATTCCATGGCAGGTCAAGTTTCCAGTCAGCCAATGCTGATCATTACTTGTGTCACTATATGTGTGCGCACTGCAATAAACTGAAGTGTGCTTTATGGTATACTGCTACAAGCCGTAGTTAGAGGAATTATACCAAAAGCCTGTAGGGGCTGACTTCAGTCTGCAGGCTTAGAAGCAGTTACTGGAGACTCTTTGGTCTATGTTCGGCTCCATCATGTGCTGTCTTTTCTAGTTCTCAAACAACAAACTCTTTATATGTGGGCTGTTTTCTTCTAGTGGACAAAGCTACATTCATGGTTGGCAGCTATGGGCCACGACAAGAGGAATATGAATTCATGACACCTCTTGAAGAGGCGCCCAAGGGCATGATGGCTCGAGGAACCTATCACAACAAGTCGTTCTTCACCGATGACGATAAGCATAACCATCTTACCTGGGAATGGAACTTGGCCATTAAGAAGGAGTGGACAGAATGAGGTCCTCCTTGTTTTTGCTGCTTTTTGCTTCCTCCTGCCTATTGCGCTGTATTATTCCCAATGTGCCAGTCCTTGGTGCCTGCATTACTTACTTCATCCAGCCTACCCAGATCTTTTACTGTCGCAAGACAATCTGTTAACACAGGCCTTTGGACAGACTGTCTCTCCTGCTGCTGCAGTGAAAATAATTGCGAGGAATTAAAGCTAAGATTGAATGTCCTCTTTGCTAATGGTTGCACAGGATTTGTCCTTGAAGTGCCTTTGCTAGGAAGACATGCCATTCCAACCCTAGGGCTATCAGGGCAAATAGATTGAGCCCCTCCCCCACCATCATGTAAAGATATTTTACTGTTAGCCTTTTCCTCACAGTCTGCATTCACTGGATACATCTTTGCCTCTAGATGGATTCTATTTTGATTCAGGTTGATTCCCCATGGGGAAATATCCTGGGATTTTCATGTTAGACATTCCAATTCAAGGAGGGACTCCCCATGGCTCCCAGGCCAATTTTGGCTCTGTGCTGGCCCTGCCCTGCGATATCCTCCTCATCCTGGGATTTTCAAAAATCGCCAGGAAGGAGGATCTTTTTTGACGATTTTGGGATGAGGCTGGTATTGTGGGGAATCGTCCACTATTATCCTGGGTTATTTTTCCCACCTTGAGTCTCCGTTCAAGCTGTCAGCCAGTCACAGCCCACAGTGGCCTGGGCATGCTTAGAATGGGTGACTCAGGGTAGGCAGGAACATGCCTTTTTAAAATCTTCTTGGATACGAAGCTACGACCATGCAAAGGAAAAAACTGGAATGCACCTTTTTTGTGTGCTGTTCTTGGCCACGAAGCTCTATTCTTTGTGATGATAAAGCTATGTAGCTGTGACGAAAAAATGAAACAAAAAAGGGAATGCTTGTTCACGTTCCTGCCCCAAAGCAACAGCCAGTCAGAGAACTAGCAACAAAAGAGCCGCCGAGCTGATCCCGGGCTCGTGGAAAGGAGGTGGATGTTTTGATCCCGGTTTCAACTCGAGACCTCTGCTGTGGTGGGGAGGGACAGACTGGGATAAAGAGGTACTAGTATTTTATGGTCCCAGTCCAATCCCAGGATATTTCCCCTGTGGGGAATTGACCTCATATTGTTTAAGTGCAATTCCCAAAACTGAATTTGGAAATATTGCCTTCAAAGGCAACAGGAGACACAGTTTCTGTCCTGTCCTGTCACAGTTTCAGTGTCTTTGAAAATAAAGCCAGTTTTGTTCTTTGCCTCATTGTGAGCCTCTCGTATTTCATACAATATAACAGTGTCATGTTCTGTCTTCACAATGTACCAACCCCTTCTTTAGCAAATATCCCACCTTCCAGTGCAAACACTTCATACAGCTGTGTTACTGCAGTCTGGCTCCTGCATAGACTTCTCATCAAGCCCAAGTTGCCCCAGAGCTGCTAGCCTGCTGCTGCATATTCTTCCCTGCAAACTGGCACACAGTTTCCTCCGGCAATGTTCTTGGGACTCTAGGGACAAAGTGGGGGGAGGGCTGGCAGGGCCTCCCCTGGTTTGGTGTCAGGAGGCTGGGGAACCTTGGAGCTGGGGCCTGGCTGTGGCTCCCAACCTGCTTGTTCTGTTGGAGCCTTTTGACCTGGTCCTGCAGAGACTACAGAAGGTTCTGCCTGAGCCTCTGGGCCAGGTCCTGCAGGAGACTCAGGCTCAGAGCCTTCAGGCATTATTTGGGGCCAAAGCTGTGCCCTCTTCCCCATCTGAGTCCTCCTCCAAGGGGTCCCCAGAAGCAATATTTAATTGCTTTGCAGTACAGTCCTAAACAGAGTCACATTGGTCTTGTCCCACTAACTTCAGTGGAGCTAGAACGATGTAACTCGGCTTAGAATTGCATAGTGGATGAATTTAGTTGTTTTGATTGTTTAAAGAAATGTTCCTGATTAATCAGGCAGTAAGTTTTTTTTAAAACTCTTTTAATGTAAATCATTATAAATCCATGAGTGACAGTCATATTCTGAGGCATTTTTCCTCACTCAGAAGGGTATGCGTCTTCTGAAATTGCACCTGACATACAAAACAAAGAATGAATGCTTTCCCCCATTATCCTTTTCAACATTTACACAGATTGTGTTGATCAACTGATAGGGTTTTAATAGATTGGTCCTCCAGAATTTCTTGAATTGAGAGGCAACTCTAATCCAGCCAGCTTTGGTGCAGCCTAAGCACTTTTAGCTGCAGAGCAAAATGGGAAGGGTTACAGTAATGTGAGATATATCTGTTGCATGCATTCTGCTGTTTTTGTGCAGTACATACAACACCACATTATTGCTCAAGAAACGGCATTCACGTTTTGGGCAATGTTTGGGCAGCCTGCATTTCCCCAGGTGCTTATCTCAGTAGCACTGACCATGCCCAGGTGTTCCACTCTCACAGTTGAAGATATTGACACATTAGTGTGAGAGGTATTCAGTGAGTCGACTGCAAAGCTCAAAGTGGAGGGCAGTGCAATGGAGATCTCCATCTTCCAGTGTTTCGTTGCCTTTATCTTCAGCTGGGTCTTCCTTTTGGGATGTGCTGAGAAGGGGCCAGGACAAGGTAAGGAGTCAATGTCGTGAATTTCAAACAGAGTGAGTTGAGCAGTCAGGATAGACAGTAAAGTTCATTTAAACAATAGTCAACTGTTCTGCTAACTGGGGCACTGCAGCACTAACTCAAGAATGTGCGTGGGGGGGTATCCCTCTGGGGAAAAGATGATGTACATCCCTTCCAAGATTATTTCTTAGTAAAACATTTCCATACTACTTTTCCTTACTACTCAAAGTGGTATATATTTAAAATGTAATCCTACCCTCTGAGACAGCTGGTTGCATATGATTGGAGGGGGCCATCATGGCTCAGTGGTACAGCATCTATTTGGCATGCATAAGGTCCCAGGTTCAATCTCCAGAATCTCCAGTTAAAGGAAGTGCAGTAACTGATGTTAAGGACTTCTGCCTAAAACCTTGGAGAGCTGCTGCCAGCCTGACCAGGCAACACTGATCTTCCTTTATGGACCAATGGTTGGATTCAGTATAAGGCTTCATGTGAGTTCATGGATCAAATAGCATTACTTGCCTGTACTGTTGAGAATTAAAAGCATTAAAATAGCATTCCTGATCTCCCCCCACCCCCACAGTATATTGTCGGGGGGGGGCGGGGAGATCAGGAATACTATTATAATGCTTTAATTCTCAACAGTATAGGCAAGTAATGCTCTTTGATCCATGAATTCACATGAAGCCTTATATATATATAAAATTCTATATATGTGTGTATAGAATTCTATATGTGTGTGTGTAGAATTATATATGTGTATAGAATTATATATATATAGAATTATATATATATATAATATATATATACACACACACACACATACATACACACACACACATATATATATACACACACACATATATAGAATTATATGCTGTCTTTCTGTCTATTCAGGGTCACAACAGTTGAGTGGCCTGTATAGCTGCTAGCCTCCCTTAGCAACAACTGCTGAGAATCTTATTTGTGTAGTTCATGCCTATCTTCCATTCCATGTGGAAGTCCAAAGAGATTAACAAAAAATCTCAAAGAAGAATAAAATGCAATTGCCTAAAATAAGCAATGTTCATTACAGCATTTGGTTGAAGCCCAACCGGCCCTGTCAAACTATCTCTTAAAAGCCAGTTGGAATGATAGACAGTTATTTCAATTCCACTCTCACTTTAAAGCTGAAAAAGGTTTATTTAGACCCGCAAAGGGATCTTTGGGAAGAATCACTTGGACTAAGGAAGGTGGCATTTCCAGATAGATGCTGGTGTGAACACTCAGGAAAAGTGGGCCCGGGCTGTATGGATCTGTATAGATTTTTGACTCTGAGAAGATACTATGGCTGCCTTCCATTCTGTAGGCACTGCTGAAGATGTGAAGGAACCAATCCTTTTGGAAGATGTGGGAACCACAGATGCATTCATCAAGGCAGCTGAAGTGGTTGTTATTGGATTCTTCCAGGTCTGTTGAGATTCCTCAGGGGCTGTGAGACACATTTTGCCAGGCGTATTCAGTTCATCCTGTATAAATCAGACAGGCAGTATAAACCATACTTTTTACCTGGTAAAAGTACTTGTTTTTGTGAATGCGAACAATTTAATTAGAATGCAGCAGAATATAGTGCTGCCATGTACATCTAAATGGCCTCAGGCAGGCAGGATCATACAACACATCCCCACTTCCCAAAACACTTCAGAGTTGATCTCAAAAATAGTCTTGAATACATGATGTTCAGTTTATCTTATTTCTTGTATGTGTTTTGAAGGCTGTTTTCTTTCATTCCATAGGAGTACATACTAGGGAGTCAGGTTCTAGGATTCAAAAGACACAATGAATGGATTTTGCTCATTCATAGGATCCAGTCTAATCATTGTGAAAGTTCAAAATAAATTTTACTTCAAGTGGAATTGGCAAGAGGACTTGTTTTTTTTTTTCGGTAGTGTGATTGTCTTACTTGAATTCACATCTTATTCTGCAACCTTCTTAGCTGGTGCCCTGCAAGCCAATTGTATGTCGAGGCTAGACTGGTCTTAGCTTTTGAGCAACAGGTTTTGCTTTTTGGTCTCTTGCAGCTCACACGGTGTCATCCTAAGCAGAGGCACACTTGTCTATGGACCAGGAAACCAATAGACTTAGAAGGGTGTAGTGCTTCTAAAGATTGCACTGTTAAGACTGTGCAGCATGCATGCTGTACTTTATGAGTCTGCTTTGGAGAAGAAATGTGCGTGATTCAGGAGAATATGTAGCCTCACACTGCAATGTACTTACATACTTTGGGGATCTGTTTATCCACCCCTCTGGGCCCCCCTGCAATTATCAATGTATCCCAACTCTTGGAAGATGACTAAGGTTGAGAAATGGTGGAGGGGGAAACTCTGCCACGTTGTGGTAAAGCTTTGATCCAAATCAGGGCTCTCGGGGAGATGCATATGTATGTGTATGTATATGTATAAAGGTAAAGTTTCCCCTTCAGTCGTGTTTGACCCTGGGGTACCCCTGCAAGCAGTGATTTCATAGGCAAGCCGTTTTTGTGCGGTGGTTTGCCATTGCTTTCCCCGGCTATTCTTTACCCCCTAGCTATGTGTTAGGTACTCATTTACCGACCAAGGAATGGATGGATGGCTGAGTTGACCATGAGCCATCAGCCAGGATATCTGACCCACGGGGGGCTCGAACTCCTGACCATGTGAGTGGCAGTGCAAGCACTTAACCACTACACCATGCGGCTCCTATGTATATGTATATGTGTGTGTGTGTGTATAGGTCCACGAGGGAATCATTCATGGATTTCCTGGTGACGCAGCTAGTTTAAACTTGAAAAATCCTTCCAAAGGATACCTGCCATGAGACTGACACACAATGAGCAAAAAAGTCCTACAAGGAAGCCTTTTTGGCTTCTTAGATCTGGAAATATCTTCATCAAAAGCTCATTAAAATCTAAACATTTTTATTGCATATGAAATCTTTCTGTTTAGGTAGAATTTTTACTGACCAGGAATAAAATAGGTTAATTAACTATATATTTTAAATCATTTGGGTTTTTTTAATGCAGCTTATTTGCATTTTGCCGTGATCCGGATGGCCCAGGCTTACCTGATTGTGTCAGATCTCAGAAGCTAAATAGGGTCAGCCTGAGTAGTACTTGGATGGGAGACCACCAAGGGATTCCAGGGTCACTATTGTAGAGGAAGGCAATGGCAAACTCTGTAAATAGCTGTAAATAAAAACAAATATTTATTAGTTCTAATAACCACTTATTTTTCCAGTGACTATACTGGAATTATAACTGATCAATTATAATTGACTTATAAGAATATTTTTCATATATGTCAGTTATAATTCAGATGTTTTCTCTGGATCCCAGTTCCCAAGACTGCACTCTTGTCCCTCTCAAAGTTAAAATGAAAGCTATCAAATGCTTGCAGCTACCCCAAAATCTTGCTTCTCTTACCCAACCTTGGGTTGCCATTGTAATAAACTCACTGTCCAGAAAATATCCTGTATACATGTGCTTAATTCTGGGTACTTGATTTGGTCAGCTGAAGCCTACTGAGTTCATTAGAGTACGCAGAAACACTCTTCCACCAGCCCTCTTTCCCCAGTTTAACTGTTTGTCTTGTTTCCATTCCATATTTGCATTACCTCTTCATAACTTTTTTCAAAAATTTGCAGCTGCTCAAAAAACATTGTGAGAGTTTAATTAAGAATGACTGTCCCACTTGCTTTATTCAGGTTCTGCCCACTCAGCCTCAAATCTCCTCCCTTCTCCATAACTAGTTGCAGTTGGTTTGAGTATCTTTGGGCTCCTTCCGCACATGCAAGATAATGCACATTCAATCCACTTTCACAACTGTTTGAAAGTGGATTTTGCTATTCCACACAGTGGAATCCAGCTTCAAAGTGCATTGAAAATGGATTGAAAGTGCATTATTCTGCATGTGTGGAAGGGGCCTTGATTTCAAATCTGTCTTCTGGAAGGGTCAGTAACTCAGTGGCAAAACATCTACCCTGCACACAGAAGGTCCCAGGTTCGATCCCTGACATACCAACTACAAGGCAGGTGATATGAAAGATTTCCACCTGAGACCTTGGACAGGTACTGCCTGTCATAATAATTTCTTTGATGATGCAGTAAGGCAGCTTCATGTTATCATAGGAAATTGATCACAGAGAAACATGTACAGATATAAATGGCCACTAGATGGCAGCATCATTTCTTTAAATTCAAGTTGCAAGGAAAAGGTCTGAAGAGAACGGGGAAGTGGAATCTCTCCAGCCTACAGAATTGCTTTATTAGCCTAGTTCATTTAGTATTTTTCTTACCCACACTGAGTTTACAGATTACTCTTTATATTGGATCTTATTTTAAACTGGCATTTCTTTGTATCATCTCCCCAGCTTTCTGTTGTGAATATTAAAACACTGACCTAACTGAGGTGTTCTTAAATGCATCCAGTGAAGTAAATTCTACCTCACAAAAACTTATGCTTGAATAAATGTTATTAGTCTTCAAAGTGCCTGTGGAAAAAATGTCTTCTACCCTACAATTCATATCTATGGATTTGTACTCTGCTTATGTACTGGAGCTTGGCTACAAGTTAGTAGCTAGTATAAGAGGGAAGGTAAAGGAAATGACTGGTTTAGATTATTTATATTTTATTGACTTAAATTTATTACCCCATTTAGTAGGTAAATCTGACATTGGGTTCAGGTCATGAGTGATTGATCCCTGATCACAGAGCATTTCAGTGCTTAAAGATGTACACAGTCTGGCTGGAATGAGACAAACAGCTTACTGGCTGACACCTCAGCTTGACTGTCACACTAAAGGGATGAGAAAGCCAGAAGGCTAGATCACATTTCTTCCTTTTGGGTCAGGAAAACAGGGAAGATCATAAGTTCCCTGGGTCTCAGGAAGAAACTCTTTCTTATCTCTTGGGCCGTTTCTGCACGGGCAGAATATGGCGGCCTGGGGACGGCAAAAACGCCATCCCCAGGCCGCCATTTGCACAGGGGGCGCGGCTGCAAAGCAGCCGCGCCGCCCTCGTGTTGCCCGCCCGGCGCCGAGCTGGCGTTTCCAGAGTGCGCTGGGAAGCGCACTTTTCTGGAAACGCCGGCTGGAAGCCGCTGCCATGCAAACGGCAGCGGCTTCCCGGCTCCCCCCCCCGCTCCCTCCCTGCACTTACTTTGTCCCCGGGCCTCTGGCGCGTCGCCGAGGCCTGGGGACATCCCCCCTGCCCTGCGACGCTGGAGCAGGCGCGCAGGGCCAGGGGGTGTGTCCTCAGGCCTCCGCGACGTGCCGGAGGCCCGGGGACATGCCGGGTCGGTCGGGCGACGGCGCTCTGCGGCGCCATCGTCCCGGCTCTTTCTGGGACCGTTCATGCGAACGGGCCCACGTTGTCGGGTTGGCGTCGAGTACGCCGACCCGGCTGCTTCCACCTCCGTGCGGAAACGGCCTTAGTTTTTGGCTACTTTGATTCAAGTCATGGAGGATTAAGTCATTATAATGGGACTCCAGAGCCCAGACCACATGTTGAGAGACAATGGGAAGAAGTCCCAGACCCTAAGAATTAACTTAATAGAGGATTTTAAACATGGCAATTTCAAGAATTATTAGCTTATTCTAATTTAACATAGTTTAGGATAAGTATAGATTTTAAAGGCTGCATGTTTACACCATTTCTTTACATCAGTGGTTCCTAACCATTTTTCTCTCACATATCCCTTGGCAACCCATTTTCCTAAAATTATACCTCAATATTAGGAAACCTATTACGTAATTTGTTTCATGTACCCCCAAACACTCTGGTGTGTACCAGAGTATGTACACAGAGTATGTACCAGGTGTGTTCCAGTGTATGTACACATACCCCAGGTTGAGAACCACTGCTTTACATCCTTGCTCAGCCTAATGCATGTATATACCATTTGTGCTCTTTTTCTTTGTTTATTAAACTTCCATGTAAATGGAATGGCCAAGGCCAGGTATCTGTACTTACACCAGACCAAATTTGGTCTCACTTTCCAAAGAATGGTAAAGGAGAGGGGCACTGGTTAAGCTCACTATTCCAGATGTGCAAAAGTGCAATCCATCTTCCCTGTGCTGGCTAATATATGCAAAGTGGGACACACAGCAACTAGATGGAGCCTCTAAATGGCAACATAGTTAAGGCTGCTGGAGATATTAATCCTTTTAGCAAGAGATGCATGAAGAGTTGGGTGATGCCTTCCTGGAACAGATGACAAAACTTTGAGAAAGGAGACAAATAGTAGTAATGGAAGATTTCAGTTATCCTGATATTTGTTGGGAGTCAAACTCTGCCAAGACTAAAAGGTCCAACAAATTCCTCTCTTCCTCAAACAAATTGCAGACAGTTTCATGATGGAAGAGGGAATAAGGGGATTCACTATTTTAGATCTGTTCCTAACCAACAATGATGACCTGGTAGGAAGTGGTGGGATCCTTAGCTGGGAGTGATCATGTTCTCCTGGAATTTGTAATACAGTGGAAAGGGGATGCCAAGCATAGTCAGACAAGCATTCTACACTTTAAGAAAGCTGATTTCAGTAAGGAAACTACTGGGTGTGACCCCGTGATTAAGAATACTAAAAGAGAAGGGAGTGCATGATGGATGGGAGTTTCTTAAAAGTGAGATCTTGAAGTTTCAAACAGTTCCAATGAGGAGGAAAAATAGGAGATGTCTAAGGTAACCAGGATGAATGTCTAAACAACTTTCAACTGAACTAAGATTTAAAAGGAACACGTACAACAAATGGGAAAAGGGGGAAATCACTAAAGAGGAAATCAAATAAACAGCCAGGATGTGTAGAGATAGTCAGAAAAGCTAAAGCTCAGGATAAGCTCAGGCTTACCAGGGTGGTTAAAAACAATAACAAAGGCTTTTTTAGTTATGTCAGTAGCAAAAGGAAGAAAAGGGATATGATAGGGTCACTGCATGGAGAAGATGGCAAAATGCTAACAGGTGTCAGAGAAAAGGAAGGACTAATCAACACCTTATTTGCCTCAGTCTTTTCCCAAAAGGAAAACAGTGTTCAACTGGGGGAAATGGAACAGAAGATGCAGTAGGGGAAATTCAGTGCAGACTAAATAGAGGTAATACAGGAATACCTGGCTAAGTAAATTCAGATCTCCAGGGCCTGATAACTACATCCCAGGGTATTAAAAGAACTGGCAGAAGTAATCTCAGAACCACTTGGAATAATCTTTGAGAACTCCTGGAGAGTAGGGAAAGACCCAGCGGACTGGAGGAGGGCTTATGTTGTCCCCATCTTCAAAAAGGGAAAAAAGAGGATCCAAATATTTACTGCCCAGTCAGCCTGATGTCAATACCAGGAAAGATTTTACAGCAGATCATTAAACAGACCATCTGTAAGCACTTACAAGGGAATGCCATGATCACTAAAAGTCAACATGGGTTTCTCAAAAAGAAGTCATGCCAGACTTGTCTTATCTCTTTTTTCATAAAGTGACAAGTTTGGTAGATGAAAGGAATGCTGTGGTTGTAGCATACCTTGACTTCAGTAGGGCATTTGGCAAGGTCACCCATGACATTCTTGCAAGTAAGCTAGTAAAATGTGGGCTAGACAATGCTACTGTTAAATGGATTTGTAATTGGTTGACTGATCAAACCCAAAGGGTGCTCACCAATGGCTCATCTTCATCCTGGCAAGAAGTGATAAGTGGGGTGCCTCAGGATGCTATTCTGGGTCCAGTGCTATTCAATATTTTAATCAGTGATTTGAATGATGGAATAGAGGGCCTGTTAATCAAATTTGCAGATGACACCAAATTAGGATGAGTTAGAATACCAAAAGACCTGGACAGATTAGAGAGCTGGGCCAAAACTAGCAAAATTAATTTCAACAGAGATAAATGTAAGATACTATACTTAGGCAGAAAAAAAAATGAAATGCACAAATACAGGATGGATGACACCTGGCTTGACAACAGTACATTTGAAAGGGATCTGGGAGTCTTGGTAAACCACAAACTGAACATGAGTTAGCAGTGTGATGTGGCAACCAAGAAAGCAAATGCAATTCTGGGCTGCATCAATAGTATAGTGTCTAGATCAAGAGATATAATAGTACCACTCTATTCTGCATTGGTTAGACCTAACCTGGAATATTGTGTCCAGTTCTGGCCACCACAGCTCAAAAAGGATGTTGACAAGCTGGAATGGGTTCAATGGAGGATGACCAAAATGATAAAAAGTCTGGATTCCATGTCCTGTGAGGAGCAACTTAGGGAGCGAGGAATGTTTAGTCTGGAGTAGAGAAGGAAAAGGGGTGACATGATAGCCATGATTAATATTTGAAAGGATATCATGTTAAAGATGGAGCAGGCTTGTTTTCTGCTGCTCCAGAGACTAGCACAAGGAGTAATGGATTCTAGATGCAGGAAAAGACATCCCACCTAAACATTAGGAAGAACTTTCTGACAGTGGAATACACTGCCTCAGAGTGTGATGGAGTCTCCTTCTTTGAAGGTTTTTAAAACAGAGGCTGGATGCCATCTGTCAAGGGTGCTTTGATTGTATTCCTGCATGGCAAGGAGTTGGACTTGATGGCCCTTGTAGTCTCTTCAAACCCTGGGATTCTACGACTCTATGGTTTTATTAGACACCCTTTAGGATATGTTGGTGGCAGCAGTGAATACCCAAAGAGAAGCTGGTAAACCAGGAAAAAGAGAAGGAAGTGCCTTGCCTTTCAGAGACCCGATGACTGCAGAACTTTCTGAGGTCCCAGACAAAACAGAGAAGGGGTTTTGTGAGACAATTTTGTAGCAGTGCTGATGGGCTCCTGTTTTATTTTGTTGCTACCAGCTTAACACAGTTACATACTACCTTATTTTTTCTCTTATTATCCTTTCTCTCCTTTCCCTATTCAGTATATTTTGCTCTTTGAGACTCTTTCTTTCTATTATGCTTTCCCTTTTTCCCCTTCCCTCACTGTGCATGAGCCTGGAACCAAGAGGAAAGTGGGAACTAAATATTTCAATCAACAATACATTAATTAACTAAATATGATATCAACTGGCTTAATAATCATTCTCATTGCTGCGAGAACTCTAGAAACAATGAGAGGGCTAGATATTTCTAACAGTGAATTTTCTTCTCCTTCACCAGACTTCGGTTCTCAGAATTCTTTGGGAGAAAGCCATGACAGATAAACTGATTTACAAGTGTTGCAGAGGTGCTTGAAGTCTTTTTCCATGTTTTCATTCCATCAGGATTTAGAGCTACCAGAAGCTTCTGAATTTCTCACTATGGTACAAAAAGTGCAAGATGTACCACTTGGATTCTGTGCCAGCTCCAATGTCCTTTCTCATTATAATGTCACTGTGAGCACGGTTTCCCTGTTCCGTGTGGTAAGTCTTCCTCTCATGGTCTTGCTCCTTGCAACAACCTAACCACAAGAATGTCTGAATAAACAGGGATTTTCCTTACCTCAGATGGTGACTATGGGAGTCAAATTAATACTGTCTGAAAGGGAAGACAGGTGGAAGTATGTGCAATAGATGCTTGGAAAATCTGGATAAAATATTCCATACTATATATGCAAAGAGTGAAGAAAATAGATCCTTTTTCTTTTTTAGAAAATCTAAGGGAGTATTTTCAGGCTAGCTCATGAGGTGGTTTGTCAGTGCTGTACGTGTTAGTCTTTAATACATAATATGTTAGTCCCAGAGAACACTTCCTTTAATTCAGTCACAACTTCACTAAAGTGAAGACCTAATAAAATATGGCAAATAACCATATTTAAGGAATCATTTTTAAAAAGTTATATCGTTGCACCTGCTCTCGGATTGATGAGACTTGCTCATTGTTCCAAAGTGGTACGACTAGTCAGGGGTTAACGCCTTGTGATGCAGCGTAGTAAGCAGCAATACTGCAGTTGAAGCTCTGCTCGTGACCTGAGTTTGATCCCGATGGAAGTTGATTTCAGGTAGTTGGCTTAAGGGTGACCCAGCCTTCCATCCTTCCTAAATCGGAAAAGTGAGTACCCAGCTTGCTGGGTGTAAAGTGGAGATGACTGGGCAAGGCAATGGAAAGCCACCCTTAGTTTGCCTAGTAAGTGTTGTGATATGATGTCATGCCTTGGATCAGTAATGACCTGGTCCTTGTACAGGGGACTAGCATTGCTGTTTTACCTAATGCCTTCTACTTTTTGGAGATATCATTGTCCTGGAAATGGAGAAATGAAAACAAGTCTCAGAAAATGATCTGGCCAGAAACACTTGCTATTGCTGAAGACAGCTTCCGGTCATGTTTTTCTATAAGCTTTTGTAGGGGTGTGCATACATGAGTGCTTCCTATGCTGCAACTCTTTCGTACCAAACAGAATGTATGAGGAAAGGGATGCTAGGAAAATAAATAAAAAGTGACATGATGCTGTCTTCTTCCAGGGCACTCATTTCTTACATGCAGACTGTTTTACCTCTGCTGAAGAGGATCATTATGAAAAAGGGCACAATGCACACTGTGGGAATTGAATGCTCTGAACCAATGGTAAAAAACCCCAGCCCATCCTGCCACTTCAGACTGTGAGTGGTGAAGATGGAAATATCACATTGGAGTATTCCCTCAATGTAAAAACACCGTCCTCACAGAAAATTGTCATGTCTGGGTATAAAGGCTAGGATGACTAAAATCTGATGCAAGTGGTTTTTTGTTTAATGTGACAGAACATTCAAATGTGATTCACTACCTGAAACCATGCTATTTCCACTTGTGTGGATTGACCTTGTGGCTGAATAATTTCCGAATAATGCCCTGTACAGATATGCCCGTGGGCAATGGGGCAGTGTTATATATGATGGTTTAATAATGGCTCTTACCCAGCTGTTTGTTTTTTCAGCTGCCTTTACCTCACCCTTCCTCTTGTCTGCCTTTCTTGCCACTTGGACAGCCTGACTGGGTGTTTTGTTGCCCTTAGCCTCAGTATTAAATAATGAGGAATTTAAAATGGCCAGACACTTATGTTAAATCACCAGTGCAAATTAACTATGTCAGGAAGACTCCCCCCTTCCTTCTGGGAGAGGAGGCAAAGCTAACAATGCTTCTGTTTACTTCCTAGCTGAGGTGGAAGAAGGAATGGAGGGGGTGTACAAATACAGCCTAACATTGCAGTTCGTAGTTATGTACAGGATGTCTTTCCAGCTACCCTGCATAGGTATAATACTAACGATTTCCTTAGCTAGTTTCACTGCAATCCTAAGCAGAGTTAAACATTCAAAGTTCACAGAATTCTAAAAATTAAGAAGGGTGGAACTCTGCTTAGGATTCAACTGTTAGTAAGCACCTTGAACCAACTGTCTATTTATACTGTGTTAACAGATCAGTGGAAAGCTGACAGGAGGAATATTGATTCATTGGAAATGTGGTGTTAAATGTGAGTTTTACAGATACTGTGGACCACCAAAAAGACGAATAAGTGGGTTTTAGACCAAATTAAGCCATAATTTCCCTTAGAAGCTAAAAATAAATAAACGAGGCCATTGTACTTTGGGCACATCATGAGAAGGTACGACTCACAGGAAAAAAAACTTTTTTTGCCATCAAGTCAAAGCTGACTTTTGATGACCCCGTAGGGTTTTCAAGGCAACAGAGGTTCAAAAGTAGGTTGCCATTGCGTGCCTCTGCATCACAGCCCAGATATTTCTTGGAGGTCTCCCATCCAAACACTACCTATGGTCAGTGTGGAGAGTGTATGATTGGCCCAAAGTCACCCAGCAAGCTTCCATGGCTCAAATGGGAATCTGAACCTGGGTTTCTCAGGTACTAGTCTAATACCTTAATCACTACACAACACTGGCTCTCTTGGAAAGACAATAATGCTGGGAAAAGGGATAGGAAAAGAGGAAGATACAATGTGGAATAAAATGAATCAATAAAGGAAGCCACTGCTTTCAGTTTGCAAGAGCTGAACAAGGCTGTCAATAATAGGATGTTCTGGAGGTGATTAATTCAAAAGATTACCATAAGCCAGAAGTGACTTGACAGCCATACCACACACATCAGTCCATCCTAATAAGTACCACAGGTGAAGTGGAAGGGCTCAGGGCTGCAACAACAGTTAAAACTATTACAATCAATCAGAAACAATCTTAATAAATAATTTAAAACAGTATAAAAGTTTAAAGTTCAATTATGCAAGAGCTCAAAAAAAACAGATGGAGAAACTTTCAACTTCACTTTATCCCCCCCAGGAAGCCAAAGCAGATGACAGCACATGAAACCAATGGTAAAAAACCGGCTGGCCTACGAAAAAGCCCGGAGGAACAGCTCCATCTTGCAGGCTCTGCAGAAGCCACTTAGGACCTGCAGGGCCCTAACCTCTGATGGCAGCATGTTCCACCAGGTGGGGGCAAGGACTGAAAAGGTCCTGGCCCTCATCAAGGCCAGCTGGATGGCTTTTGGGCCAAGGACTACCAGAAGATTCCCCACCGAGGAGCGGAGTGGCCTGCTTGGGCAATATGGGGAGAGGCAGTCCCTAAGTTACGCAGGTCTAAGACTGCTCAAGGCCTTAAAGGTTAAAACCAAAACCTTGAAGATAACCCTGGTACATGATGGGCAACCAATGTAGATGGAAAAGGACTGGTGTAACATGGTTCATGTCCAAGAGCCCTTCCAGGAGCCTTGCAGTCGCATGCTGCACAAGTTTTAATTTCTGGATTAGGTTCAAGGGCAGGCCAGCATAAAGCGAGTTACAATAATCTAACCTAGAAGTGACCGTTGCATGGATCACTGTGGCTAGATCAACACGGGACAGATACGGGGCCAACTTGCCTGGCGGAGATGGTAGAACGCAGTCTGGGGTGTTCTGGTAACCTGGGTCTCCAGAAAAACCCTGGAGTCCAGAATCACCTCCAGACTGGCCACCGACAGGTATAGGGTCTCGCCATCCAGCACAGGCAAAACAAAATCAGCCGGCATCTCACTGTTGCCTACCCACAGGACCTCCGTCATTGCTGGATTCAGTTTCAACCTGCTAGCTCTCAACCACCCAGCCACAGCCTCCAAACACCTTGTTGACTTATTGCTGAAGATCTTTTCCTCAGCATGGCTTTCACTGCCACTTGACACAAATAATGCAGCATTCCCATTGCTTCAGTACCAGGAAAGGTGTTGCCTGTAATTTTAGGCTACATGGCAGCTGTTAAAGGCACAGGAGCCCTCCCTGAAAAAAAGCTGGCAAGCTCAATCTTAATACATCACTCCCTGCACACCTCATCTCCAAATAACTTTATTTAAATCTTTATTCTTAACTAACGAGATCAGACCAAGGTTTAGCAATAATGCCGGCCCACCTCCTAGCTGGACAGAACAGCTCAGTTCTACATGGGTCTGCCATTTAAAAATGCCATGAGGTAGAAATAAGCATTGGAGGCAGATGAGAAAGAACAGTCTGATCTTCTTCAAATTATACAGATTTTTCTCACTGATGCCTTGGAAAGTGTTTTAGAATGATGTACTATTTGTCTACTAGCATATAATATAATTTCAGTAGGTGCTACAAATTGAAACAAGATTTCCCTGAGCGATTTTACTTACTCATAATTGTTCTCTTCCAGTAAAGCTTCAAAGCTCCCTTTGTTTTTGAAATGTAAGGGTAATTCAAGATGATAATTTGATTGCAGAAGACTATCATTTTGCATATGCCCTTCTTGATTTCCATCTCTTTTGGAATTGGTTGTTTTATGAGGAAAGGAAATAGATGTCACCAGACCTAAGCTGGGTTGACAGGGTATAAATATCCATTTGACAGTTGTTTGGCAAATTTTAACACACACCCCTCCCCCAACAAAAACAAAAACAAAAACCCTGGGAGAAATACAGTACAGAAAGAAAATGGAGCAGCTGCTTGGAACAAATATTCATCAATAAAATATGAAGACGCACACATGCAAATTAAAAAAAATATTCCAGCAATAAATCAGCCAAAGGTCATTAGATCAAAAGAACTGTAGATATCAAAGACTGAAATGGACAGATTGGGCAGTTAGTATGGAAATGGAAATTTAAAGTAATGGCCCCAGATAATGGCTAGGGCCCCACCCTATCATCAAATACACTTCAGGAATGGATTCTTACTGGTCCTGAATCAGCTCATTCAATTACAACTAAGTTGTGAGGCAATGCATGTTGGGACAGAGAATAACAGGGATGCTCCAGCTTTGTCACTTTGGCCATCCTGACTGGAAGAAAAGATACCTTCTCAGAAAATAGAAAAAAAGGCCATGTGCCTTTCTGCTGTGTGGTTGGGAGGGATCACTGCCTCCCCCTAGCAATTTCCTTGAGGAGGTCTGCCTCCTACTCAGAATATTCCGCATATATTGACTCTACAATACAGGAGTTTCTTTATGTGCCTGCAAAATATGCAAAGCACTGGGATAGGGTTGATCTATGTTTTCTCAGACATTTTCGCAAATGCAAACTTGCAGGCTGTTCTGACTAACTTTGGTGGTCTCTAGAATTCTCCCAGGGACTTATGGCTCACGCTAGATGAAAATCAGGATTAACTCTTCGTTAAAGTGACGAATGAGTTTCCCGACCTATTGCTATTACAACAGCGAAAACAGTAAGTTTTATTTGTAGAGATCTCAATTTGCTGCACTCAACATTGGAGGAATTAATTAAAATGATTTCTAATCTATGGGAAAACAAAACTGATTTTACAACCTTAACTTAACCATCATTAACCTCACAGGCTGCTTTGCAGCAAGATATAGCAGTCACCAAGATAAATAAGACTCCCAGGCAAGGTAAGCAATCACAGAAGGGAAGAGCCTTACCAACTGGTGCTGCAAGTACATGAAGTTGCCTGATAAGTCTGCAAATTCAGAGATTATGTCCTCTCTTGGAGGACCAAAACACTTTTCAAAAGACATATAAAAACACTTCTGGGAGATGGACTTGCTAATGTGGATTTGAAATCAGTTGAGTTATTAAGCAATGTTAATAGAGCTCAAAATTTTTTGCTGTCTTTTGGTAGTCCTAAAATCCCTGTAATATTATGTCAACAAAGATCTCACCTGGCATGAAAGTGATCTTTCCAGTATGAGCCTTTATTGACACAACTGTGTCTCCATTATTGCCCAATTTTATTATCAAAACCCCCCAGGATGTTAATGGAGCTGAACCCACAGTCATCCACACAAATAGAAGAAATAAATCTGGGTTACTGATAGACTTGGATTTGTCCAAGAATGCCTGCTTAAAAACATCTCTGATATTGCCCAGCCAGAGGTGCCTTTGATGTCAATGGAGAACTCAACCACAATAAGCAAATACTTCACAGAAATCTGGACTATCGGTTGGAATGACGACTGAGGTGGCTATTCAGCAGACCCCTTCTCTTGATAAAGCTCCAGCTTCAGTACAAGGGATGAATAATGATGTGTACAATACAGTGTGAGGACCAAATGATGGCTCTGGGCTCCAATAATGGCTGTGTGCACTATGATGCTAATAATGAATTGGAACAAATTATTGAGATTGATTGACTCATAAAAATTTCTCAAGATGCTTGTACGATATGGCAATAAAAGTATATTATATCAATCAACTTTTTAAAAAATCCATAGAGCTAAGCAGACTTTGCTCCACTGCTAGAAAGAGAAGAATTGACCCTTAATTGATGGCCTAGAGATGCATAGCAGCATGTTAGATGAACAGATTAATGATGCATAGCAGCATGTTAGATTAAGAACTATGAAGTGAAAGGAGGACTGAAGACAGATCTATCTCTGAAAAGTTAACAAACTGGGGTGTAACATAATATGGGGTATTCATGTATGCACTATTTCTAAATTCCATGTATCTAGTCTGAAATGTTTTTTACAAATAGCTATCCCTGTACAGTATACCTGATTGGTGAGAGGTTTTGTTGAGGTTCAGGTTTCTTTGTGGTTCCTTTGCATTCTTGTTTTTTTTTCTTGCCTGCCTATCAAAAGTCCAATCAATAAAATGTATACAGAAGGTTTTTGCACCCTTCAGAGAAGTTTGCTAGTGGTTCTTGATTTTTTTTATAATCTAGAAAAAAATCTCTTTAATTGGAAAGATTTTTTGCTTGCATAATGTTTCCAGGAAATCCATACATGCTTGTGCCAATGTTTGTTAGTTTTAGAAGTAATGAAATGAACAGCTGAATCTTTTCAAAAAAGAGAGAGAGTTAGATTGGCTTCAGATCCTCTAGCCAGAGGTCCTAAAAATGTTTGTCAGATGATTCCTATATCTCCAAAGGCCAGGGCAGTTTAAGGCAACTGATAACCAGAGTCTCTTACATCTTTAGAGATTCTGTTATTCTCCAGATCAGTCACAGGGCCAAAGAAAGGGGAAAAAACAGTTGAATCAAAGTGCAGGGAGAGCTCTGTGAACTAATCCTCATGAAAGTCTGAGGCAATGTAAAAGGTGAGGGTGCTCCCCACAGGGCTACAAGCAGGGGCACCTAATGGTGGGGAGAGAGGTTGGGTTGTCATGTGGCTAGCAATTATGCCTCAAAATAGAATAACTTGCTGAGAAAATCCTGTGGGCAGACCAGCCTTGTTTTGGAGAATACAGATGAACAGCAGTGGCTGGAGCTCAGCAATGGCTGTAAGACAATTTGCTTTGCTGCAGGTAGACGACAAAAGGCAAGATTTGGAAATCAGAGACAGCAAAGAAATTGACGCCACCAAGATGGAACGCTTTGTTCGAATCAATGAACTCCGCTGGGTGACCGAGTACAACCCTCTGGTAATTAATAGTTTCCCTAAACCAAGTGGGATCTGTCTATGCATTTGATTACACAATTCACCCTTTCATTTTGCAAGAGCAAACACATACACATAGAATTACTGTGCCTTGTCAGACAGGCATGGGAATAATTACTTTGAATATGGAAAGGCATCACAACCTCTGACTCTAGGCAGTAAGTTACTCATTTACGTAGGTTGAGTGGCTGCACTTGGGTTTTGCCAGGCAGAAGAAATTGGAAATAGGCTAGATGAATGAAACTGTTTCCCATGATTACTGGCTCAGATACTTCTTTTGAGAAACTTCAGGTGCCTTCAGAGGCTGGGAGTGAGTTTCTCCAAGTCTCATTTGGAAGCAAAGAATAGAAAACTGACCATAATTTGTGGAGTTTACCATACAAAGAAGTGGCTAACACACTGATTAAAAGGGTAGAAAGTATCTGTTTATTAGGAACTACATTTAGGATAGGAAAGAGGGAAAGATAGCATGCTGCTATCTTGCTAGCTAGGAAGAGTCTCTGCAACTAATTTCCCAGAAGAAGCAGGATATTAGATCTGAGAGTATCAGTCTAAGGACAAACAAGAGATGACACAAAATGATGGAGGGGTCATTAACTTTACAGCCCTTTTAGCTGTCCACTGCCTGCCTCCTGCTGAGTCTTCATTAGACATTGCTTTATCCAAAACCCCTTATCAAGGTCTAGTATACAAAGTCCACAAGATTCATCTTCTTACATAGACTTTCAAACTTCTCTCCATGTAAGGGCTTGGGGAATGTATCTACAACCATATCTTCTGTAGGACAGTACTGCAAGTCAATAAGCCCATCTTCACGCAGGTTTCTCATGAGATATTTCACATCCAAATGCTTGGCTCAAATGCTGAACTATTTCATCATGGTACGCTTTGCTTTCACAGCATAAGATCAGATCATCCACATAAGTCAGAATGTGAGTCCATCTGTTGTCTCTATACCTTGAATACAGGCAAGGTTTTGCTTTGCCTTGTTCAAATCCTTTTTTGGTAAGCATCTGATGAAGTTTGTGGCTCCAACACTGGGTTGCCTGTTTTAATCCATAAATGCTCTTTTGCAGTTTGCACACAAGATGCTTGCCCTTATGTTATTCAAATCCTGGTGGTTGTTCCATGTAGATGTCTTCCTTTATTTCTCCATGTTTACGTCTTGCTTAACTTGCACTTGCAGCTGCGATTCTCAAGAACCGTCTCACAGAAGTGTGTTTGACCACTGGTGAAAAGGTTTCATTGTAGTCTTCTCCAAATTTTTGAGAATAGGTTTTTACAACCAGTCTTGCCTTGTATCTTTCCACTTCTTTTTCTGCATCATGCTTGGTCTTGAAGACCCACCTACATCCTACTGCCTTCTTTCCAGGTGGCAGTTCTATAAGTGTCTGTGTTTTGTTTTGAGTTACTGCTTCAATCTCTTCTTCTGCAGCTTTCCTCCACCTCTCTGCTTCTCTGGCAGGAATCCTTGCAATGTCCTCCCATGTGGAGGGCTCTGGAATCATTGCTGCCTTTCCAGGACAAGCATATGTCAAAGGTGGTACACGCATGTTTGTTCGGCTGGAACATCTAAGGCCTGTAACCCCTTCTGGTTGAACAGGCTATGCAGATGCTCCATGTGTGCTGTCCATGGTGCTGTCATCCTCAGGTGCTTCAAGTGCTCTGTCTGACATTCAAATTGCACCTGGATGCTACACTTGATTTTGCTCTGCTGAGGTGAAATCACTGGAATCTGCTTTCTTCCTTTTATCAACGTAAACTGCATCACACATCTTTACTTCACTAGTCTTAGGGTTAAGGATTCTGTATCCCCTGCACCACTGAGCATATCCTATGAAAATATCTTCTTCAGTTCTGAGAGCCATCTTGGAAAGCTTTTCCCTAGGAATATAAGCATATGCTGTTGATATCAACACTCTCAAATGGCTCACACTAGGCTTCTGCCCAACCAAAGTTCACAAAGAGTCTTATCAGCTCTCTTAGTTGCCAGTCTGTTTTGCAAGTAAGTTGCTGTATTAATTGCCTCTGCCCAATATTTATCTGACAGTTTGGCCCTAAACAACATGCATCTGGCCATTTTACTAAGGGATCTATTTTTTTCTTTCAGTCTTGGAGTTAATTTCTGGACAAAATGGAATAGTCAATTGATGTTCAATTCCATATTCAGTCAATAATGCTTTCATTTCATTTGAGGGTCCTTTGGAATCTGTTTTTGACTAACACAAGTTAAGCTTTAAAGTTACTCAGAACTTTGCTTTCATATCTGAGGAAATACTTCGTAGTATATTTTGAAAAAGCATCTATAAAAGTGAGGTAATATTTGCTTCCAGATGAGGTCTCTTAAAAGGTCCACACAAATCAGTGAATAAACTCCAGAGGATATTTTGCTCTTCCATTGCTCGATTCCTTTGCAAAGCTTGGTTGTAGGTTAAGGCAAGTATCACACCTTTCTTCATGCTGAGAACAGTTAGCAATTTGCATTTTGATTGTGGTGGGTTTTCTGGGCTGTGTGGCCATGGTCTGGTGGATTTTGTTCCTAACATTTCGCCTGCATCTGTGGCTGGGATCTTCAGAGGTGTATGACAGAGGGAAGTCTGTGTCTGTAACAGACTTCCCTCTGTGATACACCTCTGAAGATGCCAGCCACAGATGCAGACAAAATGTTAGGAACAAGATCCACCAGACCATGGCCACGCAGCCCAGAAATCCCACCACAACCAGTTGAATCCAGCTGTGAAAGCCTTCAACAATAATTTGCATATTGTTTGTTAAATTCTGGCTCTCAAGTTGTTTTATTGCTTCAGCTGATCTATGGTCAAAATATCTGTGCCACAGATTTGAACACTGTGAATACACTTCTGAACAAGATTCACTTTCTCTGTATGTAAATCCAGAAAATCCAACCCATTTTGGTTAGTTCCACTAATTCTGAGTCATCAAAAATTAAACACGCCTCATCAAAAGAAATGGAGAATCCTTTCTGTTAAAGCATAGAGATCAGATTATTTGCAAGTGAGAGTACACATAAACACTCTGTGATAGTAATCTCACTCATCACACCTCCTGAAAGAGCACATTTTATTGTCAGCCTTCTGCCCCTCTCTGCTTAGATTATCTTGAATTTTGTAATGTAGAGTGACTCCTTTTTCCTTTCATCCAAATACTCAAACAAATTTTCATCTCCACAAGGGTGGCTACTGCTTCCACTGTCTAACATCCAAGTGTCTGGTTTTATTTCACCAGATTTTATAACAAAAAACTTATTAGAGTCTGTTTGCCTGCACTCTTACACAGCTGCTTTGAGGACTTTTACTGCTTGTTGTAAAATACAAATGACACCCTGCTTTCAGGCCTCCACTGTGGTCTGGGCACTGATGTGTGAAATGACCCATTTTATTACATGCATGACATTGTAAAGATTTCTTGTTGTGTATAGTTAATGCTTGTAAATCTTTGTGCTTTGAGCAAACTTTCTACATGTGATCTCGTGACACAGCTCATTGATAACTCATGCCAAAGTTAATTTTTCTTTACTTCTAATTATGGTTACCAAGTTCTCATAACTCTTTGGCAATGAAATTAACAAATGTAGAATTAAGTGTTCATCTTCCAAAACCTTCCCAGCTAACTTTAGCTGATCAATTAACTTCAGCATTTCATTGATATGCTAATTTAAACCACCTTCCTCTGGCAAATTTTTAACAAGCAATTGATTAGGTAGAAACATCATTGTTGTGAAAGATTTCCTTTTCAAACGTTTTTCTAACTCTGTCCAAAGCTCAGCTGCTGCTTCAAAAGTGTCTGTCTCAGTCAATAATTGATCTGATAAAGTTGAAATAATAATACCATTGGCTTTTGAATGCCGTTTGTTCCAGTTTTCATCTGGCTGGGCTGGTTTTGTATGGCTGAGTTGTTGAGAGAAAGCTACATAGATTTTCCTGCTGTAGAATCACTTTCACATGCAATCTCTGTTGAGAATCCCCATACTGAGAAATCTGCATCTGATAGCATTTCCATGTGTTTTCCATAGATCTCTCCACAGGAGGCAGCCATCTTCACACCTTTGTTCCCTGTCTAACTGAGCTTGGGGCAAAAGTTTCCTTTTTCTTTTAATCAGTGCAATTAAGTCTTGGGCCCCTAATCAAAATGTTGGGGTTACAAGCACAGCAAAGTGGCTAACACATTGACTAAAAGGGTAAAAGGAAGAGTCTCTGCAACTAACTTCCAAGAAGAAGCAGGATATTAAACCTCAGAGGATCAGTCTACAGACAGATAAGAGGTGACACAAAACAACAGAGGGATGACTAACTTTACAGTTTTTGCTAGTTGACCACTTGCCCATCCCCTGCTGAGTTTTCATCTCAGATCCTTTGCACATTAGACATTTCTACATCCAACATAATCTTCTGCAAGGTGTATGCAGAAAAAATATACACAATACAGGCACACTCACCTTGCTATAATACAGGGCATCACCCCATAGTTATGATATTCTGATTTGATAATCTGGTTCTGCAAGATACATGCACAGCTGTACTTCTTGCATTGGCCTCCTGATAGGCTGCCTGGCACACTGGGAGAATTGCAGAGCCAGTGGGGGTGGGAAAGTGCCCACTGGAGAGACAGAAGTAAAATGTCAAGCACTGTAGCACCTTTGGTTCCTGCTATGTTCCTGTCTTCCAGTTTTATGAGTTATAGTTTATTAAAATTATTATCTTGTTTTTGTGAACATTTATTCAGTATAGTTCACAGTAATATGTAGTACATTTTAAAAAAAGCCTGACATGATTGTAAAAGGTTTCTCAAACAAAACCAGAAATTAATAAAACTTAAAACTCAACTTGAGTCAGCTGAAGAAGAAAGCCAACTCAATCAAATGTCCAACAAAGTATAAAGGTTTGTGCCTTGTACCTAATGTTAGCTAAGAAAGAACCAGGTGAATTTTGGGGGGAGGGGGCGTAATGTATTCCAAAAATTCATGATACCACAACAGAGGTGGCTTCATTCTTAGTTTCTAAGGAAACTAAGGCCCTTTCCGCACGGGCCAAATGAAGCGTTTGCATGGCCTGCGTTGCTGCATTGCAGCAGCACCATCCTGCCTTTCCCCGGGTGGTGTGAAGCCGTCCCTGAAAACCTCGCTCATTGAGCGATGTTTTTAAAAAACTGCGTCTTCCCAGTGGCACGATGCGAACCGCACCGCAGGGAAGCCACCCCTTTCCCTGTCGCTCCCACTCACCTGCCTCTCCAGCGTTGTTCTGGAGGACTGCAGGGACCCGCCCACATTGTCCTCCGACCTCCAGGGGTTGGAGGGCAGCATGAGCGGGTCCCTGCAGCCCTCCAGAGCGATGCTGGAGAGGCAGGTGAGTGGGGGAGGGTGACCGAGAGGCAGCTCTGTGCGGAGCCGCCTCTCCGGCTAGGGAGGGAGCCGGAACTGCTCGTTCAAGCAGTCCCCACACCTCCACCGGTATAAATTATGCCGGTGGAGAAGCGCTGCTGCCACAGTGCAGAAAGGGCCTCTGAGTGTCTGGAGAAGAGCCTCCAAAGTGGATCTAAGTGAATATGCAGGTATATATGGAAGTAGATTCCCCATTTACAATCACTTATAAGTCAAATCAGCACTTTGAACTGTGTACAGATATGAATGGCAAGCCAGGATGCTATTCACTTCTGTGTTTTCCTTCTATCAACCTTGCTGCAGAATTTTGCAATATTTGACATTTCCAAGAAGCTTTTAAAGGACCTGCATGGAACATTACAGTAATTTTACTGGAGAGGACCAAAATAGTCCTGCCTCTGTCCATGGAATGAGAACAGAAGCCAGGAGACTGAAGGACCCTGGACTTCCCATAATGCCAAAGTCTCAGTGCACTCCAGTTGGAAGGCTTTTCGAGAAATGCACTCACTGACCTCTTGTAAATTCTGGAATCCTCTTACACTTTAGCCAACAGAGTTTGAACACAAGCTCCACTCTCTCTGTGAGGTTGTTGTGTGGCACTTCGTGAGGCAGTGGGTCAATTGCTGGCTCTCCAAAGCCCTGTTTGGCTTGTGGGAGAGGCTGTTGAAGTCCAGGAAGTGGATGGAGGGGGGAGAAGCAAAAGTCAGATGACATATTATCCACCACCAGGAGCTTATGCAAAGCTGTCAGTTTGCCAGATGACCTGAGGCTCTTCACAGAGGCCTAGTGTGTCCTACTGCTCACTTGTCCTGTCTCCAGCAGCAAACCAGGTCTTCTTTTTGGGTTAGCATCCAGTCTGTTTTGGCAGCAAGGCTGTCAAGCACAGATCAAACTGGTGTTCAGATTTTTCCAGACTTTGGCAGTGTTTTTCTAAATAGTGAGGGCAGTGGTAGGGCGGGATGCACATGTGTGTTCTTGGCCATCTCATCAGCATCAATGTTTTCACAGGGTTCCCCCATCATTCAGCTCTGGCCTCAAATATTTGCAGTCTGACGCAGAAGAATTCTTTGTGCCAAACAGCAACTTTATTAAATCCATAATTAAACTAATCAAATCACATAAATCACTGAAACTTATAATTCAATGACGATTAGCATTTATTTAAAGTGGCAAGAAAAATATATTTTAATGATTAACCAACAGCGAGTCTGCAGTCTTACATACCCTAACTTGGAAGTAAATTCCATTGAGCTCAGAGGGGTGTTTCCAAATAAACATACATAAAATTGAGCTTCGGAAAAATCCTAAGAACCACTGTTAAAATGAATATGAAAGAAGAAGTTGAATCTGACATCTCAAATGTGCATTTCATATGGTAGGAAAAAAATCCTTTTTTTAAAAAAAAAATTCAGGTCTTTGAATATTGAATCTCACCACAAATTTTGAAATTGGGTTTTGTGAGCAAGACCTAAAACCTAACTTTTAAAATCCTTTGAATTGTAATCCTGTTTTGCTAGATGCTGGGTCTTTAGCATCTGTTTACATCCAATAATTCTAAATCCATAGAATTTTTTAAAAAATCTCAACACAATAAATAAAATGTAACATAAAAAGTGTTTCAGAGGTCAATAAATAATTTAGAGGTCAATAAATAAACAGAGCAATGTTCTGATCAGGAGAAGAACCCCTACAGTGTCATCCTAACCAGAGTTACACCCTTACAAGCCTTGGATCCTTGGGTGCTATTTCATCAGCTCAATGGCAGCTCCTTTGACAGAACAGTTATTTTGTTTGCAGAAGAGGGAGGGTGATTTTTACTGATTCCCTCCTCCTGCTATAAACTTCCAGTTTGATCTCTCCTGTTCCTTCAGGATCACCAGCCCAAAGCAGCAACAAGGGGGGACTTCAAAGAAAGCTGAAGGGGGAAATGGCATTCCTCTAATGGGACTTCACTCCCTCTGCTTTGCATCCAAGGCATTTACTTCAGGGGTATTAGAGAACATAACTCTGCTTAGGAAGGTGACCTATTTTGATTCTCTCCATTCTACTTTAGTTGGTTGCTTCTTCAGACTTCACATGGTAGAACGTAGTTCTGTGACCCATTTCTGACAGTTATACAGTGCAAACTCTGAGACTGTGATCTTAAGGTGAAGACCAATGTGTATGCAGAAGAGCTTCATACTGTTAAATATCCATTAATAGGGGTAAAAACACCGGGAGGGGTGAGTTCTGAGGAAAAGGGCAAAATGGGAAAGTATTCTTCTTTCCCCATCAACCTTCCCTTTTATGTTGCAGTCCCACAATAAAAGCACTGTCTAAAAACGTTCAAAAAAAGGAATTACAACCCAACTTGCAAAGTGTAGTTTCCTCCTAATTTATCATATCTTTTCCCCTTCCTTTTTATAATTGTTCCCTCATGTTAATACTCAGTCTCATGATTCTGAGAGCTAACCTCGTGTTTTGAACTTACAAGATTCTAGAACTCAGTTCTCCAACAGTGTTTCAGATTTCATATCTCAAATCTCCACGTGGCTTCATCTCTTCTCTCTTGACAGACTGCAGTAGGCCTCTTCAATAGCATGGTTCAAACCCACCTTCTCTTGTTCACTGACAAATCATCCTCCAATCATACAGAGAGGATGCACAAGTACCGTGAAGCAGCCCAGCTCTTTCAAGGAAAGGTGAGTCTGAAATACGTCAAAGTCTCCAATGCCTAAAGTCCAACTTGAGTACAAACAAATGTCTTGAGAAGGCCCTTCATTGTCTCTGGCTGACCATGTGATGCTCATGACCAATCCTTCCTTTCCAGCCTCACAGCAGACACCTTCAAAACCAGGATCCAAAGCCAAGGAGAAAACAAAAGGCAAGAACATCACTTTCAGTTGAGACTTTGTGACAGTCCAGCTCCAGTTTGGACATCTTGCTGTGGGGAGAGCTTGTTACCTGAAATGGTGTGAGAGTTTATCCTTTTTAGAGTGACAGAATTAGCGAGAGCAGACTCTTTGGCTTAGCAAAAGATCAGGCAAGCTCTCTCTTGCAAAAGTCAACTTTTGCAAGAAATCTGCAGGAGAGGAAAATAAACGTTGGTTGTTGTGAGTTTTCCAAGCTGTGTGGCCGTGGTCTGGTAGATCTTGTTCCTAATGTTTCACCTGCATCTGTGGCTGGCAGAGAGAAGTCTGTTATACACTGTGTCCAGTGGACTAGACACAGTGTATAAGAGACTTCTCTCTGTGATACACCTCTGAAGATGCCAGCCACAGATGCAGGCGAACCATTAGGAACAAGATCTACCACGGCCACACAGCCTGGAAAACTCACAACAACCAATTGAACCCGGCCATGAAAGCTTTCGACAATACATAAAATGAAGTTTAACAATTTTATTAAAGGATAATAGGGGTACACAAGCACACAATGATCAATGCAGCAGAACACACTCACAGTCCTGGGATATAAACACTATTGAGGGGGTAGGTTTGGAATAGATGAAGGGAATTTAGGAAATAAGGATTATAGTCACCTTGGAGTGAAAAGGTCTTATGAACAGAGCTGAGTGACCTGCACTTAGTTCTGGTAGAAGAAAGAACAACATGTTGAGGACAATATCAATAGACAGAAAGGTATCCAGAGATATTGAATACTGGGAAGGAGGGCTTCTTTTATGGAAAAAGTGACCCTCAGGGTTAGGTAGAGTTGCCCTTAATCTCCCAGGACAGAGGGGAGTCCTGTCTTTCCAGGGAAAGACAAGAGAAAGACATCAACCTTACGTGTTGATTCATTGAGCTAATGGTTTGAGTGCTTAGCTTGATAGGCTCATCTGGGAGTGCCTGAAAGAATGTTCATACAATACTGGCAGGAAAACTTGGAGAATATATGCTAATAAGTCCTTTGTCTTTGCAAGACGGATAGTCCAAGGCTAGTGACATAAATGCATTTTGTATTGTTTCCCTTTACTCCCTTTAGGAAAGGTGTGAGGCAGATACTTTGCATGGCAGAAATGGGCAAGGGCAAGTCCAGACATGCTTTTACACTGTCCTTGGGGGTACACTAGCCAATATAGAGAATGGGCTCCCCAGTTTGGCAAGGCAATGCTAGGCACTCCAAGGATTGGCTGGATGTGTAGAGACACTGTTGTCTTAAAACAGAGCCCTCCCTACCATGGGTCAGTCCAGTAACAACTTGGTTTTAAATCCATTCACAACTGTGAAGACTTCTCTTCATCCTGCATGAGGGCAGAACTATCCAACATGGTGTTCTTTGTCAAACATAATGTCTCCATGTAGTGTTCCTTATAAGGTTTGTTATGCAGAAATGAGATAAGAATTTAAAGTAACCTCATGTATACTATGCAAATATTATTACCAATATTTATTTTAAAATTTTATTTTATTTAAAAACCTTTATTAGCTACTTTTTTTCCCTTATGTAATTCAAGGTAGCTTACAACAAAAATAAAACATAAATTTACAATGTATATACACGTGATATGCCTAATAAAGGTTATATTGTATAGTAAATAAAACATAAATAAAATGATTATAAAAACACAATACAATAATATAAAGCAACAATTATTTAAAATATCCATTTAAAAGCAATAATTAAAGAACCCCAATTAACTGTCTTCAGCTGCCTCCTGAAGAGCTACAGTAAGGGGGACAGATGCACCTCCCTGAGGAAGTTTTCATAATTGTGGGGCTGCCACTGAAGAGGCTCTCTCTTATGTGCCTACCAGACAAACGTTTTTGGTGGGTTAGTCAGGAAGACCTCTCCCTGAACTTTTAATTCCTGAGCAAGAATGTATGAGAAAAGATGGTCCTTTAGACATTCCATCCCAAAGCATGTAGAGCTTTAAAGGACAATACCTGCACCTTGAATGGACTTGGAAGCAGATTGGTAGCTAGTATAATTGCTGTAGTGATAGGGGTCCTATGCTCCCAATAACGGGCCCCAACCAAAAGTCTAGTTGAAACATTCTGCACTAACTGCAGCTTCTGAACACTATTCAAGGTTAGCCCCAATTAGAGCACACTGCAGTAGTCCAGTCTAGATGTAATTAAGGCATGGATCATTGTTGCTAGATCTGATGGAACCAGGGATGGGTGCAGCTGATGTACCCTCTGAAGCTGAGCAAAATCACTCCAAACCACCATAGCTACCTGGTTTTCTAATGAGACTGCTGTGTTAAGCAGAACTTTCAAGGTAGCAACCTGGCTTTTTAAGGGGCGTATAACCTCATCAAAGACAGGAGAGATCTTGAGTCCTTGGTATGCCTTTCGACTAAACCGGAGAACTCTGGCTTGTCAGGATTAAGATTCAGTTTGTTCACCACCATCTAGCCCATTACTGATTCCAAGTACCAGTTCAGAACATCAACAGATTCTTCAGAACTGGGTGGAAAAGCAAGATAGATCTGGGTGTCATTCGCACATTGGTGACTCTTTGTTAATGCAAATGTTCCTGAGGTTCAGATTAATGGTGGAAACTTAAGCGGCCAGTGAAATTGCTGTCCCATCCCTCCAAAGTCTTTGAATGCTCCATAGGTCTTAAGAATATTCTCCAAGTGGCAGCACAGCTCTACCCTGAGCTTGCCAAGTGAACTGCGATGAGGACACTGAGTCAGAATTGTAGAGTTTTGGCTCCTCCACTGTTTAAACTATCCATCTAAATACCAAGGACTTTACAGCCACCTGTGTGTGATGTCATGTAAATTCTTTCCCCCACCTGTTTGGATCCAAACCATTTCAACACAAATGTTGTCTTAATAGGTGAAAAGACGAAGATGTTCAAGATCAAAGCTGTTTATAAATTTGGGCAGGAGCATGTCCAACCATCTCTTCCTAAGCATCCGGGGGTGGGTGGTGGGTGGGAGTATGCTGAAATACGGGCAGAGCCTCATTATTGTCTAGTCTACCTGCTAGATATTTTCCTATCCCTCAATTTTTGCTAGACACAGAGGTGATCATGCTGTCTCCGATGCAGGCAACCTTCTTCCTATACAAGGCATCAAGTCTAGATTGCCATAATCTGATCTGAAGGATCTTCTCCTGCTAGCAGCTGGGAAAGTTCAAAACAATTCCATTTTTCTTCTTTTTTTTCTTTTGCTTTGCCCCCTTACAAACTTTTTCCTTGCCAGGCAGATATTAAAGTTGCAGTAGCGTTCTGGAGATGGACAGTAATATCTATTCCTGGAACAGCAAAAATGGTCACATTTGGGATCTTGTCTAGCACTCAGCTGACTTGTGATGAAGGAATGGGCTGGGCACCATGGTCTTTCGGAGTTGTGCGGTGTTTCAGAAGGCCTGTTAGAAAGCATGGACAAGATTACAGGTCCTGAAAACTATTGAATCTGTGAACATTTTTTGAACAGGAGCACCACAATAAATTGGCTGCCATGGAGATGTGGGACTAGTCAAAAAATGGCTGCTATGATGTCTAGGTCCATTCAAAAGCATTGGGAGTTTTCAAACCAAATGTGCTCTTACTGAGGGGGCATTTTCCCAAATAGGTGCAGATGGAAAGGTTATGTCTCCTGGACTCTTCACTGCCTACTCAAATGAAGTGGAAGCAAACCAGAACTAACTCCTTCCTTTCTGGAAGAAGTAAGTGGATATCAGGAAACAGATTGACAGGTGTCATGGAGCCCTTGAGCACCACAATCAGATGTTTCCCCAGATAGGCAAGGAGATAATTAACAGCAGCAGAAAAAGATGGCTGAACCATCTTGCTAAGCTAATTTTAATTCTAGTGCAAAAGCAGTCTCTGTTGACCTCCAAAGAGCAGAAACCTTTGGGTCTGTTACAGAAAGTTCAGAGGGATTATTAAAATGCTTCTTGAAACTTTCTCATATCTCAGGTTAAGTTGTTTCCTGATGAGAAAATCAATAGTTCCTGGATGGATGGATGGGAGAGGGAGAAATTGTCAGATTATTAGCCTGGATGAAAGCAAAGTCAGAATATTGTCTGTGCGACAGAAAAAAATCAAATGCAGTACAGGACCAAGTAGTATGGAGAGGGAAGAGGTCCCATACACTTGCATATATTTGTTATTTTGTATGTGAATAAGACCAGATGACAGCATTTGGCCCTGGGCAGAGGGAGAGACTTGGAATTGCTGTTTGTCTTTCGACTCAACGTACTGCTTACCAATAAGCCATAAGCCCCAGTTCTCTGCTGTTTCTATTGGGGATCTTGTCATCAGTTCTTTTTACATTCCTCTTCCTCCAGTCTTCAGATTCTAATTTAACATGTATGGCACTGCTGAAAAGCAGTAACAAGGGCTCTTCTATTTACAGTAAAATTAAATTTGCATTTGATAAATTTCCTCATAGAGCAGGGGTCTGCAACCTGTGGCTCTCCAGATGTTCATGGACTACAAATCCCATCAACCCCTGCCAGCATGACAAATTGGCAGGTGCTGATGGGAATTGTAGTCCATGAACATCTGGAGAGCCACAGGTTGCAGGTTGCTGGAGAGCCACAGGTTGCAGGTTGCAGACCCCTGTCATAGAGCCACATGTTGCAGATCCCTGTCATAGAACAACCAATCAAAGAAACAAATAAGCCCATCTCATTATGGGAAGCTACATTAACAAAAGGACTATTAGAGACCTCAATGCAGAACATCACACATATACAGTACAAAGTACCTGTGATATCTATGGTCCTGGAAAAGTTTGAATGACTATTATATGTTTTTGTATATATAAAATATATATGAAAATATGATTATGGGTATAATATTGGCATGATGCCTAATTTGTGTATTCTGTCAAGGTGAGTTTGTTTTTCAATACAGGAAATTCTGTCTACAATATGCAGAGAGCTACTGCTCAAAGGAGTCTGGGGTTGTGGCAACCCCGGTCAAGTCACCACCCTTCTGTTTACTTAACCTCATTATCTATCAGTAAGATAATTTGTGAGAACTTTCTAAATGTCTCTGTACCTGTGCCATTTGCTCCTCACAGATTCTTTTTATCTTGGTGGACAGCCATGCAAAGGGCAACGATCGAGTTATGTCTTATTTCCACCTGAAGAAGTCCCAGCTGCCTGCAGTGGCACTATACCACACTCCGGATGAAGAGCAGGATAAGCTGTCCCTGGGTGAAGTCTCGGTGGAGGCTGTGAAGGATTTCTGTAATAGTTTCTTAAAAAGGAAGGAGGTGGTAAGTGTTCATTGTATACAGTTCCAGTGTTTTGGCAATGGAAATGTCATATTTCCTCTAGATTTCCCCCTCCTATCTCTGTCTAATATTTAGGTTTTTGCCTGACAAAGCTGGTGGGATATGTTGCATCCCTTTCATTGGCTTCTAGTTTTTAATCTTACTTTTTCAGGCTGCCTAAAGTAGAACTAAGTATTTAGATGCAAACATAGAATTCTCAATTCAATATGCAAACCAGGCCCAGGGAGGAATTTGTACACTGCCACCCCATCCCCAGCTGCTTTCTACCCAACCAACCTCTAAGAGTGGATTTCCTTGTATGGGGTGGGGGTGGGGATTACAGAAGTGGAGGGGAAATGGTTGGCAGAGGGAAGAGTAAGCACCCCTACATTTGCCTGCCGTGTTCCCCTATAAATTCTCCCTCTCTCTTACAAATTCTTCATGTCACAGATAAATCCAGGATCAAGAATCTCTTGTTTGCCACTGAACTTCTAGTTTCCAATTCAGACATTTGTTTCAACACATGGGGTTTCTGGCTTAGCAGCACCTGCACACAGTGATATGGTTATATATGTCTGCAGCCATTTGCCAATTCAAGTTTGAAACATGGGAACCAGTACTCAAGACAAGAGGTGACTTCACTATGGTGTGTTACAGGCTGAGATTTATGCTTATTTCTTTATTTAAAACATGGTGTTCCGGTTCTGGTTGCCATGCCAAGCAGTCTCTCTTTGCTGAGAACTCCATTAGTGAACTCCATTCCTTATAGAAAAGTGGAGACAGGTTCTCTATTCTAATCTATCTAGCGCAGGGGTAGGGAACCTGCGGCTCTCCAGATGTTCAGGAACTACAATTCCCATCAGCCCCTACCAGCATGGCCAATTGGCCATGCTGACAGAGGCTGATGGGAATTTGTAGTTCCTGAACATCTGGAGAGCCGCAGGTTCCCTACCCCTGATCTAGCTGGATGGTGAGAGATGCTGTCTTCATCTCTGCATACATGGTACAAGATGGAGAGTGTGTGCAAGAATGGTGAAGAATACAAGAATATGATACTTGCCTCTCAGTCTCCACTGACACTTAAGTAGCATCAACACAGTTTACAAAAATGTGGGACTTTTCTCTCAGCCTCCGCAAAGACACTTTGTCAGATCAATACTATATACAGCAGCCAACACCTAACACTCAAGTTTTATGATATGCTGCAGATTCTCAAGTTTGAAATAGATATCGAACTAGCTGGCTCCCATGTACTGCCTGACCTTGTTATATCTTCGCTGGCTCGAAATGTTTATTCATGCTCCCAGAGGCTCTCACATCTATTTCGCAGTATTCCACTTGGACAGCATTCAATTGCAGAGTCTCTAGCCACCACTTGAATGACACACAGTGCTGTCCAATACTGTTTTGATACAATTTGGTTGAGACTGAAGAATAAGTCCCACACAACTGTGTTGAAACTTTGGAGATTTGCTTTGTCTATAGTAGTACAGTATATAATGATAAAGTATTTCTGAGTTTGTGTAAGATATCCAGCTTTGTGACTGCCAGCCTGTACTGGTGCAAATTGCTCTGGTTTGGATCTTCCAGATCGAGCCTAGAATTCCACTGGAATTACAGCTGCTCTTCAGATGACAAAGATCAATTCTCTGGGAGGACATGGCACTTTGGAGGGTTGACTCCATGAAACTGAATCCCTGCTGTGCCCCTTCCCCTTTCAAAACTCTGCTATATGTACCCCCAAATCTCTAGGAATTTTCCAAACTGGATTTGGCAATCCTAGTCTGGTGGGTTATCCTCTGCATCTTCTCCTTTCTTCTCAGTGACCAACTGTTGTGAAGTCTGTGTGGAAAATTGAATTCTATTTGTCTTAGGATTTTTTTTCTGTATGTGGTCATCTCACCATTGTTGAATGGTTTCTTCTTCTTCTCATGAAATCTGTGAAAAAGGTTTTGAGATGTGTGGGGGAAAAACAGTCTTCCAAATCTGAAATACTAGGATTAGAATAAATTATGCAAATAGGATACACATGGGGATGGTTATATTCAGTGTGTATTCATTTCCTCAGTCTGCAGAGCTTGTTTTTGGGTTTTTTTTTACTAGTCTATTTCAAAGTTTAGGAAGGAAGTTTTAGACTCATGGAAAAATGGAGAGCTGTGCTGGAAATATGTGTGTAGGAGTGGAGTACAGAAACTTCAGATCATGGGAAGAGGACAGGGAGCTGTGATAAAGCGATGTTGGATTAATTCCTTAAGAGAGTTGCAGCCACAAAGGATAACAGTTTCCAGCCAAGTGGGAAACCTGTTTGTTTTGTCTCAGTTTATTCTTTCCTGTTGTTCACCAAACATTAGTTTATGGAAACCAGAATCTGAACTTAGTTTTCAGCATTGAAAGTGCAATTATTTGTCTTCTAAAGATGGGCTGATCTCATGAGAGCGTACAGGTAATCCGTTGTACCCATCTCATAGAACAGGAGAATTCACAATGAATATTTATCCAGACTTCTTTTTCATGTAAGAATTGGGGTTCAGGACCTCAATTTTGTATGAAAAGAGAAGAATTCATGCCCATATTCTGCTTTTCACTTGAGTTCTTTACCAGAGTATCTTATATGAAGATGTATTGTGAGAGATTTCCTATTTGAAGATGGCTTGTGAAAATGATGTGGGGAAAATTAGAATGGTCTAATAATTCTAGCAGGTCTTAAGTCTTCCTTCTCTTCAGCTCAGTATTAAACATCACAATGTTGTCATAGCTCTCTTTGTTCTGTTTTGTTTTCAGAAAGGTAGTCTTGAGCAAGAAGATAAGGTCATCAAACAGGAGCTCTGACTCTATTCCAGTTCCACAACAATACTGATCCATGACAGTTACTGTTGTTTGATGGAAAACAATCCAACTGAACAGAGTGGAGATACTGGAACAGAAACATGTCATACAGCTGAGTTTGACAATTCTGTGACCATTTTCCTTACTCACATAAGACCTCATTTCCACTTAAACCAGCTCCATTGGTTCTTATGTTAATCAGTAAATAGGGCTTCACTATGGGTTTTAAGCTTGTTGGAAGCGCAGTCTTATTGGGTAGTCTGCAGTGAAACTTGAAGTGTTGTGTTTTGTGCTACTGGACATGTTTAAGAAATTCTGTCTTCAATGAATTGGTTACTTAACAGATTTAGACAAAAGAGTGTAACTCTAATTAAAATGGCACTGGTAGTAATTACATTTATGTTGCATTATTATAGGGTAAACAAGCACCCCATTAAAGTTATACTAAGTACTTCCAGCAATTAGTGTGGACATAATGTATCTTATGGATTTTCTCATTCTTGTTATTTTCACTCAATGTCCTGCATGATATGTTTTAATAAAAGCAAAAAAGAAATGTTTCATGTACCTGCACTTGCATGTTCTTTGGGGGGTGTATGGGCTACCTGGTTTAGTGCACTTCTCTTAGAACAAACATAGTTTGGAATATGTTATGTTAGAATTGGAAATTTATATGCAAGAAATATTTGTAATTAGGATACCAAGCATGAATATCCACAAGGAAGAAAATTATAACTATATCTGGATGAATCTCTCTTTTTGGAACAGCAGAAAGTATAGCTGGTTATGATTAAAATGTAGAACAGTTTTCAGAGTATAAAATATAATCTACCAGAGGAGAGGATTTTCCTATGAAGGAAAGAACTGTAAAGTGTGTCATGTGAATCATGGTTGAGGTGCCTCCAGGAACAGTCTTAGTGACTTTGGGGACTAAGGCTTAAGTCCAGGATGATCTCCAGAATCACTACTGCCTCTTGTCAGGGCCCCTCTGAGAGGCAGGTGGGAGCTATCACTGGAACCTGTTAGACCGAGTCTTGGATGGAACTGGACAAGAAGCCACTGATGAGTCAGCTGCCTGGGCCTTAGATGCTGGTCATGAATGGCTGTCTCTGCAAGCAGATGGCCTGAGCCCCAACAGGGTGGGTGCACACTGCAGTGGTAAGAGCCTGCTCTATTTCTTCTCTTCCACTCCAGCAGGGAGGGTGGGTCTCTGGGTTGTTGGGCTCCCTCAGTATGAGGCCCAGGAAAGCTGCTGCTGTTGCCTATTAACCAAGACTACTCTTGGTGGCTCCAACTGAAGCGCAGGTTGGTGTCAGAACCTGGAAAGCTGGAGAGGTAGAGAGTGAAGGACATTCTGAGATGTCTCTCACTAATTTATTCTCTCCTGTGTGTGAGGTGGTGGCAAGGTCTAAGGGAAGCGTCATGGTCTGATTGAGAATGCTCCCGGCAGGGCAGTTCCCATCACGAGACGGCATGACCCCCACCTTGGGACCCTCAGAATGTGGATTCGGCCTTAAGGAACGCTGACTGGGCAGACTTACAAGCAAACACCATTCAACAGTCATGTTGCCAGTGCATGACTTGTATCACGTAGTTCCTATTGTCTTTCTACTGATAAGCATGTAATAAAAGGTGACCAGGGACAGCTATCGGCGGAATCGCCGCCAGCTCTCTCCCACGGAAACCAAGAATCTGCGTCTGCCTCTTCTAACACCTGTGCAGGGAGGGTGATTCATATTTGTTGTTCTCCCTCTATAGTCTGGAACATTGCTGCTTCCCTTGAACAGTTGTCCCATTGTCTCTCTAGAAGGGACTCGACTTTGAGGGGAAGCACTAAGTGCTGCAGAGCAGAGAAACCACAGCACACCCCCGACCAACATTGGTCCAAAGAGCAAAGCTAGGAGTAAAATACAAGTTTTGTTTCCTGCAGCCATAAAGACACAGTGCTTCAACTCACAGTCCAGAGTTATCAAGATAAGTGTATGTGAGATGGCAGAGTAGTATAGCTAGTAAGAGAAAGAGAGTTAGACTACTAAAATACCTTGGAAGTGCAGGAACAGATATTTTAAAATTTAAAAATGTCTGTTAGAAGATTACTGGTACAGTCTTGGGTTTCTCAATTTGTCCTGATTCCTGACTGAACCAATATTTACCTTACCAGTTCATTTTCCATCCTCGATGGCCTGGAATCTGCACTAAGGCTGCAAACTTGATAAATCTGCTATGGGGCCTTGGCACAGCAGTGTTATCACATTGCCAGTACATGGAATTGGTATAGTTGGGAATAATAATCAGCTGTGCTAAGAACTCGTAAAATAAAAACAATCAAGCAACACACAAAAAGACTTAGGGGTTTTTTTTTTCCACATATGCCATTAGTGACATTTTCAGGCTGGAAATAAAATATTTCCTCTGTAGAATTTTGCATGGCCTCCCACCCCCCTTGCATGGCCTCCCACCCGACTTTTTCTCCATTATATCTGAAAACATTTTTACAATATTTCTTTTTGCTGAAACATTTCTGAGCTGGCTTCCCTTACAGTGCGATCACACAGAAATGTTTTATTTTTTCCACTAAACCCATGGGCTGTTTTCCATGTCCCCGTGTGGTTCCCAAACTTCAACTGCAGTCCTTGCTCTGCCATTTTTTTTGGTCCCTCACCTCACAGCTTCACCCCTCTCCTCTTAACATTTATTATTTCTGGTGTTTTTATTCCCCATCATTTAGAAAACAGTTCTGTTCGGGAACACTGAGGCAAAGCAATAAGTGAGTAGCCAAGTATCAGTCACTGCATCTGTGGCTCAGAATCCTTAATCAATGATAATAGCAGAATATACCTCTGAGCTCAGACAGAAATGCTTTCCCCTCATCAGTGACCATCTGCAGTCTCCTTCCCTTCTATAGAATTAAAAATCAGAATTTACAGAATAGTGACCTAACTTCACACAGATTAAAACATCATTACCTCTCTCTTTAAAATTAGGAATTGCACCCACCAGCCAACTTCTAGCAGGGAATGGCTACATGTTGTTCTTTTCTAAAATCTGCTCCTGATATGAATATATTTTTAAAATAGAAAAATGAAATTTTCTGCATCAGATTTGGTGCCCTTTAGGTTCTGGCACCCTCAGTGGCTACCTAGTTTGCCTATGTAATTAGGCTGGCTCTCATTGGTAGAGGATGATGCCCCACTTTATGTAGACAGAGCAGATCTGATGTCCTGCTTAAACCATCCTCTGCTTCAAATAGGTGTCACTCAAGTGTTCCTCAAAACCAGTTTTGTTCTATAACCACCATTTAGAAACTGCCCACTGAAAACCTTGTTGACCTTTTTTGCATGTTGACCATTATCTGCTTTCACATGGTTTGACCATACCACATCGTAGCTACCGGCAAGCAGAAAATCACTGCAGTCACTGAAATAATAAGTCTGGATAAATGATGTAGCATCTAATTACAGCAGCCATAAGGAATAATTTAGGACAGCCTTGTAGCTAAAGGGTTTCAAACTCTGAGCACAAGGATGATAAAATATTCAGTCTTAGTAATAATTAGTGATAGTTGTGCTTAATAGTTGTGTGTGTGCACGTGCAAGCGGATGCATTAGGCTAGAGCTGCCAGGCCTCAATTTGTGACTAGTAAGACCCTCCACACCCCTCCTCTGCCAATTGCCAAGGGGTCTATAGTATATGCAATAAAAAGGATGTTTGCAATTAAGAATAACCAAACAAGCAAATATGTGCACACAACTGTATAATTTGTGAGTTGACTAAATCTACAATATATACATTAAAGGGGCTATGTCTCAGTAATGTCTCAACACATCTTCAAGCAAGTTTCATATACTGACAAGGATGTGTTCATAATAACTAACCAGCACTTTTACAATTGCTTCTCTCATCTTTACAGGGATAGCTACTGACTAAATATTGAAAACCCAACATGAGTGACCAGCTTCCGGATATATTCTGGCTTCAGAAATTTTCAAAGGCTCATGAGTGCTTGATATTTTCAATGCAAGTCAGTGACTGATATATACACTTGCTCTCACAACAATCAAGTTGGACTTCTTTTGGATCAGAAAAAAGCTTTGCAGAGTCAAAAGAAGTCCAATTTGATTGTTGTAAGAACAAATTGCCAGGGGGTACCTGGCTACCCTACTTTGGCTTAATTTGTTAGCCATCTTGATAACCCTGTGAGGGTAGAAAGTGCTATACAAATGTTGAAAAATAAACAAATAAACAAACATACTTTTAACAGGAGAAAATTGCCTGAACTGTGTCACAAACTGGCACTGAATGCAAGAAGAACCAGGTCCACACGAAAGGGCATGGAGGAGAACAGCAGCGTTGCTTAGTCTCTTTTGCATACAGTGTGAAAGAATTTCAGCCATGGATTTATCCAGAATAATATAAAATAGGGCGTGAGGAAGGGACGCGCCGGTGGATTTATTCTAACGTACAGGTAGGCGGCGGAAGATGCCTCCCCAGAGACTTTCCCACCAGTGTGCATTGATAATTATAGAGACAACTTTTGACACGAAGAGGGCTTGGCGTATATGTGATATAGTAGGTTTAGATTCCTTTCCTAACTTTCTTATGCAGAAAGGCACATTTCTAAAACAACGCAGAGATTCTTGAACCTTCACGTAGTCGAGAAACCATCCGCGATCACTCCTCATAGATGGAGTCACCCAGACACATATAATGCCTGGTCAAAAGTTTTACTATATTTGTGTCCACCAAGAAAAGACTCTCCAGTTGGTGGGTTGTGAAGTTGGTAGTAAAAGACAGAAAATTCCTTAAAAAGCTCAGTGCAACATTTTTGAGATACGGGGTTAGCCTGTCTAGACATTATGATAGTGTTATTTTGGATGTTCAGTAGAGAAAAGGACACCAGACCGGTTCAAACCAGCTGCTGTCATCCACACCTCACCTCACCTCACCTTACTTCACCTCATCTCACCTCACCCCACCCCCACCCCACCATACCCAATCCATGGAAGTGAACTGGGGCACTAGGATGGGAACCATTATATACTATGTATTAGTAAGAACTGGCACATTTTGGTTGTGACAGTGTCATCATTGAAGACAAATAATAGTTTCTCTTTCCCTATCATATTGTGATCCAGCTTGCATAAAGGTAAAATTACAAAGATTTTGCCTTGAAGCTAGCAAATTTTAACTCCTGCGCTAGTTCTTTGTTCGCAAAGAATGAACCCTACATAGCCCTCTTTTTTAAAAAAAAGTATATGATTGGATAAAGAGAGAGAACTTGCATGATTATCCCCTTTATCAAAGCCCAAAGGGTGTCTTCTTGCAGCAAGGCTATGTGGGAAATGGCCCATAGCTGAAAAACTACCACCAGGATCAAATTTCTACATGCCACTGAAAGTGCTTTGAAGCCACTCATGGTGAATTTCTTCTATTTGCTGGTTTGCTGCTCAAGAATAGCCATCTTTTTATTTCCTGTTGTTTAATACAGTAAAGGGCTGATGGGCATGACTATGGCTACTGAAGCCATTCTTCTACGATACATTGTGGTAGCTGGAGCCTGGTCTGGAGCTAATGAGTCAAGACAGAATTTAGAACGAGAACCAAACCTCTGCCTCCATAGAACTGCAGGAGCAAGTCAGTAATACTCTCCTTGCCACTACTGGTTTTGTATCCAGGTAGCCCCTTCCGCACTTACAGAATGATACATTTTCAATCTCCAAGATTCCACAACAGTTTTACTGTAAATTAGATTTTACTTTCTTCCACATACAGCTACAAAGGGCATTGTGAGTGGGATTGAAGGCGCATTGTGTCTACATGTGCTGAAAGAGATCAGAATCCAGCTAAGCTTTGAAAGCGCTGGGTCTGAGAAGTAAACCCATGTGGTTTTCAAGGCAAGAGACTAACAGAGGTGGTTTGCCAGTGCCTTCCTCTGCATTCTTGATTTCGAATTCCTTGAGTAGTCCCCCGTCCAGGTATATAACCTCTGTTTAGCTGGAGAGTTACGGTAGGATTACCAGGAGGCGCAGCCTAGGTCATCCAGCCTAGGAATTAAGCACCCAAACAATCCTCAAAAGGAAACACTCTGGCTGCTGGGGTTATGAGTAGCCATTACCACAGGAGACTAGGACAGAAGAAAATGGCACTAATATGGTTGGGACCAGAAATATCTGGACATGATCTGTGCTGTGATATGTTCCAAAACATTGAAGAAAGCAAAGCGGGTTAGGGAAAAATAACTAAAAAGATGAAAGAAACCTAGGTAGATTGCACCGAAAGCACCCACGAGGGCCTGCCATCCTTCAATTCTTGAGGGATAAACCCACTTCTCAGGTGTATTCATACCAGGACAAACAAGTCATATGCAAGTAACCAAAAATCTCAAGGTGTCACAGAGAGACCTAAAGGAATCTTTTCCTAACCATCCATCATTCAACAGACCCTTGCTTTATTCCAGTATGTAGAAATGGGGTGTTAGCAGTTATTTCCATGGGTGGATGTGACATCAGTTTCTAGAGGAAATCCTTGCTATATTGGTTTGGTTATGGAGACGGTTGTGGTGGAAACCACAGCCTCATCACCCACAGGGCTCCTCTTTCACTACCTCTTGTCTCAATGAGAAGGTTCCTACAACTACAACTCTTACGTTTTCTTGGCTCTAAAAGAGTTCCAATATATATCTTCTTCATGCAGATGCAGATTTCTTAACTTACGTGCCTTCCTCAGACCTTGGAAGCACGGAGGTCTTGTGGTGATTTCTCAGCATCCTCAGAGCAATGGAAATATATTCCACATTTACTAAGGATGGAAAACCACAGAAAGATTGCAGGAACATCTGACCTAACTATCATTGGAAAAGGAACTGAGCAGGGCTAGGCAAAGGCCTTCACAGCTCCATCAGATTTCCCCACCAAGATCATGGCAACCCACCAGCTATATTATGATGGACTGTCAGTTGTTGGATAACAACCTGTTTTGCCATCTCTGGCAGACAACGAAGTTTATCAAGGCCTTAGTACATGATTGGAGAGTTGTATTCAGCTTTATGGATCCACAAAAAGAGATTAATTTGAGCAGCATTACAATTTCCACTCTTTAAAATGAGAAAGTACATGACAGACTGTGCTTTCTGCATGTCTCCCTCACTCACTCTGACAATCAACATCAGGAAGCTGAGTGGGTGTCCAAAGCTCAAGCATGGCTTCAGTGCACAGGCCCGTGGTTGGGGCAGGAAAGCAGTGGCCGGAAAGGAGAGACCAGAGCAGTGGGAACAGCAAATGTATACTCTTTGTCAATAATGCAAGTGCAGCCAAAATTCCAAATGGATAGGAGAGAGGGCATTTGGAGGAGGGAAAAGGAGAGATCTGCAACAGATGCAAAGGAAACAGGTGATTAATCAAAGCCAAGCTGGTACACAAAAAACATATATGCCTGTCTGACCTGTTTCTGCCTCGGGATAAAAGTAAATCTGGGTCTACTGCAACATTACAAAGTGGGGGTGGGGAAGTGGGAGGACATGTTTTAATCTTTATAGCATGAGTAGCTGGTGCCAAGCCTTACCCAGCCCAAGGTTTACATCCCCACAGTCTGTGCCCCTTGCCCAGATTTCTCTGTGGTTGTGCTCCAACATGGGACATGATGAATTAGACTGGAAGAAGATCTATCAATCTGTAATGTTTGTATCCCACACTTTCTTTGGATTTATGTAAACAGGATGTTTGGCCCTTAGTCACCACAATGAAGACCCACTTAAGGAGCAGCAGCAACCCAAGGCACTGGCTAGAGGGCAATGCTATAAGGGCACTGCCTGTTGTGGGCCCATTTGGGGGTGGTTTGTGGGCAGGGTGGACCACCTCTTTTATTTTTGGTCTGACTGGGTATAATTGGAGAAGGGAGTAGATGGGTGCAGGTTTTAGTGAGAACTTTTATTTTATTATTTCTTATGTTTTTATTCATAGTTTTTCTGGGTAAACGTATCCACTATTGGAAACTGAAATGGAAAGGTGCCTAAGTTTATATATTTTGTAAATGTTAACTATTTACTGTTGTGATTTAAAGTGTTTAAATTGCTTATTGTACTATGTATTATTTATAGATTGTGAACATTATGTATTGATTAATTAAGCTGCCCTAAGCTCGGCATTTGACTGGGGTAGGGCGGAATATAAATCCAGTAAAAGTAAAGTATAATGCTATAGAGACCACCCTCCAAATCATCTATTTTCTCCAGGGGACTGATCTCTGTTGTCTGGAGATGAATTGTAATTCCAGGGAATCCTCAGGTGCATGCATATTATTTATTTATTATTATATTTACAGTGCCCTCCCTCGGCCAAGGCGCGGGCTCAGGGTAGTATACAACATAGAGATAAAACAATTTCATTATAATTTTAACTATAAACAAAATAATAAAAACTTACTTATATAAAAGCATGCTATACCATAGTCCAAAAATATGTGTCTAAAAAAAACAATTCCCCACAATTAAAACAGAGTCTAGCATTTAGATCAAATGTCAAATATTCTATGCAGTTTGGGAGGATGACCCCACATATACAGTCTGGTTACAGTCAACCTAAGGGGGCTGGAGAGAGTGGAAGAAGCAGTTCCCAGTCTGAAACTGTCTATGGACATGTAGAAGGGGGTAGGATATTTTGCTGTTAAAATATCCATCCCCCTTTAAAAGAGTTTTCTGATGTACCCAAACACTGGAGAAAGTATCCTCAACTCTGTAGTCTTGAATCAGCCATGTTTCCGGGAGGCTTTGTTTTGAAACCTTACCCACCCTGAAATATGTGGGTGTTGAGTTCCGTTTAATATAAACCATGTTTAGTCTAATTCCTCCCCTACTTTAACAAATCAGAATGGCCAAACCCCCAAACGGTTGAAAAAACAGCTTCTATTTCTAGTGGTGAGCATGAGTCAAGACTCTGCCCATGGTTTATTTTTGTTTAATAAGTTAACTCTTGTCTCTGAAAAATTGTCAGTGAAAAACAAGGTCCAGACCATTAATGTTATTGTGGCTGGAAAAGTATGTATGTGGGGTCATTAAGGCTGCTTCCTGATAAACACTGTGGCCTTGTTATCCCTTCTTATATCCCACTAGCAATAAAGCTCATTGGGCAACACCCCCCCCCAACAATTTATGTATTTATTTATTTATTACATTTATATACCGCCCTCCCCCGAAGGGCTCAGGGCGGTGAACATGAACATACAAATAGAGCACAAAATAAAATCAACAAATCTCAAATCATCAAATAAATCATAGTAAATGGCTCTATAGTCTTTGAATCACTAAAACCCCATTAAAAGCAGCGTATTAATATCAAATACAATAAATAATACAATAAGAAGCGACCTACTAACCAATCCCCTAAAAGAGGGGAGGGACGGCAGGATCCACAGATGTTAACGGGGGGGGGGCATCAGCGGCCAGCCTCCCCAAAGAGCCTATAGGTGAACAGCTCAGTCTTGCAGAGCCCTACTTGAACTTCGATTGAGATCCACTTGAGTTCCGCACAACTGGAAGGAGAAGCGTTCCTCCAAGTAGGGGGGGCCAGAGCTGTAAAGAGCTCTGAAAGCCAGGGTAGAGGCTAGCGCGCATCATCTGGAAGGGCCAGGGATCACCAGCAAATTGGCCTCTGCAGAGCATGCAGGAGGCTGGATTCAGGGACATATGGGGCAAGAGCGGTCCCTGCAGGTCTGGAGGAGTCCCAGGCCATGCATAGAAGGCCTTAAAGAGTTAGCTTTCCCAACACCTTGAAAATGATTCGGAATTCTATTGGTAACCAATGCAGACGGCCTAACACAGGTGAGATGTGGTCTCTGGCGGCACCCCCTGTGAGCAGACGGGCCACCGCATTCTGGACCAATTTTAACTTCCGGATCAGACGCAAGGGCAGGCCCGCGTAGAGCGAGTTGCAATAGTCTAGCCTGGAGGTGACCGCTGCATGGATCACAGTAGCTAGGTCTGCTTGGGAGAGGAAGGGGGCCAGCTGCCGGGCTTGTCAAAGATGGAAAAACGCAACCCGGGTTACATGGGCCACCTGGGTCTCCAATGGACTCTAGACAACTAATTATCCCAGGGCAAGAGAAGTGGACAGGGCATATCCACAGGAAATGGCACTTGGTGCAAAAACTGAAATTGCAACCCCTCCCTCTCCCCCAATCATCCCAGTTTTGCCAACAAGGGACAGCTGGATCCTGGCTTTGCAAAGGGGGTGGGACATAGGGAGTCCGTTGTGTGAAAAAAAATACAATGAACTCTAGCAAGTGGGAACTTGAGAGGATATTACCCCTATTTTTTTCTTCTGTTCTTTCTCCTTCTCTTTGACTTTCACTTTCCATTCTGACTCTTAATTGTCTCTATTCCCCCCCCCCTGCTATTCCAACTCTCTTTCTGGCCCCCTACCCTAGCTCCTTCTGCCTGCTCACTTATTCTAGCTTTCTCTTTCTCTCTTCCTACCTCAATTCTCTATTCTCTATGTTTCTGCCAACCTACCCCAGATTTCATTCTACCTTTCTGGCCACATATCCTACCCCTCTCTTTCTCTTTCTGCCTCTCCCCAGCACTCATTTTCTTTCTGCCCCTACTCCAACTCTGCTTTTCTCTCTCCCTTGCATTCCCCAGCTCAATTCTTGGTAGCTCACTTGCCATGCTCTGGGTGGGTGTAGTAAGGCCTCTCCCCCCGCCCCCCCTGCTGCAACTCCAACCTCACTGCCTCAGCCTGAGCCGTTCTGAGTGCAGCAAGCCCCCTCCCCAACAGCCTGGGGCCTGTTCAATCCTAGCCATTGATGCCAGGCTTACTGGCTGAGTAGGAAGGGGTCTGGGAGTTGTAGTCCCGTCAACCCCTCTGTACATGAGAAATGGAACTCCCTGGACTACAACTCCCAGAGTCTTTTGCTTTTTCTAGTTCATCTGGAAAACACTGCTCAATTATATAGAAAGATAGGAGTGTGAGCCATATAAACATTGCAAATGTAGATTCTGATATGGAAAACAGACATTCATGTGATGCCTCTTTATTATGGACTACTGAAGTGCAAGCACGTGCAGTGTTAGCATGCAACAACTTGATCACCTTTGCATCTATTTTGTTTCTACAGTGCATCACATATATTAAAAGCAACTGACTAGGAGGAATATTACTGGCAAAAATGGGTGGCTCTTGATTAGTCTGGTGTCTTGTTCTGCGACATTATCATAACATTTCTTCCTTCTTGCTATTTCATAGATCACAATGTACAACAACGATTTTTTTAAAAAAGAAAATGTCTTATGAAGAATTGTACAATTATGCAAAACCCTACTATGAAACAAACAACTTCACAAATAAATTACATATCACATGGACCTGCCACAATGGACCTGGATGAAAACGAGACAAAGGAGAGCAGTATGGAAAGGGCATCTTTTCAGAGCCATCATCCTGAGAAGGAATCAATGCTCAAGGTAGTTTAAGTTAACCCCAGCATTTTGTACTTTGCTCTCTTTGGAGCAATGCTAAGCAGAACTACTCAGACATAACTCCAGTTTTACTTTCTTGTAAGGATTGTAGCTTTTGTGTAAGAATATGAGCCCATTTTCAAAGAAGTGCAAACTGAACATTCAGATACAATTTTAATAGCTTTCTGGATTATTTTTCCAGTATATACAATACTGTGAGTTGCAAGTTCATATACTGATCACTTCAGAACTGATCTTAAGTAGATCCACAAAGGAGACTATCCATATGCTCACTGATAGTTGTCTTCCCTTTTTAAATGGAAAATTTGGTGTAACAGGTGCCTAATAGGCAGAATTCCCCACTCTGGCATGGAAGCCAGGATAAAAATAGTTGTCAGGTCCTTGAACAAGGGCAGAATAAAAAATAGTTGCCATGTGGAGCTTTTTGCATGATAAAGCACAGTAAAAGGAAGAATGTCACCTTTTGATTTCTGCCTTTTATAAAGCTGTTAAAGGCAGAGAAATTCAGGATGCAGTTCTCTGAAAACAAGAAAAACATCTGTGTAATACCTTTGAGTAAGACCAGCCAAACATTGTGAAAACTTGCTAGGTCACTTGAAAGGTAGTGTAGAGATTTTCTAAATAAATGCGTTGTATTGGTGCCCTGAATGCCCTGACATACTTGGTCCAGGCTAGCTGGATCTTATCAGATCTCAGAAGCTAAGCAGAGTTTTGACCCTGGTTGACACCTGAAAGGGGGATCACCCAAAAAGTCCAGAGTTCCTTTGCAGGCAGATAATAATGGTAAAACCACCTCTGTTCATCCCTCCCTTGAAAATCTCATGGAGTTGCCATAAGTCAGCTGTGACTTGATGGCATTTTCTACCACCACAGTTTGCATGAATACAGAAAGCATAAGAACCAGGCATAAGATGCTGATATTAGCTCTCAAGGGGGAATGGAAGAGGCTGAAAACAAATCCTGTGGGAAATGCTGAAAGGAAAATACCACAGGCAGATTATACACTGGTGCTCTGCCCCATGCTGAAGGGAGAGTCTTTTCAGGGAAGAGCTTCTGTTACGAATGCCTTTCCCCCCCTCACATACTCACTGCGCCACAGATCCCATAACCCCTGCTGCTTGTGAGAGTGGGCAAAGAGCAATCTGTTCCCCAATTTTTCAGGGAACATGAAAGAAATGGCTCGGTGTTATTCTTTGCTTTGGATATTTTTGCTCTACCCTGCTCCCCCTGCTCTACTTCAACCCTCCCCCATGATTGGGAGGGCTTTTTAAAACTTTATTTCAACTTCAAGCAGTTGTACTATATTAGATCTATTGAAAAAATGATAGATCTAATACAAGAATATTGAAACACCAAGGAATATCGAAATAACAAGTCTCTGTTTCCTCCAGCAGGTGCAGCAGCAGGAGGAGGGTGTGTGTATGTGAGTGAGTGAGTATGTTTGTGTGGAGTGGGGGGAGGGGGAGAATGTCAGTTGTAGGACATGGTCCCCTTCTTCAGCAGAGTGTGGCAGGGAATTACATTGCCTCTTTCATTGGGGGGGATTATTTTTGGAAAGGGACTACAAAATCAATATAACAGTAATAGTAGCAATATTGATGTAACAGCAATTTAAAGGGCTTTAACAAAACCAGCAATCTTACAACTTCCGAGTGTGATGAGATGTGTGTCTTTAAGAGTGAGTTGGTGGGAAAAAAGGTGAGAGAATCAGGAAAAGCAGTTAGAACGGAGAGCCAGGAGAGTTCAGCAGGTAAGCCACACAGCAGGCAGTGGGGTGTCTCCTTAGGTGTAAACAGAGGAATGTGAAAAGACCCCACTACAACCCACTGCACAGTAAAGAGGAAAGCATTCCATGGATAATGGGCCCCGATTTCCTTTCCTTTCCGGCCCTGGTTAGCAATTTCCTTTATAGTTATAAGGACAAATGTATTTATTTAAAACATTTTATGCTGCCTTTCCAATCAATCAGGGGCCAAAAGATGGCAAGCAAAAAATTTAAACATTTAAGAAATTTAAAATACAGTTAAAATATAAAATAATTCAATTAAAACACATAAACAAACTACATTAGAAGGATGACCAATAACCATGATTGGGGTATGCCAGATGAAACAAAACAAGTCTTCACCTGCTGGTAAAAGACACTAGTGGGGGAGACAAGGTGAATCTCCCCATGGAGGGAGTTCCAAAGTTTCGGTGACATGATGGAAAAGGCTTTTTCTTGGGTTGTCTATCATCCAGCTTCAGATGCGGGTGTCATGACCCTCTAATGTCTTAGCCTGGGTCCTGCCATATTTCTTTACTGAATGCTTATTGCTCAAGCAGCCCTGGGAATGTTTACCTTTCATCTCCCTTTGTACCAGTCTGCTCTTATCTAAGTCCGCAACTGCAGTGGAGGGGTCTGAGTCCCAGTTCTCACTGTCTGAGGAATGTGTGTGCGTGTGAGAGTACTTTCCTGCCACATAGAAGGTGTGTGTGTGGGCCTGATGCATCTATGCTGGGAGATATAATGCTTTGCCTCATCTAATGTGCTCAGTTCTGACAGTATAAGTCAACAGCTTTGCTATGCTGGCCATCAATAAATAACAATCCTGCTTTCAAAGTACTTATTCCTTTATTGAACAAGTCTGGGGTTGTGACAGGTGGGGGCAACTGAAGGAGAGCTGCTGAGGACAACTGCAGTGAGTAGATAGATTCATATGGGAGAAGGAGGTTCTTGTAGCAACAACAATTTAGTCTGAATATCGGAAAGAAAGTTCCCTCTGTGTACACAAATGGAACCAATTGAAGAAAATATTTGGCCCCTAAACTGATGACACCTTTTCTAGCACAGTAGAGATGTTGGTGATGGGCATGGGAGGTGTTTTTAGGAATGTCTCCTACACAAGATTTCAATACAGGGTTGTCAAGTCCATTTTTGTTTTATGTTTCACTGTCATTTGTACTTGTAACAGCCTGGGAGTGGGATCTCATGCAATTGGCATTTTGTTCCTCAGAATGGCTGCACTGAGGAACAGTAGTGAAAGATCTGATGAGCTAGAACAAATCATGGCTTTAAGAAGAGCCAGATTGTGGAAGGAGTTTTGTTTGAAGATGAAGACCAGAAGGCATGAGAAAGACAGATTTTGAAGAGGAAGTTGGAAAGAATGTTGCAGTTGCGCAAACAGAAAATAACTGCGTTGCTGCTTGCTCAGATCTGTAGCTACACTTTAAATGTTTCAGAAACCCCTGGCCTGGCTGTATACAATAGCCAGATTTATCCCATGATCATGCTCTCTGAAACTTTCCCTGCAGCCATATGGCAGCTGTGAGGTACTTGCCCAAGCCCTGTAGGACCTGATGTGGACTGGAAACATGGTGTGTGAGGAGGAGGGGTTCCAGTGAATACTGGATGCACAGTGAATATTGAATACTACATGTGCAGCTCTGCAGTGTGCAAAAACCTCCTCCTGCGGCCATTCAGTTCAGGAAAACAGCCTGGGAAGAATTGCAATCTCTCTCCTGTATTGCAGTCTCAGTTTGAACTATGCCATGTAATACTTAGGTAAATAAATTCTGTGCAGGTGCAGTGTCAGGCTGGAGGAACCCTGACTCAGCTTGTTGTAGTCGACCCACGTAGTCAGCGCAAGAACGAGACGAGATGCGGAGATAACATCTGGTGGAGATCGCCAGCAGCGAGGGCAGGACCGGAGGGTCCGGTGTTCCCTAGCTTGAAGTCTCCCGCATGCAGGTTCTAGCACTGCTTTGTTATTCTCCAGGCGTGTAGGAGGGAGGAGGGACGGGGGGAGTTCGGAGGCGAGAGGCGAGGAGGTCGGGGAGATCATCATGTGATACATGATCTCACCTACAGCTTCACGTCTTGAAGGAAGCGTAAGCGTCTGGACAGGCCTAATCCTCACCTGAGGGCAAGACCATTGTCACCGCATTGCGCCCGGTGATTGAAGCCAGACAGTTCATGACCCATGACTCATAGGGGGATGAGGAGGTAGAAGTGCGGTGCACGACCCGGCAAGGCCGTAGAGTCCCGTTGGCGTCCCCAACGTTCTACACCCGGTGCTACTGGGTCCGGCAGTGCATTACTACATCTCCCTCCTTTTTACATTTTAGAAAAAAGGGGGGACCGAAATGCTAAGAAGCGATTTAAAAGGGGCAGCTTGTCTCCCTCCGCCCGTCTGGTCAAGCTGGCTAAGCTGCTTGTGTAACATTAGAACTTGGTTGCGGGGTAAGAGAAATTCGAGGGGCTTCTTACACACGTTACAGGCAATATTAGACACGCATTAGGCAGCGAAACAAGATCGATAACGAGGCACACAATTAAACCAATGCAGAGCTGTACAACAGCACTCCACCATCCACCCGACTACCCGTTCCGAGGGCTGACTACCAATGCCGCAAAACATCATCCTTCAGATTAGATACAACTTCACTTGCAGCTCACGCATTGCTCATGTGAGATCAACTGGGAATTATCAAGAAAGATTAAAACAACACATGTATGTACATTCTCTCACAACCTTGGTGATGTAACAACAACAGGTAATCAATAGCGGCACGATTGTCTAGGGTAAACGGAAGCAGCGAAGTTCCTGCTGCTTTCGAGGAGGCCAGGGCATCCAGGCGGTGGAGGTAAAGTTGATGGACTTCGCATGAGGGCACAGGCCAAGCCACGGCCAATAGTCTTAGCATTGTAAGGCGAGTCCAGGGGACTCCCACTAGGGAAGTTCGCGAGGGAGCCGAACTCCCGCTTCGGAGAAGGCGACAGCGTCAAGCTCCGACAAGGAGAGGGTCGAAAGGCAGAGCGGAGCTGACGGCGGCGGCGTCCGGGCTCCCGAGAGGTGGAGCCTGGGGTAGGGCGATGGTGATGGCGACTGAGGCAACAAGAGTTCCGACAGAGAGCCGGGCACTGGGGAATATATAATTAAACGTTCTCTCCCCGCAGGTCCAGAACCAGCCCCTGGGGAGCAGGATGTTTCCGAACATGGGGAATGTCTTCCGTGTGTGTGCAGCTCCAACTGGCGAGCCGATGAATGGGCCCGGAGTCGGTTCCCGCTTCCAGCTGCGCCCGGTGTGATGCGAGGCGCAGAGTGTTAGAGCTTCGTGGTCGCGACAGTCTCTTGAGTGACAAAGGAGAGAGCGCCAGCCGGGTCTGGGCGGCGGGTCCCCAGTGCGGCTCGCGCAAGTACACACCTGCCTGATGGATGAGACGCATTCATGAAGGGGCTTAGCCCGAACTCCGCTAGGAAGTCTCAGGCGCTTTGCAGAGCGGGGAGCAGGCAGGAGCTTAGCGAGCTCCCGACTCCTAGGTACTGGCCCAGGCAGAAAAGATGAGGCGTTGGCAGCGGCAGCAAACTGCTCCCAGATGTTGGTCTGGTGAAAGCTTCGTCCCAGGGGGGTGGCTGATTAAGCCGCCATAGGCGGGGAGAGCAGTAAAGCAGGCAAGGGCCCGGTGGCAGCCGGAGGTTGGCGGTGATGATTTGCAAAGAAGGCGGCACAAGAGGTTCTCGGGTGTCTCGGGGTGGTCTTGCTGGCCTTGCAGCAGTTCTAGGAGAAAGCTTGGCTGGTAGTAGCCTTGGCGTCTCCCAGGTCATTCGGGTCTTTGGGCATTGGCGGCCGGGCGTTCCCTGTTGAGATCGCTGGGCGGGATCCCTCTAGAAGATGTGTTCCATCTCCGGGATGGGGTTGGTTTCCTCACTGGCGCCATTCCATGGGTTAGGCCCTGTCATGGCCGAATGTCCGGAGTCCACAGGGACCTGTAGGAAGAGGGACTGAAACACCCCTTTTCCCAGGTTATGGGGGGGCGGGTCCCGCCAGGCTCAGTTCTAGAATGGATGGCAGGATATACTCCGGGATAGGGTTTAGAATTTAATAAGAAGGAAGAAGGCTTGTTTCTGCGGCCTGTGAAGGTTGCCTGGCTCACAATCCTCCTGGGAGCCTACTCCCTCTTTCTTTAGTTGTTTGGACTCGAGGGGAGGGCAGGAGGTAGAGGCGACCCTGAGTGGGAATTAGCTTCAGAAGCGTCATCAGGGTGCGTCAAGGCCCGAGGAGTCCGAGCCTGAGAGAGAGGAACAGGCGGGTCCTGGGGGGGATTGTGGGTATGCATGCTTAATCCAGCAACACAAAGGGGCTTTGGAAGCACCTTTTTTGGGGGGATGGGTGCATCCGGGGAATGAAGCAATAGGCAATTAGAGGCCAAATTCCTGCACACACAAAAGGAAAAAGAGGGGGGGGGGTTCTTTGCAAGGGAGTTGCACTTCCCGTGACCTTGGTGGCTAATGCAGCAAGCTGGATGGTCCTAAAATTTTTGATCGAATTATCTTGGGGAATTGCCGTCCCTTGAGACGCTCCCTTAAAGAGGCGGTCTAGGCCGACAGCGCTCAGAGGCCTACAAGCTGAATTCATACAACTGCCCTGCGCTTTGGCAAACACTCACCACCCAAATCATGGGGAGTGGATCTGTGTTTGCAGCAACCCCTTAAGTTGGGAGCCTGTCCTGGCAGTGCTGCGGTACCAGGACGGGCCCAGATTTTAATCCAGGGAGGGCCAGTCAGCCAATTGGCCCTCCCGTCTCTACTGGTCGAAAAACAGAAAGAAAAAAGGAGGGGGGAGGGAAACAGTTCCCTTACGGAAATAGAAAATAGTCTTTGGAAGGCACAATTGGGATCAGTGATCTGTGACGGCTTTACCCATCCCAGACCAAAGTCGTTTTAACCCTGACTCATGAGGGTCCCTTCCCCAGAGATTGACATGGATGTCTAAAAGCGATAGGGAAGCGGACTGTCGAGCTGCCGCTTTCGAGCCCTGGGCTGTTGACCGTGGCGAGCGGATGCTCCGTCTCGCGGTTTGTCTCCCACCCCAGTATGTGCGGGCAAGCCCGGTCGGCCACTGGGTGGGGCCACTCGGCTGCTCTGATGGGCGGTAACATCAAGCGCCCGGTGTCCACCAGGCCCATGAACTTACCACCCCCTTCTATGGCGAGCTCCAGGCCTATGGGGCGGGAAGAGCTCCCGATAAGCGTCTCCACGCTGCGGCGGTGGTGTAGGCGCTCGCGCCATGTTGGCTGCTGGGGCACCGTAGCCTTTATTGGGTACGGCAGCGAGCATGGGGTAGAGAAGAATCAACTGGCGTAGCTGGCTCCGGCGGGCAACTCCTGTGGGATGTTTGTCCAGACCTGGAGATGGATGGGTCCGCTTGAAGTGCGTGGAGATTACGATCCACTCCGGGGCCGAGCCAGACAGTCCCTGTTCGAGCGGCAAGAGGCCTTTGGCAGCACCAGCCCAATAGTCCGGGTAGGGATGGGCACCGTCATACTGGGTTGGGAAGCGGCACAAGAACCTGCGTGGGGAACTTAAAGGGAGATGGGCTGGAGTGCATGCGGCGAGATGCCACGAGAAGGGGTGGTTCCCAGACGGGGGGCCTTGGCGTTTGGGTCTGCTCTGGTACTCTCCTCCTTGGTCCTATGGGCTGGGGGGGAGGCGCCCGAGGCGGGGAGTTTCCCGGGTAGACGGTCGTTCCTCCAGTGGAAACCTTTCTGGCTTAGCGTGGGCATCCCCGGGGTCTTAGGTGGCCTTCTCCTCCTGGGGGAGGACCCTCCCTCCCGCTCCCGAGGGGTTTGTCAGGCCCCCCGGGGCACTGCCTACACTCCCTTCGGAAGTGTCGGGGTCTGCCCGCGGTTAAAGCAGTCATCCCTGAGGCTGCCTCCCGGCTGGTGGAGAGTGCTGCGGCGGGGAGGCTAGCAATTGGGCCTGAGGCGAGGAGGACCCGATGTCCTGGCAAGCCTTAAGCATGTCGGCCAGTTCAAGGATTTTTTTGCCCAGGCCCGTGATGCGCCCTGCGGCACTCCGTGGAGGCGTTCTCTTTTGCGGTAGCATGAGGAGCTTCGTTTTGGGCCTCCTATCTATCTACCTGCCTCTTGAGCGCTTCCCTGGAGCCTGTTTACAAGCTTCGGCATAGGGCTCTTGGGGTTTTTTTGCCGGGTGGAGGAGAAACTCTGGGGTTGGCGCTGGCCGGCGTTGGGGACCTGCTAACAAATGCTTTATAGAAACACTCCAGAAGGCGACAAGTGAGTGGCCTCAGGCAAGGACAATCCTGATCGTTGGGGTTGGCGAAAGCATCGGAAAGCACACACGTAAAGGTGCTTGTGGCCCGGTGTAGAAGCGCCGCCAGAGGGTGGCTGCTCTGTTGAAACACTGCTGGCGGAACTCACTTTCCCAGGCACCACAAATTGTGCAGGGGCTCAGGGAGCATGCGAAGGTGAGTCTTCAAGTCGTCTGGAACCATTAGGTGGTTCCTTCGCGATGGCCCTCCCAGCAATGCCTCTCACGTGGGGGCTAGTGACTCCTACGTCCCGCGCATTGCGGAGACTCAGTGAGGATGTTATAGCTTAAAGGCGGTACTTCGACAACCCGCCCGAATGGCGCCACCCTCCCCCCTCAGTATCTGTGAAGTGGGCCGGGGCACAATGCAAGAATCTCGGCATGCGATCTTCCGTCAGGGTTTCTTTCTTCTGCAGATGGAAATTGGCCTAATACGTTCTGCGAGGAGTTTTGAAACCAGCCATTATCAATGGCTGGCTGACGGAGGTGCAGTGGCCCAGGAAAATGAAAGGCGGAGCAAGGGGAGGGGGCGGCTGAGCCTTGAGGAGAGTTTGGAGTGGTGTGAAGAGGCGAGGGGGGGCAGAAGGAGGACGAGAGGCGTCCAATTTAGTGGATAGAGAAAATTCGGGGGTTGAAATTGAAGGTGAGAAAGATCCGAAAGGAGGCTGACCTACAGCAAGGGGAGCCATGGAGGTCTGCAGGCGCTGATGGCGACAAAACATTGTCTCCCACGTCAGTAGCAGCTTGTTGCATCGGCGCGCGAGGAGCTCTATTGTCTTGAAAAGTGCGCCCGATGTTTTCCCAGTCCTTAAGATTCCAATGTCCCCCCCTCTGGGTTACCATGGACACTGAGCTTCAATCTCCTCAACCAATTTGCGCAGCTCCCTTCTCTTTGAGGGGACCCTGCCGCATTTAAGCTAACGCTTTCAGTTCGTCCAACGTGCTTGTCACAAGCCATGCTTTTGCAAGCTCCCCTACTCACAGGTGTTCCGTCGGCCGCGAGAGTGCCCTAGGACGCGTGTCTCTGGTGGCGCCGATACAGAGAACAGGCGATACCGACACGGTGGTCCCCTGGATGCGCCGATCCAGCGGACTTCGGTATCGCGGCCCTTCCCCAGGCGACGGTGAGCAGGGTGGAGGTTCGAGGATTCCCGGGTTTCGGCACCAGCTTGTAGTCTAGCCACGTGGTCAGCGCAAGAACGAGGCGAGACGCGGAGATAACATCTGGTGGCGATCGGCAGCAGCTGGAGACCGGAGGTCCGGTGTTCCTAGCGAGTCTCCCGCATGCGGTTCCTGGCACCTTTTATTGTTATTCTATCAGGAGGGAGGACGAGTTCCGTGAGAGCGGGAGGCTGGAGGTCGGGAGATCATCATGTGATACATGATCTCACCTGGCTACGTGCGGAAAGGAGCGTAAGCGTCTGAGCCTAATCCTCACCTGGGGGCAAGACCATTGTCCTTGCGCCCGGTGATTGAGCCAGACAGTTCATGACCCATGACTCATGGGGGGATGAGGAGTGGGGGTGCGGTGCGACCGGCAAGGCCGTAGGTCCGTTGGCGTCCCAACGTTCTACCACGGTGCTGCTGGGTCGGCAGTTCATTACTACACTTGTAGTCAAATGTGTCATGTACCTTGGCCACTATGCTCTGTCAACAGAGAAATGGAAAGCAAAAACAATATCAGTATAGGGACTGGAGAGTGTAGCAACATCACCAGCACCCATCAATCATGATATGTGTGGAAGGACCCAGTATATACACACAGCACCACCCATACACCTCCAAAAAAGCATAAAAGCACAGGATCTCAGTTGGTGAGAATGAAAAAGTGATTGGTGGATTCCACACCCCATATATATATAATGGGCTGCAGTTGCAGAAACCCATTCACATATGTGCCCTTTACCCTTTCAGGCAGTGATTGGAGCCCATGGAAACAATCCAGGTTGTGTTCACACCTTTGCATAGAGACACTTTTCTCTCTTTTAATTTTCTGCAGCACATGTCTAGCTGTGCAGGCATACAATAATGACCCCCCCCCCCACACACACACAGTTTATATAACAACCTACACCTGTTATATTGGGTCTGTGTGGAATCCACCACTGACAGTGCAATAATAGAGTTACACTCTTCTAAATCCATGGATTTATAGGAGTGTAACTCTGTTTAGGATTATACTATGAAAGAGTAGCACAGCATTGGTGCCTCAGTTCCCATCATTCAAGCTCATGATTTTTCTAAACTTTCAGACTCAACTACTGGGGGAGATATAGCAACTGACACCCTGCTCCCTTCTCTGTTGAAAGAAATGGAGCAGGTGGGCTACTGTCTTACAATGCAAAAGGGGTTTCTACACTGATGGACTTGGGGTGCAAAAAACCTTTGGCATCCAAATGTCTACCTCTTCCTGCTTTGTACACCTATAACCCCAGCTTCCTCATGTGGCAAATATTTTTGCTATAGGAGAATTTTAATTAAAAAGCAAACAAACAAAGACCTCTCTATTATTGATCTGCAATCCAACTAAATTGAAAAAGAAACAGTTGCGACCTAACTGTATGTAGTATCCTGTTAAAATGTGTTTCTCATTGAAACCAGTGTAAAGGAAAAAGAATGTGAATGAAAGTAAGCAAGGAATGAAATAAAAACACATGCCATTTTAAAAACAAGAATGAAACAAAACCCAAAAAGATTGCATACCTCTATACCTCTTCCTGTGACTCATTTGAACATTCAGTGGACTTAGGAGGGTATATGTCTGCTTAGGATGGGACCATACATCTTGTTTGCACATCTCATTTCTTGCTTCACTAAAAAGGCGAAGACCCAATCTAAACATTTTCTTATTTTTTTTTAAGAAAAAGCTATATGTTTCGTGGCTCTGTTTACACAATTGAGTAACTTTGGAACACTGCTTCTCCTGAACTCACTTAAACCTGTGGTTTGTTTACACATTGGCGTCATGAATAAGAGACTGAAGTGTGCTGAAAGAGTCAACAACTGCTGGCACTATTTGGGGCTCTTTGGTTACTGACATCTCTTTTGCCCAGATAAGAGATCAAGAGAACGTAATAACTGTTGATGGGTGGAATCTACCATGGGCGGGGAAGTGTTTGTGAAGGATCGAACATACTTTGTAAGGGTGTGTTCCTGAAATGTTCAGCAATCCCAGATTTCTGACAGGCCCCAGAAGAGGCTTCAAAGTCAATTACAAAATGATACAGATAAACAAGTTACAACAGCTGTAGAACAATGTAAAACCAATATGAACAATAAAACATTGATCAACAACAAAACAGTGATTCAAATAGCAACCTAAAACATTAGGAGACCTCCTAAAGACAAAACTACCCAACATACATTCAAAATGCTGCCTTGGTTGTATGTGCCTTAAGTATTAAAGAGTGCTCAGGCACATGCTGAGCCTGTGTGCTGAGGGTCAATGGCAAACTTGACTCCTTCTACAAGTGTCCGTTCTTTGTAACATTTTTACTAGGAATGTGTACCAATTCTTTTTCATTTTGTTTTTGGGCATTCTGGTAATTGGTCACTTTTAGGGCATTCTGGTAATTGTGCTCTTACAATTAATATACGTTTTGTACTATGCTATATTTGTTATTCTTTGCCATTGGTTTTAGCAAGCAATACATTTGGGATCTGTCTGTCTGTCTGTCTGTCTGTCTGTCTGTCTGTCTGTCTGTCTATCTATCTATCATCGTCTGTCTGTCTGTCTGTCTGTCTGTCTGTCTGTCTGTCTGTCTGTCTGTCTGTCTGTCTGTCTGTCTGTCTGTCTCATATTTATATACTGCCCTATCCCCGAAGGGATTTATCATTCCGCTGGAGTGAAATGCTTGTACCCCTCACCCAAGGATCCTCTCTTGCAAATGTCAAGCCCATTAGAGAAAGCATCATTATTTTTACTGGGGAACAGAGGCATAGTAAGGGGGAAAGCGCCCAGTGCACTGGTGCGTCCTCTGCCCCCGCCCGCCACGCCTCCACAGGGGGCATGCCCAGTGTGTTGCATCCCCACCCCCGCTCCATTGGAGCTACGCCTTTGCTGGGGAAAGAATGAGAGGAAAGGTTTAACTCCTCCAAGTCAAACTCTCTTTCATTTTTTAATTGTAATGGCTTTGAGAGATCCTAGATCTAGCTACATCTTTAGCTCTCCCACAATTTCTGTGGTTTGGGTGCTGTTAATTGTTCCTGCCTTGTGTTATTGGCAGGAAGCACTCACGGCACAACAGATACTGGCTGGATTTGGATGGATGGGAGTGTTGCTTTTGCTTTCATCTACCCCAATCTGTAGTGCTGCCTGTCTGCATATGGAGGCAAAACATTTGCCTCTGTTTGCCCAGTAGTACTGCTGCCACTGCAAATAGAGTGGAGTGTTGCATTTGCCTCCATCTCACCCAGTCTGCAGCCCAGTCTGCTTGAATGCCAGCACATACAAGTAAAACAAGATTCACTTCTGTTTATATAGAACCAAAAAAGCTCACCCTCACCCCCACCCCCACCCCCACGAGCAAGCAATGGGACCAGTGTAAACACTACTTTGGTATTATCTTACTTGATATTAATGCGTCCAATATGTTAACTGGCAAACATTCCTATTCATTATGTATCTACTCAGTCATTGTCTCTTCAATATCTCCACTTTTTGTTTGGACCTTCTTGTACTCCAACCAGATTGTTCAGTGCCACAAAAAATGGACATGTGCATGGTTCTTTATTCAGTATGGTTAGTTATCATCATGATATTAAGGACTAGAGTATTTTCAATTCAGGTTTTGATTGGTCAGTATCTAAGTGCTTAATATTAGAGGGACATGTGAAATTTATTATGTGTACATATATAAATGGAATGTGTGAAGTGACCCCAAGGTGCTAAGTGTAGAGGGAACTTTCAGTTTCTGTCTATTGCCTTCTCTTTCCACAGCCCCCTTTAACTATGGTCTGAGCCAATAGTTATTAAGATTGTCACTGACCTTTCTGTTTTACCTAGTGACTCAAGAACTTTGACTCAAGAAACCCCATCGAAAACAATTACAAATAAAAGTGATCAAACTCTATATTACTATGAAAATCTCTGCATAAATAAAGGCCAAAAACATTTGCTCCCGGGAAGACAAATTTTGTTCTGTTTTCTAAAAGATTGAAGGGTTGAGCAAAAGTCATTAAAATCCCAAGTCTAAAATCTGAAATTTGAAATGTTGGTACCAAGCGTTTGAGAACATTAATATGGAGGATATTAGTGGAGAAACAGCAGGGTACAACTTTGCATGCCCGTCCAGCTGAGTACTTCTCAGACAGTGGGAAAGTGGCAGCCGGTGAGCTCATATTGACACAGAATATAAAATGAAATAAATGTTCTGTCCGTCAGCACCCTGCAAGACACACAGGATGTTAGTGCCAACCATGTGGGCACTGGTTTCCTCAATCCCACCTGCCTCACTGCATGTGTATCGTTTGACTCATGGCTTTTGGCACAAGGATCCCTCCGACCTTCTTTGTTTTCCCCTCTTCTCCCAGCTTCTCTCTCACAAACAGCCACAGTCTTGGTATGTAGCCAAACTGACCTTGCTATGTGTGAGAAGAACTGGATATTTTACCTTGGTAAACATTTCCCTGCTATCTGTCCTGCACAACTTGTGAACTTTCTGTCCTGCCTCATATTTGCAAGGAAATTCAGGTGTGCCAGTAGAAGGTAGAAAAGACAAAAGTGCCAGTTCCTGGACAATCAGTTCCTGGGTTTGTCAGAGGCAGTCGAAAGTCAGCGTTGTACCTTTCTGTTGAATATGCTGAGTAGGAGACAGGAAAGTGGGAGATTCAACAAGGCTGAACGCCAGTTCTTTCATTCCAGCCTTGCTATAAATAAGCAGAGAAAAAGTGGAGAAGCACTCCATAATTCACTCTTTATTGATGAATACTTAAATGAACTCTTGGGTGAAATCCCTAATGTAACATAGCAGCAGAATGTCAGCTTGCCTGTTTGCTGGTGGCTTTATCACCCTGTGAACTAAATCCTTAAAATCCAGGTGTGGTGGCCTACAGTCAGATAACCCAAATGAACCATAACAAGGGACTGGTTGAGTCATACTCTTAAGCATCTCTGTAGACTGCAAGAGGCCTGAATGAGATGGGAGAATGAATTTGATTAGAGTTTTAAACCGTTTATTAACAATCACTTCTATAGTGATGGAGCACATGCTCCATGGTGCAGAGTGGTAAGCTGCAGTACTGCAGTTGAAGCTCTGCTCACAACCTGAGTTAAATCCTGAAGGAAGTTGGTTTTAAGTAGTTGGCTCAAGGTTGACTCAGACTTCCTTTGGCGCTCGGTAAAATGAGTACCCAGTTTGCTGGGGGTAAAGTGTAGATAACTTGCGAAGATAGTGGCAAACCACCCTGGAAACAAAGTGATGTGACATCACCCCACGTGTCAGAAATAACCTGGTGCTTGTACAGGGGACTACCTTTACCACATATGCCTGGTGTATTGCAGGCAGTGCAAACCTGGATAACATGTCAAACCTACCTAGGAACAGGCCTGCCTTTGCCTATCTTCCGATCCATCTCACAAATAGCCTCCAGTGTAGGCAGAAATTAGCCAGCATTTTACTGGGGGAAAGAATGGATCTGAAAACTGACCCTTTCTCTAGAATTCTTTCAGTTGCATGGAGACAAATAATGTTTCGCTAAAAAATAACTTCCAGTAAATTTAATAATTTTTTAAAAACACAGTCTTTAAAGAGTGTGCAATTAGACTGTAAAACCTATTTCCTGAATCCAATCAAATGTTTCAGCTGGTGTTTGGAGTTATTCCTGTGACTACCACCTAGAGTTGGGAATAGAAAACTAGTTGTATCTCATAATTTAAGGCATAGGAATCATTTTTCCACAGAATGTACTACAGACTTGATTAAAAGCATTTTTTGTTTCCTTCTTGCAAGTTTTTTTGTGTGGACACATTAGTTATAGACATAAAGTTTAGACTTATTGTAAGTTAGCGCCAAACAACATGTTATGTTGGGGATCACATTCCCTGTCATGTCACTAAGGTTGCCAGGCCCCCCCCCACCCCCGGCCACTGTGTGGGTGGGATGTCACTATTAGCCTTAGAAAGCAGCCAGGAATTGAAAAATGAGGAACTGGGTACCATCACCGCCAGGGAGAAAGGAATACTCTAGCAGTCATGGCGGGATTGCTGAAGCTCACTTTCCTTCTGGCAAGAAGAGCTCAGTTGGGCAGTCTTATGTGAAACCGGTATACAAGTTGAACTATGTTGCGATGTGTGCAATGCTAGTACACATGCAACATTAGAATGCTAGTGAAAACCCTGCCTGACTATGGATCTCGGGTTTGCTAAAACTGCAGCTGACAGCCCTGTTTAAACAGAAAAGGTTATCTAGCTAAGATCCTCTTAGCTGCCAGATTCATGTTTAAAAACAAGGTTTAACTACACATCATATTTTCCTAGTGTCCTTCTCTGATGATCCCTGTCAATCAGACATGCACCTGGAGTTCCACTTTGGTATATTGAGGTTTGCTAAGAGAGGTGTATATTCAACCTGAAGTGCTCCAGGGTGTCACTATATGCCCTGCTGGGGAAATTCAATATGTAGTTAATCTGTTCAAATGGTGTAAACAGCTGTTGCAGTTTCACCTACATTTTCATGTACATAAGGATTTGATTAGTTACATGGTCCCCTTGTCAGAACACTTGGCAACTATTTTAAAGATAAAAATAACATTCAGTGTCTTTTTTATTTTTTCCTTCCTTCCCAGACTGTAGGAGTAATAGCTTGATTAGCTTGGACTCGGAGAAGGGTGGTAGAGTCGTTGAGTGGAAACTAAATTAAAAGATCACATTTACATATTGTTTCCCCTTGAGTGATGAGCCTGTCTCATGGGATCGGTCTGTTTCCAGAGTACGCTTCCAAGACCCTCACGCTATTGACCACAAGAGACGCATGCCAGGTTAACAGAACATGTAACTTCTGTTTGCATTGCTGACAACAAATTTGTACCAGCCTGTTCCCTCCACTTTCACATGTTCACGTGCATTCAGTTATTTTGGGACAACCGAGCCATGCTTTGGAATGTTTAGACAGTTGGGTTTCTGTCATTTGCTTATGGCTTTCTTTAAAAAAAAAAATTGGAAATAATTTGGGCAATCACTTATTCACATACCTTAATCTTTTCAATTTATATATAATTCTGAGATTCTTGTGGGATTTACATCCAGACACATTTTTATAATAAAGTAAAATAGAAGTGAAGAAATTCAAACAAGTACACTTGTTACCACAATAATAATTGTTTGGATCTAACATAACAAATACCTCCCCCTGAACACCTGCTTTCGCCCTGCTCCCCCTGAAAAGCTGCCATTAAAGGTTGGGGGATCCTCAGAAACAGAGTGAACTTTGGTGCAGAGGAAAGGGGTGCAGCACAAAGGGGAATTGGAAGAAGCATAATTTCTCCAGTTTTCCCTTTTCTTTAAGCCATCCCTGCATTCCATTCTGTTTGTGGGGTCCTCTAGCACTCAGCACCAGGGGTGTAATGAGGCAAACTGGAGCCCTGGGCAAAACCTGATGCCCCCCCATAGGCGGCCACCCCACCATGACCCCCAATTTTATTTGCACCAGGTCATTGGTGCCTGCAGCGGGTGCATTTTTAGACATATCAGCACCAAAATTTCAGCATATCATCAGGAGACTGTCCTGATGCTACCCCCAAGTTTGGTGCAGTTTGGCTGGGGGGGGCAAAGTTATGGACCCTCAAACGGGTAGCCCCCATCTCCTTAGCTCCTGGAAAGAATGGGGGATGGGGGCACCCCCTTTGAGGATCCAAAACATTGGCTCCCCTGAACCAAACTGCACCAAACCTGGGGGGTATCATCAGGGCAATCTCCTAATGAGACTCTGAAAGTTTTGAGACTGCGCCTTCAGAAATGTGCTCCCCCCAAGCCTGCACCCCCCATTGACAGCAATGCAGAAAACTCACTCCAGAACAAAGATTCTTGGGCAAATTTCTGGGATGTTCCTTCAGGGGGCGCATTTTTGGATGTATTGGCACCAAAATTTCAGGGTATCATCTGGAGAAGGTCCTAATGCTACCCCCCAAGTTTGGTGCAGTTTGGTTCAGGGGGACCAAAGTTATGGGCCCTCAAAAAACAGCCCCCATTTCCTTAGCTCTTATTGGAAAGAATGGAGGATGGGGCTCCCCCTTTGAGGGTCCATAACTTTGGCCCCCCTGACCCAAACTGCACCAGACCTGGGGGTATCATGAGGGCAGTCTCCTGGTGAGACCCTGAAAGTTTTGAGACTTCAGAAATGTGCACCCCCCAGTCTGCAAACCCCATTGACAGCAATGCAGAAAACTCACTCCAGAACAAAGATTCTTGGGCAAATTTCTGGGATGTTCCTTCAGGGGGCGCATTTTTGGATGCATCAGCACCAAAATTTCAGGGTATCATCTGGAGAATGTCCTAATGCTACCTCCCAAGTTTGGTGCAGTTTGGTTCAGGGGGGCGAAAGTTATGGACCCTCAAAGGGGCAGCCCCCATCTCCTTAGCTCTTATTGGAAAGAATGGAGGATGGGGCACCCCCTTTGAGGGTTCATAACCTTGGCCCCCCTGAACCAAACTGCACCAAACTTGGGGTTATCATCAGGACAGTCTCCAGATGACACCCTGCAATTTTAATGCTGATACGTCCAAAAATGCACCCCCTGCAGGACAAAATGTGAAAAAACAAAAAAATAAAAACGGATCGTTCACATGCCCCCATGTGACTCAAAATTCTGATGCCCTGGGCAATTGCCCAAACTGCCCAATGGATGTTACGCCCCTGCTCAGCACTCAGGAACAGTGTTTCAAAGGATGTTGGAAGTTACAGGAGGAAAGGAGAAGGGGTGAACATTGATTCGTGGTTCATTGAATCCAACCAATGTCTATATATTTTCACTGGATGCATGCATAGTATATTGCCATCTAAACCCCTGCCCTGGAGGGAGGATCATGTTAGAGGCCTCATGATCCATTACAGTGGCAGACATAACAAGGTCCAATTGATGAGTAACTTTATTCCTTTGCGCATAATTAACAGCACTCCTACCTTTGTGTTGCCCATTATAGGCAGGAGAGTCATATGGGCTCTTCTTCATCTTGTCTATCTGACCCAGTTTTGACCATATCCAACTTCTTTGCCTTTACTGCTTAGGTCCTCTGATCCTTTGGGCTTTCATCTGAGTGGCTCAAATTGCTTTCTAGAGGAAGAGGAAGCTAGATGGTCATCCTTTGTTAAGATGATTGCTTCCTAATAGTCAATAGTAATTAAAGGATGTTATCTCAGTGGGTGATAACCACTGGAGATCTTTTCCTAAATTGGCTGTTTAACTGCAGAGTTGAGTCTGAGACAGGGGTGTAATGAGGCAGCCCTGGGCAAACTGTAGCCCTGGGCAAAACCTGAGTTGGATGCCCCCCCCCGCCCCCCGCCATGGGCGGCCACTCCACCACGACCACATTTTATTTGCACCAGGACATTGGTGCCTGCAGGGGTGTATTTTTAGACATATCAGCACCAAAATTTCAGCATATCATCAAGAGACTGTTCTTATACTACTCCCCAAGTTTGGTGAGGTTTGGTTCAAGGAGTCCAAAGTTATGGACTCCCAAAGGGGGTGCCCCATCCCCCCTTGTTTCCAATGGGAGCTAATAGGAGATGGGGGCTACAGTTTTGAGGGTCCATAACTTTGCCTCCCCTGAACCAAACTGCACCAAACTTGGGGGGTGCCATCATCTCCAGATGATACACTGAAATTTTGGTGCCGATACATCCAAAAATGCACCCCCTGCAGGAACATCCTAGAAATTTGCCCAAGAATCTTTGTTCTGCATTGAGTTTTCTGCATTGCTGTCAATGGGGGTTGCAGGCTGTGGGGAGCACATTTCTGAAGGCACAGTCTCAAAACTTTCAGGGTCTCATCAGGAGACTGCCCTAATGATACCCCCCAGGTTTGGTGCAGTTTGGTTCAGGGGGGCCAAAGTTATGGACCCTCAAAACTGTAGCCCCATCTCCTATTAGCTCCCATTGGAAACAATGGGGGATAGGGGCACCCCTTTTGGGAGTCCATAACTTTGGACTCCCTAAACCAAACCTCACCAAACTTGGGGGGTAGCATAAGGACAGTCTCCTGATGATACGCTGAAACCTTGGTGCCGCTAGCCTAAAAACCGCGCCCCCTGCAGGCCAAAAATGGAAAACCACTAAAATACCCAAAAACGAGCACAGCATTTTGATGCCCCCCCCCCCACAAGGTGATGCCCTGGGCAGCTGCCCACCTTGCCCAATGGGCATTATGCCAGTGGTCTGAGATCAGTGTTTTGTAAGTATGTGTGAGAAAGGAAGACAGATTATACTTTGCATATGGGACAGAAATTGAGAGTTTTCAGTTGGAGATGGCCGAAATGGAAATATTCTTGAACACTGATCTCTGAGAATTTGAAGCAGGATTAATAGCTGTGCTGCTTGATTTTTTTGGAGCCTGCTTTTTCCTGCTATGTTCTTTTTGTACAGTTCTCAATAAATACATATTGCTCAAATGCCATCAATCTCTATCTCAATGCCTTCTCATCCAAAGGAAACAAAACCCTATGGTACTACTCCTGAATATTTCATCATTCAGTGAAAGAAGAACCATTAGAAAATAAAAGTCAAACCATCACTGCCATATCCTAAATTTAGGTTTCCAGACATTACTGGTTGATGAATATATTCCTATTTACCAGAAAGGAAAACTGCCAAGAAGAAGAGGCAGTAGTTTTAAATTTGCATACAAGTTACAGTTATGTATGGCAATTAAAATATTTTGTGTAAAGCTTTGGTGAGGGTGATGGTCTTATATTCAGGGTACTCTCCCTTTTGGGTAAATAGGGCAGCCCCTTTAAATGAGAAAAGGATGAAGGCACTACACCACCTGCCTTTGTCTTCCTCCTGTATTGCCACCTTTTCTCTCCCTTTCTCCTCACTTTGTTTCAAGTGAAACTCTAGTTCTGTTCTACAAGAGGAAGAAGAAGAACAGCACTTCACAGGCTTTTAATGATATTTGCTCAGGATAAAGATAGGCTTTATGTTGGCAAATAGGTGTACTCTTCACACTTTTGCTGAAATAATAGGTTTGCAGAATGATTGGAGCACCTGAACTGGAGCACTAGTGAACAAGAGGGAGAGGAACTTTACTCTTACATCCCTCCTGGTCGTTTGTTCCTTTAGTGGAACTTATTTTGGAACCCATTGGGTACAAAAGATGAAAAGTGTTTATAATGATATTTTCAGAGGAGAATCAGAATGGCTTGGCACATTCCTTTCAATGCATTCTCATCTATACATGTTCTCTGGTGCTGCAATGTGTTTATGAGGAAGCTGTGAGGTTGGAACTCCATGTTTCCCTTGTAGCCTTGAGTTTGTGAACTGCTGTGCTGTGACATTATTGTATTTCGGAACACTCTAAGAATTTTCCCAGTCCATAGAGATTAGGGAGATTCTTGTAGCATCACACAACATCACTTCCTCAGTCTCCACCCCCAAATGGCTCCCAACTACAACCTTAATTGTTACTTCTGTTTCCCTCACCATTGGTATATACTGCACTAAATGACTGAATGGGATGCCAGTGCAATAAGACCTGTCAGAGTATGCATCATGTTCCGGATTCAGACACTCAGTGTTAGGAAAATATGATTTGAATAGGCACCTGTCCTCGCAGTGTAGGGAAAAAAAGTGGCCAATGGTGTGACATGTTCCTGGTGGCTAAACATGTATTATTTCAGCTACATACATATGAAGATTTCAGCTTAGTATTTTTATCATACACCCTGTATAACCTCTATGTTTTGTACAGCACCTGACACAATACCAACAGAGGATGGTATATTCCCACGGGGGCCTATACTACTGTAGGCCTATTCTTCCAGTTGCTTCTATTTCATCATATTCAATCCAACCACACATTACACCTTATACAAAGAGTGTTGCTTTTATGCCAAGTAGGTGGTAACTCTCTATCCATCACATCAATAGCTAAGTGAAGGCATAAGATCCTTTCCTATAGACAAAAGCATGTTTCTTCTTGTTTTCAGAACACATCTCAAGGCTACAATGGCAGGGACTGAGACCAGTGAAATAACATCTCTGACATCTCATTTCAGAAACCAGTTTACGTAGCGGAACTGTTGATGCGCAGCCAGATGGACACTGCCCTGGATGTTTGGCCAGTTGTCTAGATACCATGGAGAAATGGTTGAAGCAAATTGGGCTGGAAAAAATCCATGGAAGATGGAGGTCCTGTGGTTGGGTTGGAGGCACGTGGTGGTGGTGGGGGAGATGGCCACCTTCCAACTCTTGAAAGGGTGCAGCTAACACCTAGGCCAACTGTCAAGAGTTTAGGTGTGACCCTTGATACCTCCTTGTCTATGGAGGATCAGATCACAAAGGTGGCCCAGCTGGTTTTTTTCTTTCCATCTCCCCAGGCAAGGTTACTGGCCCTCTATTTATCAGCCCTGACCTAGCTACAGTGATGTATTCAACAGTCACCTCCAGATCAGACTACTGTAACTCGCTCTACTTGGGCTACCCTTGAGACTGCTCTGTAAACTCCAGTTGGTGCAAAATGTGGTTGCATAGGTCCTTATGGAGACACTGTGGTGAGTGCATATACATCCAGTGCACTATCATCCGAATTGGCTTCTGGTGGAACAAATCAGGTTCAAGGAGTGTGAGAAAAGTAAAACCAAATCCAAAGGAACCCCTTTACACAAGATTGTGCTCTACCTTGTATCTAAAGCATGAGAACTGTAGGACACCCTGCTATGGCTCTATAGGTAGTTCTGCAAGTATTTCTAGAACATGCAACTGTGTGAGGCACCAATGTGCAAAACTGTACTCTCTATTTAGCCAGTTTCCAATAGCAATAAAAAATGAGTGTCCTATGAAAACAGGTTGTGGTCTTCCTTCAGTCTATCCAGTAGGTTATACTCACTCAGGGATGTGAGAAATTTTTGTCTGGATTCTCCTCATAAGAAAGGAGACTTGGCAGTGTCAAATCTTTGATTGATCCAAGTGGTTAAATATTTGCTGTATTAAACAAGCACAGCAAAGAGAAATGATTCACTGCTGACAAATAGGTACTCTATTGCTTGCAATCTGTACAGCCAGGTTCCACTATTCTTACTGTGGAGATTCTAACTCCTTCTTTGAAATTATATTTAAATGATATTTTGGAAGTTGGCCCCTTTGTCATGTTCTAAGGCTGCCAATCCACCGGTTGGGGCTTGGAGATCTCCCAGAATTATGACTGATCTTCAAACTACAGAGATCAGTTCCCCTGGAGAAAACGGCTGATTTGGAAGGTAGACTCTGTGACATTCTGCCTTGCTGAGGTTCCTCAGCTCCCCAAACCCCAGGCTCCAACCTCAGATCTCCATGAATTTTCCAATCCAGACTTGGCAACCCTTAAACCTTTGTAACAGATTTCACTGGACAACCATTCACTTGTAACTAGTTTAGAAGCCTGCTCCCCTCAATGCCAAACTCCCACTCAGTTTAAATATGTCCTTCTGTATTTTCTAACTCCTTTCTCAACATTCCTCTTTTGGAGAGGAAATAAAATCAAAGCAAAGAGTCCAAGTACTTTTCAGTCTTCCTTCTCTCCAACGTTAAGGAACGCTGGCCAAAGGCTCCTTAACAATGCAGTTCTTCTGCTGTGGTACAAGGCCTGATTGCTGGAGGAGGGATGCAAGAGGCCTCTCCAGCCACCAGTGAAAGAACCACCTACAGTATTTCAAGGCTTCCATTCAGGGCTCCTACTGGTTAACTGCTAAGACATAACTGCTTAGGCGACCCTCCTTCCCTCCTGATGTGGTTTTGACCCCATTAGCCACTGGCATTCGTTCTTACACCCCTACTCTCTCCTAGTTCAATTTCCTGAGGTTTCTGATTTCCTGAGTGAGGAATTGGGGGGGGGGATGTTTAGAAAAGAGGTGGCAGACTAGAGGAGGAGGAGGACAGGGAGGAGTTGCTTGTTGTCAATAAAAGGGCCCCTCTTTGCCAGCTAAGGCTACAGGAATATTGGGAGGAGAGAAACTGCCTGCACTGACAGGGCCTGCATTCAGAAGGAAGCCCAGCCCATCACAGTGAGTATGCAAGGGCATGACCAAAGTCTGCTCTGAATTAGTTCAACATGGTAACATTTGCAGGGTTGTACTTTTTAGCTCAATAGGTACAAAGTCATTGACTTAATGAGTATGTGCTCAAAACTAACTCCTGGGTTGTGGCTATCCTAATTGGAGGGAAAGTGAACTATTCAAGATTGAGTATGAAGACTCCTGACTATAATGGCTTGACCAGATTTTAAAGTGGACTGACATTTGTGTCTGTTTGTTCCTTTGGGGATTTTAAAAGTTGGTCTCCGTTGTTCAGTGATGAAGTATGTATAATTTGTGTATATAATGGAGCATAAACAATATTTCCCACTTTTTTTCCAAGTCAGGGTAGGTTAGATTATTAGTGGAAATTCTATTTAGTTGAATAGTTTCCTTTCCCCTTAGCAACAACAGTATAGTAAACTTGGTCTCGGCTAAGTAATTTTGGTGAAATTATGCTGCATAATTATGAATCAAAAATGAAAATGTGTGACATTTTTGGGAAAGTTTTCTAAAAAATATATTGATTACAAACAGATGACTGAATTCTTCAGATGTTGTCATATTTCTCCAGCTTTCCTATTAAAAAATCACTGAGATCCTGATAAAAACCTTCAGCCAAGCAAAGCCAGGATTTTTTTGCAGAAATCTTATTTTGTTACAAACTCTTTGCCAAGCTCTAATTTATTTGTCCTTGGAAAGTGTGAGGCATTTTGCGGGGAAGAAACTTATAATAACAACATAGCATTAACAAGCCCATCAGCAGTTCTGTAATTTTGGCAATATGTGTGAGGAAAGAAGAAAGAAATAGAGGAAGACTGGAGAGGAAAAAAGCAGGGGTGGTAGCAAGATCTTTTTGTCAGCATTTTTCGAAAGAAGGATTGCTCAGAAAGATTAGAGCAGCTACCTAAACAGAGGAAAGACTACCATTAGCTCCCAAACTTCACAGTATCTTTTTCCTGCTCGCCCCATACTCTGAACTTCCAGTTCTGGTCCATTCTGTTCCAGGTCAGCCTTCCTTTCAGGCCTTAGGGATGCCAAAGTGACTATGATATACAGTAAACTGATAAAATACACATTCTGCAAATTTTGAATTCTGTTGGAACATAAACAAGGCCTTACCAAAGCGAAGACATTTCCATAAAAGAGACTTTTAAAAATTGAATATTGGAGAAACTGGGGAACAAGGAGCTGAAGGGAAGCCCGGGCAAGAGGCTAGAAAGATGGATAGCATCACTAGTTCTACTGCAAGCCTGTTTGGTTTGACCTCTAGGGGATACAAATCTCCAAGAGTAACTGTTAAACTTATGATGAGGCCAGCAGTGTCAGAGAGGCAAAGAGGTCTGAGAATAAGAAAAATAACTCCTTTTTTTTGATGGGTGTGGGGGAATGCTGCTTACAGACAGTCTCTTTCTTTTTGCTGTTGCTGTTTCTTGCCATGTGTTCACAGAACCTGGAAGCAGGCTATGAGTGTGCAGTCAACTGTTTCCTGGCACTGATGAGGCACTTTGCAAATCCCAGTGTGATTTAGACACTCCCTTCTTCAAAAGCATTCTGCCAGAGGGAGCAGTGAATGCTTTCTCCTAACTCTGGTGTGCTTCCTATTCCTGTTCAGCATTTGCTTCTAGGACGACCCTGCTCAGTACCCCGACCTATACAACAGGGATACATGAAAAACCAATATGAAAGAGCTGTAATGATAATATGTCAGAAAGAACTGAGGTGTCACAGATCAGAAAGAACGGAGGTGACCCATGCCCTATTTGGTGAGGTGATCTCTGTCTTAAGCCTTGTTTGGGATGGACTTGGCTCTCACAATGGATCACCAGCTCATTTCTGAGTGTGGTTTTACAAGTGGTCTGAGTGAAGTCACAGACTCTGTTGCTTTAAAGTATTTGGTAGTTTTTATTTTATTATGACACAAATGTGCACATTTCCAGTTTCTAGAAACAAGGAATCCTAATCTGTGCTCCCCCCCTCCCCTGACTCCCTGCATAAAAAGGGTGGAATCTGTTTATCAGTTTTGATACCTGGCCCCCTCTCCCTCCAAAGTCACTGTGACACAGCACTCAAGAACAGAGGATAATATTAAGCCAGCACTTAGGTTTGCATCCCTGCTCTCCACCAACATAGAGATGGGAGCTTGGGCACTGCTATGCTTTTGCACTGAGGCTGTGAGAGACAGGTTTTAGCCGACTGAACTTGTATCACCACTCTAGCTGTGACAGTGAGATTTGTGTGCAAACATGATGGTAGAAACCCAAATGTTTATTTATTTATATACCAGATTTCCTGTTCAGGCAGCTTGAAAAACATAACAAAGCTAGCAAAACATAGAACAGTGTGGCATCTATTTGTCTAAAATGAAATGTAGCTGCACATTAAGAAAAAAAACTTTCTTAAAAGAACATTTCTTGAATATCTCTGTATGAGTAAAGGGAACTTGAAAAACTTGCAGAGGGTGTGACACCTGCCTAGAACTTCCAGTGGGTGAATGGAGGACCCTTTTCACATTTTCCCTGGCCTTTTGCCCTTCCTCCACACATACAAATGCCTTCTCTTTCAACTCCCTGTCAAAACCCATCAATCCTATATGCCCCCAGGTTGGGCAACTGAAATAAGTTTGGGGAATATGATGTATTTATATACAAAAAGTGGTTCTGATTTCAATTTCTGAGCCCTCAGTTTACAAAACTGATCTCAGTTCAAAAGTCCAGATTTGCCATGTAAAGTCAAAGTGAGTGGTTTGTATTGATGGCTCTAGAAATTTCTGCATACTGCTTTGGATCACTTTGGAAAGTAAAATAGCATTGAAATGTTCAAATGAATACTGTAAATAAATAAAAAATCAACAGTAAGCTAGTTACTGCCAGCCTCCAAATAGTCCAAGGCCTAGCTTTCAGGGCCAAATGAAAAGTGACAGACTTGCCATTTTTGGTTATTTGTATGTTTGCCCTTCTTGTCTAAAATGATGACAAGAGTTGTTTTTTCACAAGAAAAAGGTCTATATATGCATTTGAAGGGAGCTAAATCTCCCATTTATATCATCTACTATGTTACTTTTCTTTTCAAGCACTTTTCTCCAAGCCAAACATATATTGTGATATTGGAGCTAGACTGAGAGAAAATTTCCCCAGCAAAAGTGGAAAGTAAGAGAAGGTTCTAATCCCCTGCTCACATGTCCCTTTTGTGGTAAAAGTAGGACCCGTCCTCTGATTTACATGTGAAGAACAAACATAGCTGCCTCTGTTACATCTAAGTCTAATTCACACAAGCAGGAGAATACATGTCTCTGGGGCGGCAAAACTTTAAGGTGGTAGAATACACTGTACCACTTCTGACTGTGCATAGCAGACAGTCATTGCTGTGATGCCTAGACTGTGCTGCTTCAGATTGCAGATGCAGACTTGTACAATACTCCAACACATTCCTCCCCTCCCCAATTGTTCCACGTGAAAAAGTAGCTAGTTGGCAGAAGAGGCTGGGCTAGAATTCCTTCAGTGTCAGTCTAAGCCAAATCACACCTTTCCAATACCATTGACAAGCACAGCCTGTCACCTTGTTTTCTACATGGAGGGATTTTTTCTCCTATGATTCACCACATATTCTCTGCTGAATGTTCCTTCTTTGAGGAAATGTTTGATACCTTTTGCTGAAAACTCTGACATAACCAGTATAGGTTGCATTAGAATAGGAAACAAAAGGACCATCCCAGCAAGACAGACGAATACCTTTCTTTTCATCTCTAGTTGAAAACATCTGACAGTGGTGGATTTTGCACAGCACAAATATAACGTCTTTGGGATGTTATAAAAAGTGTTTTGAATAAGACCTTGGCACATCTCTCTTCCACAAAATGAGTACAGCCTGTTTTATTTATCTCAACCTTGGTTTTCAAAAATTGCTACTGATCCCCCCCCCCCCCAAAAAAAAAAATGGGTTGAACATGGGTCCTGCCTGCTGAGCGAACACACAGCAGGCAGAAAAATGCGTTATTTTTCCCACCCAAACCTCTTACTTTTATTTTCACTGCTTGTGCCAGCCATTTTGTATGCTTCAGCAAATGAGCTGCAAGCAGAGGAAACCTCCATGGAAAACCTTCACCAAATGGCAGAGGCAGGAGAATCTCTGCAGCAGTGCACAAAATGGCAGGTGCAACAGTGAAACTGACAAGAGCTCCATGCAGCAGGCAGGAAAAAAGATCCATTTTGGCTGGCAATGCTTGTGCTGTGGGAACACAAAAATGCCACAACAAATCTTTTTACAATGTTTTAAAGATGTTATATTTATGCTGTATGGAATCCACCAATGAAAAGGCTGAAATGAATGTTGAAATAGTCTCCAGAGCTGTGGTAAGTCTAAAAGATAAGGAGTTATAATACATGCTCTGTGTTTAGCATGGGAATGGCAGGCAAACACAGAGGAGAAAGGAACACCATGTTTGGGAGAAGCAGGATCCCAAGTCCAAGAGCCGTGGCTAATATTTGGCATTCCCCATCTGTATTTCAACATTTCTGAACTTGCAGAACAGCTCACCTCCTTTTCAACTATGATCCTCCCTTTGCAGACAGGGAGGGGGAGCGCAGCTTGCCCACATCCACCAAAGTCTGATTAACCCACTAATAGAGGGCGTTTTGTAACAGCCTCCTTAAAGGGCAAGTGCCAGCCAGTCCCTACTTTTCTCAGACCCTTTCGTCTGACTTTTTTGCCTCCAGCAGCAGTTGTCATAACAAACACTCCACTGCTAAACCTTGCAGCTTGTCTAGAGAGTCCAGCTGGCCTCAGTGGACCCAGACTAAGCAGAAAGAGGGAGAGAGGGAGGAAGAGAGAGAAGATGCGGACCCTCATTGTTCTTGTGTTCCTGGCTGTCCTGACGGTTACAACTTTCTGTTATGGTAGGTGGTGTCTTTTATTGCTGGCAGAACTTTAATCTGATGACCTTTAATCTGATGACCTTTCTCTCCTGATTTTCAGCTCCCCTTTCTGTTATGTCTGACTCTCACTCTCACATCCTTCATTATAGGCACTCCTTTATTGGTACTGTGGTCTAATCTAGTCTTCTTGCTCATAGTTCTCAGGTCAGCCCCATTGTGCTTTATGTCCATCACAGACAATTCTGTTTCTGCTCCTTTACAACCCCATTTTATCAAAACACAGATGATGAGGAAAATTAGGCCATATCCTCTTACTTATGGCTGTTTATACATAAAGTGATCACTTGGAAAATACCAGATGGATATTCCTCAGATATATTACATCCATTGACTGTTTGCTAGTTGACAGATACTCATTGGGGTTTCAAAATATCCTCAGTGGGACAGATTTATGAGAAGCATTGTTTGATGATATTTAATCGGGTAATACTTTATGAACATTTTTTTTTGTCCAGAAATTCATATCTCTTGTAAAGCTTCAGGTATGATCCTATGGGGGCTGAAATGGGAAAATGTTTGGTAAATGCCCATCATGGTTGGGAACTGAAGTCCATTTAGTGCAATCAGTGCAATCCTATGCAGAGTTGCTCCAGTATAAGACCATTAAAGACAATGGACTTAGACTGGAGTAACTGCATAATGTTGTGCTAGATATTGGGGATGATGGTTGTATTTGTCAGCCTGTCTGAAGCAGGACTTGCTTCTTTGAATGATCTGGCTGTATCTTCTTAAGTCGAACATGGATAGAGTTGAGACAGAAATCTGTCAAGTGGACAGACTGTCAATAATGATTTGGATGTTGGTTGTCTCCATAAGATAGTTAACAGAGTACTGAATTACCTTTCTTACAGCAAGATTGGAGTTTGTGAACTATTGGGAACAAAAGATACTACCTTTGAAAGGGCATGGTTAAACAAAGTGAAGAATGTTTATAGATTGAGGATATAGAAATTAGAGATGGAAAAAAGAATTTGGAAACCATGATAAGAAAGGATATGTATATCTATTCTTAATATTCTCTTGTTGAATACTGTATAATGTGAAATGTATATTCTTTGTTATAATTTGGTGAAACAAGCAAACAACTTCTGTTAATAATTTACTCTAGATATGTTCTAGTATACATGCCAATAGCATAGCATAGAATGGCATCTCTATGTCTAAAGACAGTATTCCTTTGATTGTCAAATACCAAGGACAAAAAACAGGGGCTTCTCTATCAAACTCTGTTTGTGAATGGACTAAGGGCACCTGGTTTGCTAGCTTTGAAGACAGAATAGTGGTTCACATGAACCTGTGACAACAACCTCCACCTCATAGTTTCCCCTTGATTTTTCCCACATTCTGCACCGAATGTGCAGATATCATTCCCCACACATTCTGCACAGATTTGCCATCCCAGAGCCGATTTTCATCACTGTGCACTTCAATGTACCAGTCACTGATATTGTCGTGGGCAGCACCAGAGACTTAAACCACCACTTAAAAAAAATTGTGCATAAGTTCTAATGAGTGATCATGCTATTGCAATAAGATCCAATTGGAGAAACCCACCAGAGGGATTTAAACTGCCATTCTTTCTTGTGATAAGGGCCTGAGAAAGGTTCACAGTAGCCCAAGTAAAATATGTTGAACTGTATTTTCAAGCACAAACACATTCTGGCCAGCGTGGTGGTGGTGGAGATGGTGGGGAAGGTGGGGTGGGGGGAGGCATCACTTGCAGTTCCAGAGTCCTCATTAAAAGTCTCAGACCAAACAGGAACATTTGAACAAAGAAAAGTGTGGGATCCAGGGGTGTGGATTTGACCAATCCAGGGTGTGTGGATTTCCAACAAAAACAAATTTGGGAGAAGCGTTTTGCAAAGATGGTCAAGCCCATCTGGTTACACTTTAAAAGGAAACATCACTGTATAACCACTTAGGGGAAAAAAACAGGAAAATTACAAATAGAGCCCCCATTAACTCTGGAACAGGCCCCAAAACATGCACAACATGAAAAAATACCCAACCTTATACAGCAATAAATCCCACGAAAATCCCGTGAAACAGCCTGTAGTTAAATCTTGTACTTACATTCTTAATTGCTCCTTTTGTCAATGATGATCTTACAAATGATTGTCTTTTTCTTTTATCCCCCCCACAGAGTCCTACGAGAGTATGGAATCACATGAATTTGCAAGTAAGAAACTATACGGCAAACTATCTGGCTTCCATAGGGCATTGCTGCTCATGTTCTCATGAGAAGTCTTGTGAGAGGTCTAGAATTGGTCTACTTCCTTTGCAATCATTTTTGCCAGCTCTAGAAAAGACAAATAGGGGGCCTTCACCATGGCCTTTCTGTTTTCAGGCAGTCTAGTCTGGTTCTTAACTGATTCTCTCGCCTTCACATTTTTCTTTTGGCACAACCTACCCTCTTCCATACCTTTTAATCTAGATTTGTGATGCTATACGGGAATCACCCTAAAGCCGTCATGAGGCCCTCTTCATGACATGGGATGAAGGATGGGGGGGGGGGGGGATCTGGTAATGCAGTATGCAATAAGATGACTAGCTGATAACAGAAAAGTGGACATTGCTCTAAGAGGAAGGGTGATATGAGGTAAAGTAAGGAAACTCAGACCTCTTCATCAGCAGAACTTTTTATTTATTATTGAACTTATATACCGCCCTCCCCTAGAGGGCTCATGGTAACAAAATGCAGCAAGCTTCCCTATCCCTTTTTTTCTCTGACAGAATGACTACCTGAAAGTTAATCTACCCCTGCCCCACGTGCGTGGAGCAATGATACATTTGCATGTTCCACCATATGAAACACCTTGCATGTAGGGAACTAGCCTATGAGGGGAAAAGGTAAACTAGAATCCATCTTCCAAAGGAAAAGTATGGAGCTTCTTCAGCGTAGCTGCAGAGGTGTGTGTGAACCTTGCTAGTAGTTTTTTTGTCTCATCAGTTTCTCTTTTTAAATTAAAATATTATTGTTCTTTTTTTAAAAAAACTAAAATCTGCCCCCTTAGAAGCAAAACAACAGGAGCAGCAATATGCATTGGCAAAGGATGGAGCAGGTGAAAGGGAAGGTTGACAAATTTCTTTAGCTCTGATTCTTATTGGCTCTCTCATTAAGAGGAGAAAAAAGATTGCTTTATCCTTTGCTTGAGGCCTGGAGACTGCAAAGCTGTGTGAGTTCCAGATGCACAATTATCAGGGCTAGTATTAGTATGCAATTATGTATAAGCCCTTTCGTTAGTATCTAGAAGTACACCATAGCAACTGTGGAAAATAGTTGACATCAATCATTCTGGATGGTATAAAGATAACGGAAAAAGCAGATTGAGGCCCTTTCAACACACCAAATGTATAGTGGGTTGCAGTTAGGATAAAGAAACCGGCTTTCTGGTTTTTTTGTTCGCATGCATATGTGCAGGCTGCGATACGAGCCCACACAAACAATGCGAGTTGCTGTCGCGCCTTCACACGGAGACACATCTATTTTTTTATTTACCTCCCATCGATGCGTAGCTACACAGACGTGCACAAATGAACCCCCACAGTCATGCTGACATCTCATGATACCTCAATACAACCAGTTGCACCTGCGTGGCTACGCAGATGTAAACTGGAATTTTTTTTTAAAGGAAAGCGCAGCCAAATAAAGTACCTCCTGCCTAGCCATTCACTTGCAAGCGGCTGCAACCCAGAATTTTTCAAAAGACTTGTGGTTAGTCGAGTCTCAAAAAACCTAGTTTGGGGGAAATAATGCAGGGCAGACTCACTTTAGGGGCAGGATCCATGCGAAGTCCCCCCCCCCCCAAAGTTTTTTTTACAGTCATTAACCTGTGTTTATTGGCCTGTGAGGAACGGGCCAAAGTGTTTCCTATTATGAACAAGATGGCCAGTGTCAAAGGGACATTAGCAACACAGTCCTAAGGGCATTTTCTTGGGAGTAAGCCCCATTGAGTAGACTTGAGTTGATTCTGAGTAGATCAGCTTAGGATTGCTCTCCAGATGGAATAATTTTCAGTTCAGCTCCAGAACATAGAGTAATTACAAACCATCCTTCTCCCCAGGTCCTTTCATTAACAGAAGAAATGCGTACAACTTCATGAGGACTCCACCCAGGAGAAATTCGATTGTGCAGGAAAGGTAAGTCTTCTCTGGATTTAGGGCTGCACACCAATGAAGAGTGAGAGGCCATCTCTCCTACAATAAGAAATCATGGTCTTTGGGGAAGGGCAGTTATCCCTTGGAAGGTAAATCACAGAAAGGGTGGGCTTCATTGTCTTTTGTAAGGTCTGATCAAAATTAAAAAGGGACTGGAAAAATAATATGAGGGGGAACACTGGAATAAATACAGAAATGCTGCAGATTGAGAACTGAAGTATATTTATACCGTGTTTCCTTGAAAATAAGACAGTGTCTTATATTAATTTTTGCTCCCAAAGATGCACTATGTCTTATTTTCAGGAGATGTCTTATTTTTCTGCTCCACAGCTGCATGCTCTGGTTGACGGGCATTCTTCCAAACAAAAACTTTGCTACGTCTTACTTTCAGGGGATGTTTTATATTTAGCACTTCTGCAAAACCTCTACTACATCTTATTCTCAGGGGATGTCTTATTTTCGGAGAAACAGGGTATTGGCAAAATATTTGGGATGGCTATGCCTTGGGTCACTACATAACTAATCTACACAATCTGAATCACAGCTGAGTTCTCACTATTATCCAGAATTCAATGTGAAGGATCTACTTTACATTGTAATCAGCAGCTCAGTGGTCTCTTGCTGAATTGTCAGGAGAGTTGCTTCAGAATCTATCTCTCTCCTCCACCCCACCCCCACCCCAGTTGATTTTAGAAGACTTTCACACATTTATTTCTCAGGCAGTGATTTCACCACCTCATCCTAATAGAAGAGGCATTTGCATAAAACAGCTTCCGTGTCAAAACTAGCCGCTAAGACTCTGCAGTGATTTTCTGTATCTTTGAAACTAAGGGTGCTTGCATATGCCATATCTTCAGGATGTCAATCCATCCAGCTATAGCTCTGTAACTGGGTGTTGCACCTGCTTATCTTGCATTGAACTTTTAATATTATTTCTACTCTGCCTATCTTAGCAATAATTGGGGATGGCTTTCCCACACGCTGACTGGACTGACTGCTCTTTTTATGGGATCTTGTTTTAAACCGGTCTTTCTCTGTAACATTTGTCCAGGATCAGAGAGCGCAATAAGACCCCCCAGGAACGGCAACGGGAGATCTGCGAGGACTACAATCCCTGTGAACGTTATGCTCTGCGCCATGGCTATGCTGCTGCCTACAGGCGTTTCTTTGGGCTGAGAAGGGGCTAGTGAAACATCAGGAATTGCCATGTCCAGGGCCTGGAGCCTGGGTGTATCTACAAAGTGTGACAACCTCTGAAATGTATTAAGTTGCTTGTCCATCGTATGTTATTCCATCTGCTGCTTCAATACTTCTGTAGCCAATGATTCCTAGATTCTGTGTTAATCAACACATTGCTGATGTAGTGGTGGTTGGACAGAGAAGGATGTGGGTGTTTTAAGAAATAAACAGCTGGTTTGATACAGTTTGTTCATAACTCAAATTTTCTTTGGGACACTTGCATAAGGAGATCTACAGTCCGTTTCCCTTTATTAAGTGCTTTACTGAACCAGTCTGTTATCGTATAGCCCTATTATTAGAAAAGATCTTCTAAACGACTCCATTTTACGTCATTTGGGGAATGACAGGAATGTGGCAGCTTTCCTAACCCCCTCAGGCAGGCCATTCCACAAAGCAGAGGTCACAACAGAGGAAGCACATGTCTGATTTTGTTCAAAACCTGAACTTCACTTAGGCTCATTCCGCACACGCAGAATAATGCACTTTCAAGCTGCTTTCAGGGCTCTTTGAAGCTGTGCGGAATGGCAAAAACAGTTGTGAAAGCAGCTTGAAAGTGCATTATTTTGCGTGTGCGGAATGAGCCTTAAATAAGCAGCTTTTATTTAAAGGTGGAAAAATAAAGGGAGTTTTGAACAAAACAGTGTTAATAATAAAACATTTCGAATAGTCCCAAAGTTGAGGAGAAAAACGCCTCATTAGTCATTAGGTTCTAACTCATGAATTCCAGGATAGCCTGGATGTTTGGCAAGGTCTCTGTTCTCTGTAGACTCAACTTTTCCTCACAGCAGCAAAAGTCTCATAAACACTATGAACTGGAAGACCAGCCAGAAGATGCCCTTCTCACTGCACTATAGTTTTCTGAAACTTCTTTGAAATTTTCTCCCTCAGGATAAAGCACCTCAGCCACTTATCCTAATTCTCTTGAGTTCACCAATCTTTCTTTTCCTGTTGCCTGGTAACTACACACCCAGACTGTAGAAAACACCTCTCTCTGCAGGGCAATAATGCTAAACCAGGACTCACTATGAAGGGGGAACAGGTCATAAGCATCCCAATAATAACATATTTTGCAAGAGATGCAGAGAGGGAGAGAAAAGTGGGGGACAGTACAAGAGAGAGAAAAATATGGTGGCTGGTAAGACAAGACAGAGAGAAGGACTGAACACACCTAAGGGGGGAGGAGGAAAGAAAGCTTGCCACCATATGCAATGGTAGTAATAACCAAGATGGAAGGGGCAGAGGAGAAAGAAATGTGTGACATTGAGAACATTCCTCAGAGATGGTTGGCCATTGGGGTTGCTTGTCTCCATGTTGGACTTGCAGATCACTCAGAATTAAAACAGACTTCCAGACAACAACAATCAGTTTCCCTGCAGAAAATGGCTGCAGGTTTCCATTGTATTATAACCTGCTGAGATCCTAAATCCCACCTTCCCCAGGGTCCACTCCCAAAGCTCCAAGAATTTCCAACCCAGGTAGCTTAGGTTGGGGGGAAAGAAGGGCAAGAGATTCTTTAACAGACTGCAGATTAGGTATCAACCAGGGCACAGAGTTGTGTGCATTCTAACTGACCAGCCCAAATGGTACTTGCTTCTTACTAAACAGATAAATCATTTTGTTTTCTGTCTCCTTAAGGAGCAGAAGGAGACGGGCTCCTTAGAACCCATTGTCAATATATTGAACTAAATTGCCAGTGTGCAAAGTATTTGGAGTATGTAATTCAGCCCGGAAACCACACAGCACCCAAATATGTAATAGTCTGATTACTTTCCAATAGTTACACATAATAGGTTGAGAAGGACTTTATGAATACCTACTATTTTCAGGTACTAATAACTACTGTTTTGAGAAAGGTTTTCAGTCAGGGTTGCCAACTCTGGGTTGGGAAATTGAGGGCAGGGTGCCAGGGAAGGACAGAGTTTGGGGAGGACAGCAACCTCAGTGGATTATAATGCCACAGAATCTACATTCCAATTGAGCCATTTTCTCCAGGGGAACTGAGAGCCAGCATGGTGTAGTGATAGAGTGTTTGACTGTAATCTGGAGAACTGGGTTTGATTTCCCATCCTTCACATGAGCAGCAGACTTTTATCTGATGCAATAGATTTGTATCCCTGCTCCTACACATGAAACCTGCTGGGTGACTTTAGCTAGTCACAGTTCTCTCTTTGGACTCTCTCAGCCCCTCCTACCAAACAAGGTGTCTGTTGTGAGGAGAGGGAGGGAAGGAATTTCTAAGTTGCTTTCAGAGGCAGGCTATAGATCCAAACTCCTCCTCTTCCTCAATAGTCTGAAAAGCAGTTGCAATTCCAGGAGACATCCAGGTCCCGCCTGGAGGTTGGCAACCACATATTTCATAGGGTGTGTGTGTGTGTGTGTGTGTGTGTGTGTGTGTGTGTGTGTGTGTGTGTGTGTGTGTGTGATGGTCTCCTAATCTGGAATGTTCCAGTGACTTCAAGGCCTTGGCTTTCAATGGATAGAGGAATACTGTGAGAAGTTATGTTATTTCAAGCAAACCCACAAATATTTGGAAACATACAGATGATCATGGTTTAAGCTGCTTAACTTTGCTTCCATCTCACCCCAAACCAAGCAACAACATTAACCCCAAACAGCACACACAGGCCACCCATGGATGTAGTCATTCACATGAACACAACATACCCATGTGACATGTTTATCAATGCCAAAGAAGCAGGCCCTGTAGTACCAGTGCTGGTGCCATCTTAAGTGATTATGTAAATATATTTTCAGTCCTCTACTGACCACAGCCGCTTGGATTCTTTCCGTCAAATGTGGAGATATTAAAACACAGCAGTCTTTTATGTTTGTTAAATATGTGCTGTGTCAACTATTTAGTTCTCTACTCTTCCATATTTCTTTTTTGCAAATAACTGAAAAGATAGAAATGGCATGAACAGTGGCAAGCCACCCAGGGAAGTGTGCTATAAAATGTCAACATTGTTAATGTTCTGTGAAGTAAATTGAAGACGTATTTATCATATTTTTCTCATATGATAAAAACATTTTTGAAAGTCCTACACTGGCAGCCTATTGCCACCTCTAAACTCACAAACCATATTTATGCCCCGTTCAGAACAATTTAGAACCCTCAGAGTTTTGGCTTCCATTTCAGAACAAAAAGAAAGAGAGAAAGCCCAGTTAACCCTTCCAGAAAAGTTGTTTTCATGGAAACAGCAGTGAAGGCTGAACAGATAGTTTGTTCTGTTTAACACTATATTTATTTGGTACCAGTACTGCATTAGGGATACTACAAGAAGGTGAAACAGACTAGAGCAGGCCTGCATGATTTGTATTGTATCATGTTGAATGCAAGTAATCAGCAGGGTTTCTAGCTCAGCTTCAGCCAGCTAGGGGACCATTTGGGGACAGATACTGGCAAAATGGCATAGTGTGCCATAGATAGTGGGGAAATTTCAAGAGCTTGTGATTGCAAGCACCATGCAATGCCTTCCTTCCGTTTTTGCTCCAGTAATCATGTGAAGCAGTGGTGAGGGCTGTAGCTCAGGGGTGCACCAGCCACATATTATGTGTCAAGGTAATCTCTTGTTTTGTTGTCAGAAAATGGTAGGACTTCAGGCACCTGGCAGAACACTATATGGGACTCGTGAATTGTATATGACCTGCTGGCCCTCAAGTTGTGCGGTCCTAGTATAAAGGGAGTTTTTGCGGAGGCCCCTATTCACTGACACACAATGAAAGGAGGCACTCACTGGTGTAGTGTCATATCCCAAACTATCATACATAACTATTGCAACAAATTTGCAATAGAGGGATGTCTACTGACAGGACATAATGGATGAGGCGCAGAGGCAGAGTTGCCCAATCCCTCTAGCAACTGGTGGAAGATGTTGAGAATCAGGTGCAGAAAGTGGTGATTTGGCATCCGTGCATGACAATGCCATTCTGGAGCAACACATAAGTGCCAACACCATACTGGAGGGACAGTTTAGCACTTGAGAGTGATAGAGTGTTCCCCAGGTGTGATGCTAAGCTGCTGGCACTTCTGCATCATGCCAAAGTGACAGCATCATGCACAGACATCAATTGCTTCCCCTTTTTTCAGCTGTCCTGCATTTCTGCCCACCAAATAGCTGAGCATTGGCAGGCAGTGGCAGAAATTACTGGGAAATTTTGAACTCTAAGCAGAAGGGCCATTTGGCTTTGAGCTCAAGCTCAAAGGGAGCCTCAAATTTAGGCACATTATTTTTTTTCATTTGATAAGTTTCATAACTTGCTTGTATATGCATCTCATACCATCATTAAAAAAATATTATTATGGCTATGTGCGTAAAGTGTTATCAAGTCAAGACTGATTTATGGCAATCCCAGTGAGGGACTTTCAAGCCAAATGAGAAGTAGTTGTGGTTTACCGTTGCCTTCCTCTGCAGCATCTTCCTTGGTGGTCTCCCGTCTAAGTACCGACCCTGCTTAGCTCCCAAGATCTGACAAGATTGAACTGTCCATGCCACCTTCTCCTCTGTATTATGACTGGTGTAAATCAAATGGCAGCCAACTTATGGTGATCCCTTAGGTTTTTCAAGGCAAGAGACATTCAGAGATGATTACTCATTGGCTGTTTCTGCATCACAGCCCTTGACTTGCATGGTGGTCTCCCATCTAAATACCAACCGGGACTGACCCTGCCTCATAGGCATATGGGAGGAAAATGGCACCCGGAGAGTTCCTTGGGCAACCCCCCTGCGACTGGGGCAGAGCTCGGGCCCCACCCCCAGCCTCCGTGCTTTTAAAAGTATGACTCTGGAGAACGATTTGGGCAAGGCCAAGGGAGCCCAAAGGCAATGAGGCAGCAGGACTTCTTGCTGCCTCCTTGTCTTCATGAAGGCATCTGGTCATGTGGGGGGCTGGTTTTGCATACCCCACGTGACCAGATTAGTTGCGCCTGGGACAGAGGTTACCCCTTCTCCCCGGGCAGATATGCCACTGCCCTGCTTAGCTTCCATGATATGACAAGATGTTTAGGGACCTTAAAAACTGGAAGTAGTATGGGCTTCTCCAAACCTCTGAGAGGGCCCCTAATCTCTGTTTGAGGTAAAACCCTCCATACCTTTTGGAACTTAGGAAAATCTATTTAGCACATAACTGGGCAAGGGATATCAGGATTCTTTCTCTGGCAGTTTTCACACATTCCTAATTGAGAGAGAGGAAAGTCCTTGAGGAAAGATTAGAGAGAAGGCATGTGTGGCCTGACAGCGTATGAGAGGTGAGACTAATTGAGAAGTGCGGCAAGTGGTGCAGCATGGACAACAAGAGAAATCAAGAATAGAACATGATCTTGTGAAAAATGACTGGAAAAATAGTGGATGGAGAGGAGACGGAGGAGATAAATAATCTGGTCTTGGACAAGACCTTCATACAGCCCGGAAACCACACAGCACCTAAGACCTTCATTATTCAGGGTTGAAATGAATGTAGAATTTTTCAAAGATGAGAGGGAATCTTTTACAGAACCAAAACTTCAAGGAGTTTTTTCCCCCCAAAATAACAACCTGGAGAATTTTTAAAATCACACTTTTCCTAAATGAGTTTCATACTGTAATGAACTTGGGTTCTGGCTACTGTGGCTTTGTCAGGTTTTGTGACTTGATTCCCTCTCCTCTTGAAAATACAAGTATTTTCATGGTAAGGATCAAAAATACTCTTAGAATGTGAAGCACACAGATGTTCAAGACTGTAAAACTAAGCTGTATATATGCCACAAAGCCAAGAAATACACTTGCAGTTTTCTGCTAGGGAACGTCTATGGGTTCACAGCTTTCTTTTTCCATGAGTGGGGCTGCCTTTTTTGCTAATGAAGGTTCCAAGCAATCCGCCTCCCTTCACTCTGAAGCATGTGTGCAGTTCAATCATGGCTGGCATTAAATGATTAATTAAACAAACTTCTTCCAAGTAGCCAAAGATGACTAGGGCCAAATTCCAAGCTTCTTGGCCATGTTATTAACGCACTACAATCCAATACTAACATGAGGCCATTTCCAAGAAAGTGAAAGACATTTCAAAGCATAAGAATCCTTATGTTTCTGTGGCTAATAAGTTGAAAACCCAAAGTACAGAACAATTTGCTCTACTATTATGTAACATGCACATTGTTTCAGACTGGCTGATTTCCCCCTCCTGAAGACTGTAACTCAATCGTAATCATATCAGTCCTACCAATGTGAAAAAAATAACATCATTTTCCAAAGAAACACAGAAATCTTCATCAGCTTGTCTTACAAAAAAGATGGCCAACATCTGGATTCTTGAGGACCACTCTACTGCTTAGATAATACTTCAGTCCATGGACCTAAAAAAATACATTTCCATGGGCTCATTCCGCACATGCAGAATAATGCACTTTCAAACTGCTTTCAGTGCTCTTTGAAGCTGTGCGGAATAGCAAAATCCACTTGAAAACAGTTGTGAAAGTGGTTTGAAAACGCATTATTTTGCGTGTGCAGAAGGGCCATGCATGTGAACTAATTAATCTCATAAGATGTCAGGCTCCAGTTAGGTTTGCCAACTGTAGTTTGGGTAACTCCTGGAGATTTGAGCGCAGTAACTGGAAAGGTTGGTGTTCGTGGAGGAAAGGGAGCTCAGGGCGGGTGTGATGTCATACAGTCTGCCTTCCGAAGCTGCCATTTCCTTTTTTTGTGGATATTTCCTCCAGAGCATCTTACAGCACCCTGAGAAAAGTTTCGTAGGGATGTCAAAGTCTAGATAAAACTGCTTCAACCAACAAGCTGCCCGTTCTGTTCCCCAAGTAAAACAGTCTTAGGTGCCCGGTACTTGGCCAGAACAGAGTGGGAGACTCACAAGCCGAGGTGTAAGAGTTAAAAAAAAAGAGAGAGAGGTTTATTGCTTAGCCTTAGAAGAATTGAGACCCTAACTCCTTTCAGGATCTGACTAAAATAAAGTACTTGCTTGACTGGAACAACTTGAAGCTTGAGACTTTGATTCTTTCTTGACTTCTTCCAAGAAAGTCCACTTTGTCTGTGCTTTCTCTTGGTTCCTTCAGTGTCCTTTATCTGGATTCTACTTTCTGTTAATACCTTAACTTTTATACTCCTTAGACTATACACCATAGATGTAAGAGATATTGCAACCTTCGAACTCCACTGGCACTTCAGACTAAATTAAGTAAACGGGGATTACTGGATAATGAAAGGAAGACTGTCTCTAGGGGGATTTCTGAAAGGGACAGCATCTAACTAAAGTTCCCTCCCTTAGAACACTATACAAAGAAAGTAAACCCATTGTAACTATAGGGAAAACTGAGACTTAATAAAGAAAATAATAAGAGCTTCTCTGGGGGCATGACACTGCCATTTGTATATCTTTGTCCTAGACATCAGATGTGACTGGTTTTTCTTTTTTTTTAAAAGCCTCTAAACAAAGACATGGACATAGTGACCTTAATACATCAAAAATAGTCTGTCCTGAGAATTCAAACATCTGGCATTTGATGTTCAGCAGAGAAGACTATTATTTCCAAACTCTTTACTAACTTTATTAAGGGGGGGGGGGTAGAAATTATATACACAAAGCAAAGCAGCAAACATTATGTTTGTCCAACTTCAGCAGATGTTAAACATTCATCATCATGAAAATGGTAATGCATAAATGGGATGAAGAAGTTAAAGCCCATTTGGTAGGAAAGGATCACAACATTTGCCAGGTTGTTTGGTACAGCTGTCTCACCACTCCTATGTCAAAAAACCATTTAAGTTTCAATAGGGGACATATTTTAAAGACATTATAGAACAATGTAATTAAGTGAACCAAGAGTTCAGTATGTTCTGTACAGAATAAAATGAAAACAGCAACAAAGGAAATCCAAATTATGCAAAAACAACAAAAATTATCCATCCTTGTGGTTAGATTACACCATTGAGAGAATGTGAATTCGTTGTATAATCTGCCTGCTGGCAGGAGCTACAGTTTGTGGTGGGATGTAGCACTGTTGTGGGCCACACGTCTGACGCTTGGTCTAAGGAGCAGGGTCAGGTGCAAGATATGGTTACATAGTCAGGTCAAACCAAGGAAGTAGACAGAGAGAGACTGTGCCCAAGCTGAGTGATTTGCAAGAGAGTAGTCAAAGCAGTCCAGGTAAGTCCAGGAAACAGGGAGACAGAGAGAGTCCAAACTGGAGGGTTGTCAAGAAAGAAAGCTGTCAAGCAGTCTGAGATCACAGCTGGTCCAGAGTCAGGAAAGCAGGAAGGTCAAGGTTGCAGGGAGCAGGAGCACAAATGAAAAAGAGTTTCTTGGAAGAGCAGAAATTTTGCATTTTGTCAAATTGAGGGCAAAACTATATATTCTGTCTCTATAGGATTGTAGGATCGCCAGCCTCTGAAAATTATAACAACTCTCTAGATTACACAGATCCAAGCCTCTGGAGAAAATGGCTGCTTCAGAGAATGAGCACCATCCCCCCCCCCAGTATTTTTTGGGTTTGGCTTTAAAAGCTTGGACATTTTTGAAAAAGCAAAAAAACCTAAACTCCTGGCTTTTTTTTAAAATTCCCCGTCTTTTATAGTTGAACCTGAAAAATTCTGAGCCACAGAGCTGAATGCTGGGCTTATCTGAGCCAGTCCTAGCATTCAGCACTGATGCTTCCCCTGCTGCCTCCAAACTCAGCCTGGGCTTTAGAGGTGGCAGGGAAAGAGCTGAATGCAGCAATCAGCTGAGCCAACCCTGGCTTTCAGATCTGCACCCTCCATTAAAAAAAATTGATAGTAGGACTGGAGCAACCTGGGAATGTTGGAAAAAATTGTCATTTTTCAGTATTGTTTTTTCAGGTCACTTAAACTGCCCCCCCCCCCCCAATTTCTCCTGTGTTTTTTCATGTTTATTTTTGGATCAGCTTTTTCCTGATGCACTGCCCTAGCTCCATGGCATTATGCATCCAGCTAAGGTCCCTCCACAAATCCTGCCCTTCCAAAGGTCCACCCTCAAATCTCCTGAAATTTCCCAATTCATATTTGGAAACTCAGTATGGTTGCCATGGGAACTTGCACCAGTTCACCAGCTATAATTTCTCCAAGGAAACTCTTTTGAAGTGCTGCAGGGACCTGATTCTGGCAGGAGCCCCTCCTCTTTCTGCACTGTGGTCCCAACCATAATCGGTCCCCTGTGGAGCTTCCATATAGTGTTCCCATGGGGAACTTGCAGCTGGTGTCCTGCCTCAAGTCTTTATGGAAACCGAACATATAGGTTTATTTATTTATTTGTTTGTTTGTTTGTTTGATTTATAAGCCGCCTCACCCCCAAAGGGTTTCGAGGCAGCTCACAACTCAGGTTAATCCTGAGTTGCATGTCAAAGCATGACGAAGGTGACAGCCTTCTGGTTGATGGGTGGGGATAGATGTGTATATAAAAATGTATGAGAATAGTTGTTTTGCAGTTTGGAAAACAGAGAGTTGAGAGTTTCTTGCTGGAGTTAACTTAAAAAGTGAGCCTGACAGTTCTGCCCTTGGAATCTCTGAGGGTTTGGGGAAGTGTGGAGTTATTACCACTTCAAATCCTTACAAAGAAGGAAATGGATAGAAAAAGGAATCCAAGATGTGAAAAGTTTCGTCCTTTAAAAAAATACACGTGGAGATGTTCATTACCTTTGTGACACAACAAAGTCTCATCAATGTGAGCAAGAGATGGGGGCCTTTCATCCCATCAAGCCTCTTTGATAGAATGTGGTTTTTTTAATTGCAGCCATGGCCTTGTGGATTGTATAACATCAGTCCTCTTTTTGTAGTTCACATCCCAATTGCACAAATAAAATGTGTCCACTGTATTTTCTGGCAGTATTTTCTGGCAGATTACAGACCTGCATTGTGGCAAAATACTTCCATCTGTTCGTTTGATCTGTGAAGAAAAATCCATATTTTGGTTTATACACATCCATGAACAGAAGATCTGCCATGCCTGACAACGATGAAGATTGTTATCGTGTTTGGTATAATGGTGAATGTTGCCTTTGGCTTTTAGGACAGAGAATTCCTTGCTAATTCTGCATAAGCATTTATCCAGTTTCTTTGTCCTTAAGTTAACCCTCCTTTCTAAAGGCTGAAAACAAACCACAGAACCTTTGAAGCTTCTCAACTGTTTCATCAGGTGTGTCACAACTGAAGCAGAATTTATTGACATGTAGGATTTCAACAGCTGCTCCTAGAACAAAGTGTGACCTTCTACAGCAGTGGGCTCCTGTGATTATTCTCTTCAGTGAGCCTTCTGCAAGCATTCTAGCTTCTGCCTGGACGTGGAATACCTTCTCCAATAAACTGTAGCACACTGTATTCTTATCACTGTGGCTCAGGGTATACTACATGATGAAAAGTATGGTTAAGTTTCTTAACAGCTGTAGAAACCCCCTTCAATGAGACTATGGCTACGGTCAAGCAGCCCCCAGGATTTGTGGGAGGCTCCCCTCCCACATGGCTGAAGGGCATGAGCAAGTGTGTGAAAAGGTGCTGCAAGCGGCAGAGAAAGAAACAGATGAAGTCTGCTTTGACATGGCTGAAGCACCTGGGAAATTCAGGAGCTCTCTTTCTCTCTTCAGATCTGATGTGGTGCAGCAGATCTACTGTCCTGCAAAAGCCTCTCTGTGGCTCCAACTGTGTTCTGTAAATAACATCAATGCTACAAAACTGCCATATATTTCTGTGCTCTTCACTTTCCTCCAAAGACAGCCAACCTGAAGAAACACCAGCCCCTGGAATTTTACCTCACTCGGGGAACTGGGGCATATGTAACAAAACAATCTCACTATTTTGAAATATGCCAAGCAGCTCTGGAAATTCACCAAACATGATAAAGAAATTGTAAAGATCATCAGAGGTTGAGCTATGAAGAAGTGGTTTTAAAATTAGGGGATGGGCCAATGTTATTTCAGTTTTTCCAGATCAGACATTTGCCAAACATGTTGTTTAGGAAATATAGTAGATTGAGAACAAAAACAGCTTTGGATCTTATAATCAACACTGATCAGCAACTGGTGGTTTAATCCTTAAAATTTATTCCTTGTGACTAAGTTCAAAAAAAGCTTTCTTAAATTACATTAGACAATGGAGTAGGGACCACCATTCCAAGCCTATTGGGTTTACGGATTTTAGAAAGATACTTAGGATTGCATTTGATGGGTCCCAGGGTGACAAAATATTTAATCATGAGCTAATGTGGGTCATCTTCTAGTATCTGTTCATAACACAGCTGGTAGAGGATTTTTTTAAAATGCTGAGATGGATGTTTGTGATTATATTGTTTTATGTCTTTTATTTTCCCTGAAATGTGAATCTGCAAAGTTATTTGGAATTCTACAAGCCACTGGCCTGAAGCAGACGTGCAAATGGCTGCCAGCAGAATTCTATGTCTTTTGACCCAAATGGAAAGTTTTGAACTGAATACTGTGACCCTCGAATGGCACTGTTTCAGAGACTTCCTGGCAGAGGTTCTGCTCTAGTCACTGCATATAAGTTGTTGCCGAAAAGCAAAGCTCCTGAGCAGATGCTGGATCTTTCAAGAGAAGATTCAACTATAAAAAGAATTGTCTACCATCAGGAAGAAGATGGCAAATCTTCTGATACTGCTTTTGCTTACTCTGGTCTTGACAGCCCCCTGCTGTTGTGATGGAGGTAAGGAATGTGACTGGGATAATAATAATATTTAGCATTTGGATAACATAGTGCTTGTGAATGTTTGAAGAGCTCTACATATATTATCTTGTTGCCATCCACACAGTCACCATGTCAGAAAGATCAGCAGTATTATCCCCATTTTGCAGATGGGAGTTGAGAGAGAAATGGCTTGTCTAAGCCCATTCTAGGTTGCTCATGAATAAAATTCAAACCATATGCTGCCTAACTTGGAATTTACCATTTTAACAGGGTAGGTGTATAAAGGACACTCTAACAATTACTACACCTTGGCATACAAAAGCTCAATACTTGAGTCATAAACAAATGATTTACAATTGTTTCAACTGATCTGTAATTGTGTTAGTCCCAATTTTCACTTCTTCTAATGATACATCCAGGGATATTTAGATCCAACAGGCAAAGTAACAAGAAGTATATGTAGAGGCTTTTAGAGGCTTAGAGGCTATAAAACCTCCGGATTTGGTTTTATTTCTGGTTATTTTATATATTACTCCAGGAGGACTGAATTCCAATATTGACTTTTCACCATTCCTGTGAATACAGCTGTGTTCAATTAACTTGAAAGTACTTAACTGCTGCTGTGTTAATTTCACTTTGCTCTCTGAATAGAACCTGTTGACATAAGAGAACAGTTTTAGGTCTTTGTAAGTTTACTTTTCCTTATGTTTGTATATCACTTGTGTTTTTTTGTATATGGAGAATGGGGTCTAGGTTTATTGATGAGAAGTCCTAATCTTCGCTCCTTCTAATGATACACCCAGGGATATTTAAATCCAACAGGTAAAGTAACAAGAAGTATATGTACGGAAGAAGTGAAGATTGGGACTATCACAATTACAACTCAGTTGAAACAATTGTAAATCATTTGTTTATGTCTCAAGTATTGAGCTTTTGTAGGCCGAGGTGTATTATTATTATTATTATTGTAGATTTCACAGCTGCCAGATCCTTAGCTGGTTGTTGGCCTTCATTACAATTCGAGCCTCACCCAGAGGTTATAATGTATCGGCGTAGTATTCGTGTGGATCCCAGCAGGGCTGCCTTCTGAATTTGACAGATGTTAATTTTTTTTTAAATCCAAGATATTTCAAGTGCTGCCCTAGTGTTTTTGGGATGGCGCCCAGCGTGCCGATTACCACTGGGACGACCTCAGCTGGTTTGTGCCATAGACGCTGAAGCTCGATTTTCAAATCGCGGTATCTAGTGACCTTCTCGTGTTCTTTTTCAATGACCCTGCTGTCATCGGGGACTGCTGTCACAAACAACCCCCCTGGCCCACTGATAAAAAGCCTCCCCTATCTGCTGTGTGCATTCCCCCTCCCAGCCTGAACCCCAGCACACACACCCCAACAAAAAAACCCTGGCCTGCCAATGACAAGCACCCCAATCCCCTTCACACACAGTGGGAAAGCTGCTAAACTGCCTACCAACAGAAACCCAGTTCATGGCTTACGAACAGCTTCCAGATGTCAGCCGCTGCAAAAGAATTGTGCTGAAATTTAAAACTCCAAGATCTCCAGCCCGATTGATGGAAACCAGGAGTTTTATTTTAAACAATTTGATATATTTTCTACAGTATTTAAGGGCAATACTCCCATGAATTTGGGAACTAGACATCCTGCAGCTTATGATGATACAAAATCAACAAAGACAAGTGTTGTTCAAGTGACGTTTAAAGAAATGACGAGACAGGAGCTAACATCACACCCTTATAAGTCTCAGGACATTTTAAGCTCTAAAGGAATGGAGTTAGTTAATGAATGGAAGACCTTGGAAAATGTTTTGAAAGAAATTGTGGACATATCACAATGTACCTCTAGGGATCACATAGCAGCAAATGCAAATTTTTCCTCAGTACATCACAATGAGTCTCCATGCAATGGTAACAGTCTAATAATGTGGTGGGTTTTCCGGGCTGTCTAATAATGGACAAAGTCTAACAATGGACAAAGATCCGGCTCTGAATAAGTCAAGATCCCCCTTATTAGTAAGGGGTCACAAAACTCCTGAACAGACGTCAAACCCCAAAGAAGTCAAATTTGTACAGGAGAGCTTACCAGCCTCAGGTTCAATTTTAAACCTCATAAGTTCTTTTCCCAGTAAAGAAACATATAGGAGACAGAAAGCATCTGTATCTACTTTTGATCTAGACCTTGATTTAAGATCTACAAGAGTCCTATCTAATGAACCTCACTCAGTGGAAATTGGTAAATCGTGGGCAGAAGAGCTGAGGGAAGTGAAGGAAATGAAATCTCTCATGGGTTGTGTCTCAGTTGGTGCCTCAGATTTCCAATGTGAATTATGTAACAGCAGGACAGTGTTAGATTCTTCAACCATCACTTTTTCCACCTTTGAGAAGAATCTTACAGAAGACAATAAAATATTATCACCAAATGAACAGGTGGGTTGGGTGCTATGTGGTTTCCGGGCTGTATGGCCGTGTTCTAGCAGCATTCTCTCCTGACGTTTCGCCTGCATCTGTGGCTGGCATCTTCAGAGGATCTGAAGATGCCAGCCACAGATCCTATGAAGATGCCAGCCACAGACGCAGGCGAAACGTCAGGAGAGAATGCTGCTAGAACACGGCCATACAGCCCGGAAACCACACAGCACCCAAGTGATTCCGGCCGTGAAAGCCTTCGACAATACATTGAACAGGTGGGTGTTGTTAACAGATTGGAAACTATAAAAGTCCAGTTATATCATCATATGACTCTTTGTCAGCAAGGAACAGCTGATGTTGAACAGATCGATAAGACATTCTCCATTTTATCCTCACAACAATCCTGTAAGGTAGGTTAGGCTGAGGGTGTGTGACTGACTTCCATGGTAGATTGAGAAACTGAACCTGGGACTCCCAGATCCTAGTCCAAAACTCTAAAAATTATATCTGGTAGGCTCTCATGCTGAATTTACAGAGAGACCGCACCTATTTTCTTCAGAGGGAACATGGTTTAGGACTTTTGCTCCCCCCTCCCCCCACATCTTTGCAGGAACTCCATTAGGAAATAATTCTCTGGATTCTTTGATTCTCTGGAATTCCCCTGACCTCATATGTGGGGGTAAATTCTGACAAATAATATTGCCATTGAGGTTCATTCTGGAATTTTCTCCGAGATCCAACCAAAATGGAGGAATTCTACAAGGAGGCCTGTGATTTCTGGCACTGCTTAAAATGATTTTTAAACGTGTTTACATGTTATGAGAGACTTGGCATGAACTCAGTTTGCCATTTAGTCCCCCAGTGAATAAGCCCTCTGTTAGCCAGACTCCCTGGGAAGTCTCTTGCCTGCTGGTCTAGTAAAAGGTTAGGAAAGATATTCTTCCCAAGCAGTAGACAGGCTGGTATAAGACTCATTTCCATAGGCTTGGACAGGGGAATGTCTCCAGTGGACTCCTAGATGCCATACAGAGCATCTTTGTTCATACTTATTCACTGAGAGACATTAATATACCGCATTCCTGCCACTGCATTCAAGGTGGTTTACAATTGAAAATAGTACCTAGTATATGATACACACAGCACAAAAAGAGAAAAGGGAAATATTGAACAAAAGCAGCAAACTCAGGCACTCAGATAAGTGGAAATAATGAAACAGCGGACAATCTGGATTTCAAAACAGAGGTGAGGAATGGCGATGTGTCAGGTGGGTACAGAGGCACAGGTAAGTGAAGGTCATGCAAAGCCAGACCCTTCTGCCTTAAAATAAACGTGGCATTGAGGGACTTGACAAGTTCAACATCTGCTATTGAGTCCACCCCAAAAAGATTATCATATTTCACAGACTTCATAGCTGTCATAGCAATGGCATTTATGGTCAAATCCTACTTGTGAGCTGATGTTTAATGGTACTTGCATCTTAACAGTGCTTGACAGGCCACACACAAGTTGACAGCTTCTAAGAGCTGGCATTAGGAGCCTTCCAAAGCCATGCATCTGATAGCCAATAAAATGTTCATCAATAAAATCTTATCCAAAATGTGAATTTGAATTTCTCTTCAACATTTCTCACTTGACCAGTGAAACTGGGGAGGGGGGGGGCGGTTGCTCAAATTGTATACATTTGGAAATATTAGTTTCTATTGTGCTATGATGAAGAAGACGTTGTTTTGTGGACTTGAATGAATGACAACCCAGTTCTGGAGGGAAAGCCTAGTCAGCTGCCACTGGGATGTTATGGGGAACTTGTGCTGTGCAGATAGGAAAATGAGGCTCCCACGGCAATAAGGATTGCAGAGAAATAGCTCCTCCTCCTGACTAACATCTCTGTCACATTTATATATCTCTTTTCCTCCAGCAACTCAGGTTTCTGTCCCTGGAGGATGACTAGCCTAAGTGAAGATGACTAGCCTAAGCTCACCCAATGAGCTTCTTGGATGAGAGGCCTCCCTATTCCATACCCAATACTTACTGAATCCCCTGCGGCGCCTCTTTGCAGCAAGCACACCAGTACTGTAGTGGGGACAGTAGAGCTAGCAGGGTGGACAGGTCAGACCCTTCTATCGGCTTTCCTCTTGTCTGTTCTGCTGCTAGCTTTTTATTACCTAGATTACTCTTCTGAGGGATGTTCTTCCCCCTCCCTGGTCCTCCTCTTGTTGTGTCTCTCCAGCCTCCAAGAGGGCAACATGTGCTCTCTGTCTCTCTCCTAGGCCCCTTCCGCACATGCAGAATAATGTGTTTTCAAACCACTTTCACAACTGTTTGCAAGTGGATTTTGCTATTCTGCACAGCTTCAAAGAGCGTTGAAAGCAGTTTGAAAGTGCATTATTCTGCATGTGCGGAAGGAGCAGATACTTTCTATATGGAGCTTTTGCTCCAGTTTGGCTTCTTGACTATATCATCCCCCCTCAACTAATTTTTTTTGTCTGTTTCTTTCACTCACACACAAACAGGAACAGGGGTGGAAAACCAGAGAAGAGCCTGAACATTGAATTTCAACCCAAGGGGCTGGAGAGGGGCTTTCCCATAGCTGGGAAGGTGAGGCAGCAGGAAGGTTGCATGTGTGAGTAAAAGAGAGAGAAGTATGCAGCCAGACCCTCTTCCTTCCTCTTGATTTTATAGGCGGTCTCAGAAAGATTGCACAGGTTTGTTTTTTTGAGGGGGGATTGGGCTACTTAAAAATGAAGCCTACTGTCTACAGAAGACATAACTCTCCGTTGTCCTGGAAACACCACTTCATGTTATCCCACTGTGTGATGATTTAGCACATGAGCAAAAGAAATTAAAAAAAGGTGGGCTGCAGCCTCTGGATTGATAAAAGCACTGATGGAACTAAAATCCAGCAATCCGTCACTGGATCCAATATGCAGGGGAAAATCCAGCTTGTCAGCTTATCCACAGTGGAGCAAAAGCACAGGAAGGCAGCCAGTGTGCAAGTGTAACCCCCATACCCAGAATGGGTTGACCCAGTAAGGGGGTGGAGACTCAGAGCAGCAGAAAGGCTGAAAGAGCTCTTTGCAGAAGACAAAGGTACCAGACTCGGACCTTGATTTCTATAAGCCCTTAACACCTAGTTAAGGTAATTGCAATATTGTTGGGAACTACTGGGAAGGTAGTTGTTGTTTTTGCTATGTTGTAAATGTTGGAGTTTATTGTTTCAGGGTTTTCTTTTGTGGTTGTAATGGGTGAGAGTTCTCCTGGAAACCTTCATCATGTTGCAACCTGTTCATCAAGCCCTTGGAGTCTTCAGGAGCCAGCCAACTTGCAAAGAAGAATTTGGACTTGGCAATATCAGTAGACTGTAACTAGAAGGACTTGAAATGCAACCTGAACAGGACCTTGAATTGTAATGTTAAATGTGGATGTTTTAAAAGTGTTAATTGTAAAGAAAAGTAAACCATTTTGTTGTTTAAAAATTGTTGTTGCAACTCATTCCAAGTACTGCCCCACAGAACCCACAAGCTGAGGTTACACAAGCAAGCTTTGAACGTGCTTCAGCTGGAAGCACAACAGCAGCAGAGAAAATACAGAAAAAATTAGATCACTGCTCTCACCTTCCTGTTACTGTAAAGATTTCTTAATCAACAAAGAATATCCTCTCCTTCAGTGCAGATAAACGCAGAGGCATCTTTGAAGCCATCCTTCAGCGAACTGAAATGCTTTGCAAGTTTGGCCACAGGTCCCCACTTGTTTTAACATATTACCTGAAACAAGAAAAGCCTAGAAATGACCCTGCAGGTCTGGAGCCGCCTTCGCTCTTTTTGCAATGTCTGCTTCTGCTGGTAAGCTCAGCTAGTGGTACCTGGGGATCAGGAAGCTGCTCTTCCGTTCTGCCGTAAGTTGTGCATCAGCAGCTGTACATAATACCAGCCTACTAGCTACATAAAATACAAATTTTAACTTCAGAACTAGTTGGTTACTAGAATTTTTCACTAGGGTTAAACTATTTGGCTATTCTCATACTGTGACATGTTGTTTCTCAACAGGAATTAAGATAAATAAGAAAATAGCCAATGAATTTGTGAGGAGACAGAAAAGATCCTATCCATATCATGAAAGGTAAGAGTCTACGGGGTTTAATGTTGATATCCATAAAGAAGGAACTGCACATACTGAAAAACACTGAGATGCTTGCATATATCATTCTGCAGGTTTATTGCACACACAACTCCACTGATTAACTAGGAGAAGAAACAAGAGGTTGCAGGAGCTCAATTGGAAGGAAGTAGACTTCTTTCCTTAACCTGTTTCCAAATGGGCGGAATACAGAGTTCCAGGGACGCTAAAAACAGCATCCTTGGGGAGGGGTTCGCCCGGCCACCGCCGCTGCATCGCAGCAATGGCAGCCTCGCAACCCCCGAGCGCACGAAGCCGCTGTTTCCGAACCTCACTCCCTGAGCGAGGTTTTTTTTGGAAACAGCGGCTTCCAACCACTGCCATGCGAATCCCCTTTCCCGAACGCCTTACCGTCCCTCCGACCTTCCGGCGCTTCGCCCAGGCCAGGGGACACGCTCCCCCCTGCCCTGTGACTCCAGAGCTGTCAGGGGGCATGTCCCCTGGCCTGGGCAATGTGCCGGAAGGTTGGAGGGACGGTAAGGCATTCAGGTGACGGCGCAGCCTCCGTGCAGGCTGCGCCGTCTTCCCCACCCCTACCAGGTGGGGTGCAAATGGTCCCGGGGGGTGCGTCATGCGAATGGTCCCGGGTGTGTGTGTCGGCGTCATATACGCCGACGCATCTGAGGGTAGATTTAAACATTACTTCTCCCATCTACAGGTGGTCAGGTAGTACAATACTTGCTGGATCATTCTCTGGAGCTGGTATCATATTTAAAAAGAACTTTTTGCATCAGCCCAAAAGGGGTTAACATCTTCACAAGAGGGCCAGCAGATAAAAGGGGCGGGGGGTGTTGCATAGGCTTGGAGCTGTTGCATGTATTTGGACTGACACATGTAGCAGATAAGAGCATTTTAACATGTGTGGCTATCATATGAGTTTCATGGTTGATAAGAGATTCCATTTTGTGTACTGCAGGTACTATGAAATGTTTAAGTCCCCAATGGAGATGAAGCATGAACAGTGTGAAAACTATGCACCTTGTGACTACTACTCTGAAATAATAGGATTTCAAGCTGCATATGCCCTTACTTTTGGAAGAACCTGAAGGTGGGCATTTCATATTCTCATCTGGATGGAATCTCTACATGGAGCCATCGGAAGGGAGAGCAAATAAATGGGAAACAATACTGGTTTAACCTTACTGGTACAATTTCCAGCAGTAATTATTTAGGGGTCTAATCAGGAAAAAAGGGATGAAACACTCCTCCTTTGTCCTGGAGGTATCTTTGCCAATAATCAGTTCCACAACCTCCAATATATTGGTATGCCATGGAGGAGGGGATAGTAGTGGAGTGGTCAAGTGTCTACTGAGTAAAAAATGATCATTTCTAGGGCTGCTTTTCTGGTAGGGCTCTGGAGGCAAAATCATATCAATACCTGGTATTAGTGCTGCACTGAGTTTTCTCAGGGTTCAAATTATGGCATAGGGATTTTAGAAAGGAGATACAATTTTGTTTTTGCACACACCCCAAATCTTACTCTGTTATCACACTTCTCAGCTGTTTGTAACCTTGGGTAGCTATTTTCATGTTTTTCAATTGTTTTTTTTCTTTGTTGAAATTATGAAGTGGTCATATAGCCTGTAAGAGTTCCTAGCTGATGACATCACCTAGAACATGCAAAGCTATGCAACAGTGAAGACATTTTTTGGCTATTTTATTACTGGAGCTGCCACCTGGCCAGATCTGATTGGCTACATGAAAATCTCACTGTTTCTAACAGGAAATGATTTTTTTTAATGGTGCTGAAGCAGCAGCCAGTGGAGCATCTAGAAGAAGAATGCTGAAGGGTTTTTTCCATAACCTGGGGAGAGGCAGCAAATACTTGCACTTTCTTTTGTATTCCTAACCAAAAATTAGCCAAAGGGGCAGGAGCATTTTGTGTCTGTATTTGGTGGTGGTGGTGGTGGAGGAGGAGGAGGGTGTGTGTGGAAAACTGTTCATGAATATGCTCCCCTTTTCACTTTAGCACTAACTTTGTATAGGAACCAATTTCACCAGTAAACATCTTGTGCTACCCAGGGTAAATTGCTATTAGAGGTTGCTCAGTTCATGAAGGCTTCATTTCTTTTGAAAAAACCTTTTACATTTTTTTCCTGCCAGCAAAAGGACAAAGAAAACCTCCCAGAGAACTTAAGTACATCTTACCTCTCCCCCTTAAAAAAAAAAGTACTGGTCCTCACCAGCTGTAAAAGGATACTCTTACTTATGAAGTTGCCTTATACCAAGTCAGACTTCTGGTCCATCTAGCTCAGTCCTACTCTGACTGTCAGCAATGAATCAGGCACAGAGGGACCTTTCCTGCTCCCTGAGATCCTTTACTTGGTGATGTGAGGGACTGAAGAAGAATTAAAAGAAGAAGAATTTGGATTTATACCTTGCCTTTCTCTGCTGTAATGAGAGTCAAAGTGGCTTACAAAGTCCTTTCCCTTCCTCTCCCCACCACAGGCACCTTGTGAGGTAGGTGGGGCTGAGAGATTTCTGAGAGAATTGTGACTAAGGTCACACCCAAGGTCACCCAGCAGGCTTTGTGGGTAGGAGTGGGGAAACAAACCCAGTTCACCAGATAAGAGGCCACCGCTCGCGAGGAGGAGAGGGGAATCAAACCCAGTTCTCCAGATTAGAGTCCACCATTCCTAACCACTACACCATGCTGGACTGAACCTGGAATCATCTGTATGCAAACCATGGACTGAAACACTGTTACATGATCCCACCCCACCCCCACCCCCGCCCCCACCCAGACTGGGATGGGGCTGTCTGTTGTGGCTGAAAAATCAGGTACATAAGCCACATGGCACTATGGATGGAGAGGAAATAAGGATCAAGGGGAAGGTGCCATCTCTCTACCTCTCCATGTTCCATTACTACTCAGGACCTCCCCAGGGGGGTGGGGGGTGGATGGGAGCACTACCAAGGGAAAAAAAAATAAGAGTCAGCTCATTCTGTGTGTTTGTGTAAACTATTTTAGTATTGTTTTGGTATTGTACTGGTGATGGCACCAATATTTCCTCATGTTCACTATTCCAACTATAACCACACTTGTCTTTTGCCCTCTTTGCTGCTGGAAGATCTTCCAGAGGGGAAAGGAATAGAATAAATGTGTGTGCGTGTGTTTGTGTGTGTGTGTGTGTGTGGGGGGGATGAGTGCACAATTACCAATGGAAGTGTAACTCCGTGAGACTGAGAAAAAAAATTATTCTAAATTGCAGTGCTATTGCCAGCTGCAGCAGCAACCTAAATCCCCCATGCTGCTTTATAAAACTGAAGACACAGTCTTTAACCATGGTGATGGTGGGGTGGGGCAGGGAGACCTGCCACAACTGAGGCTCAAACTCATTGGTACACTGTCTCTAATTAGTTTTCTTTTTAAGAATGCACCAGTTTGGTCACTTGACTCATCATTATTGCTCATCTGCTGCCACCATGTGGACATTTTACCTAATGACAAGGATAGCACTTTTTGCAGTCACAAATCAATTGCTCACGAGCTCAAAATCCAGAACCAGTGAGGCTGAATAACAGATTGTTTTCTGTGGATGTGAGCTATCTTATACTTGCAGTAAACCTCCCAAGCAAGCAGCAAGTCTACAAGGGTAGATTGTAACAATGCAGCAGTCAAATTGCTTTATGATGCAGAGGTAGCCATGAGTGATATGACAGTTGTTCTTCTAGGCTGATAAATGGTATGCATGATTAAGAACATAAGAACAAGCCAGCTGGATCAGACCACAGTCCATATAGTCCAGCTCTCTGCTACTTGCAGTGGCCCACCAGGTGCCTTTGGGAGCTCACATGCAGGATGTGAAGGCAATGGCCTTCTGCGGCTTTTGCTCCTGAGCACCTGGACTGTTAAGGCATTTGAAAATCTCAGATCAAAGAGGATCAAGATTGGTAGCCATAAATCGACTTCTCCATAAATCTATCCAAGCCCCTTTTAAAACTATCCAGGTTAGTGGCCATCACCACCTCCTGTGGCAGCATATTCCAAACACCAATCACACGTTGCGTGAAGAAGTGTTTCCTTTTATTAGTCCTAATTCTTCCCCCCCCAGCATTTTCAATGTATGCCCCCTGGTTCTAGTATTGTGATTCTGTAATACTGAGGTATCTTCCTGTTTCATTCTGAACAAAAGAACCCAGAGCTCAGAATTCTGGCATATTAATGCTAGTAACTCAACCATGTGAAAGTACAGGATTAGACAGACCACTGGCTTGAACACAAATCTGTACTAGAATAATAGTGCAGTCCAAAAGCACAATTACATCCTTCCAAGCCTGCTGACTTAATGAACTTAGAAGGGCATAATTCTGCTTTAGGATGGTCCTGTAATACAACGAAAAGAATGTTGTCCAGAAACCTTTGGATCAGGAGTATACTAAAGCCAAATATTAACTTTCACCTTCAGTTCAAAAAGAGAGTTGAAGAGTTTGGATTTATACTCCACATTTTTCTCCTGTAAGGAGTCTCAAAGCAACTTACAAACTCCTCCCCTTCCTTTTCCCACAACAGACACCTTGTGAAATAGGTGGGACTGAGAGATCTCGAAGAGAGCTGTGGCTAGCCCAAGGTCACCCAGGAGGCTGCATTTTGAGTAGTGGGGAATCTAATTCGGCTCTCCAGAGTAGAGCTCATTGCACATGTGGAGGAGTGGAGAATTAAGTGCAGTTCTCTAGATTAGAGTCGACTGCTCTTAGTCACTATACCATCTAACTTTGAAAAGCTGAAAATGATACAGCTGTTTGTGAACCATGACCACCATTACAATGATCTGGAGTGTCATGGTCTAATACTTCCTGGGAAAACTATTCCCGGTTTTCATTTTTTAGTAAAAGAAAGCATCTGGTCACTTTTGTTGAGAGGTATGAAGGGAAATGTATACTCTTTATATCTCCACAATGAAAAGGGATAGCTGGTGGAAACTTGGAGAAAGTAATAGACTGTGATAATAATGGCACTGTGCTGTAGCAATTTAGCAAGTGATTTTTAAAAACCTCTCTAAAGTCATAGAATCATAGAGTTGGAAGAGACCAGAAGGGCCATCCAGTCAAATCCCCTGCCATGCAGGAATACACATCAATGCAACCCTGACAGACGGCCATCCAGCCTTTGTTTAAAATCCTCCAAAGAAGGACTACATTCTGAGGCAGCATATTTCATTGTTGAACAGTCACTGTCGTTAGGAAGTTCTTCCTAATGTTTAGGTGGAATCTCGTTTCCTGTACTTTGAATCCATTACTCCTCATCCTAGTCTCTGGAGCAGCAGAAGTCCATCTTCAACATGATATCCCATCACATGTTTAATTATGGCTATTATGTCACCCCTTAACCTTCTCTTTTTCAGACTAATACTTGGCTCCCTAAGCTGCTCCTCATAGGGCACAGAATCCAGACCTTTTTGGCATATTGACCATTCCAGTGTGTCAGTGGTGGTGGGGGGAAATAGCACCGGTGGCAAAATGGCGCCTGGGCCTCACCCCTTCCCACTTATGTGAGTTCAGCCAGCTGCAAAAAGCCCCAACTCCTGCAGAGGCCTCCCGGGGGGGGGGGGGCTTGCAAGGTCTCCTGGGAAGTGTAGTTCCCACCAGGCTGCTTTTTAAAATGGCTGAACTCAGGTAAGTGGAGGGCGTGGGGGAGGGGGGCATGGGGGTGGGTGGGGGGCAGGGCACCACAGGGGGTGTGGCTGGGCCTCAGCATGACATGTGCATGCTGCCCGGGCAGGCGTTGGCCTGGGTAGCACATGCATGTTGTGCTGAGGGCAAGCCATGACCCTCCTCCCACCTGGAAGTGTGGGGAAAACTTTTTGCCCCCCCCCCCCATGACTCTCACGGGGGCACCCGGGTCGTTTCTCCCCAGATGTTCTCGTGGCAGCTACGCCACTGCAATGTGTCAGTCCTCTGGTGGCAAGGGGTGACAGGCCTAAGGCAAGGAAACTACAAGGAAAACTGTCGCATGGATGCTCTGTTGTAAATATCTCTGCATTCATAGTGGAAGCAAGAGCTACATGGAGAAACATTGTCATATGGAAGGAAATACAATTGCTGCAACCAGTAGAAGTTTTCTCTTTTATTTGCACAACTTCCCCTGTTGTGTAAACAGATTTCTAACAACTCAGCAAACATCTTCTAGATCACTGCAACTTATCGATGATGAGTGTGACGTACTCTTCGGCCCTCTTAACAATACTTTTGAAATTTTCACAAGCTGGCTTCAACACTTTAACCACATCTTCCAGGCAACCTGCAGCCATTTCAAAGCTGTTCTTGGGAGTCCGTCCCCGAAGAACTACCCGTAAGAAGTTGTTAAGTGAGTAATTCATGGAAGATAGAGACTGACTGCGATTCTTCACTTCAGGTACAGCAGCTGGAGAGGCTGAAGTAGTGCTGGGTTCTGGAAGGGCTTTAGCAATTTCATCATGGGTCATGAGAAGATCACCAACTCGAAGAGACATCACATGAGAGTTCCCTAGCACCCGCAAGGCAGACTGTAGTTTTTCAGGAAGATCACCATTTTTCAATAAGACTGCAGCGATGGGACCACAGATCGTTGCAAAAGATCCCCCATAAAGGTTATGCATCTCCTTCACAAGCTGAACTCTTTCATTCATGGGGGAAATGGGTTGAACTATCTTAGCATACAATGGGCCACTGACACGCTGCTGGACATCCCTATCCTTCAACTCCACTGTCTCTTGCATATCTTTCAGAGCACTCATGAGAAGCTGGAGGTTCTCCTTGATGCTGAGGCTTTCCCTCACAACAACATTGGGAAATTCAGTTCCGAGGTACTGGTTGAGCATTCGGAACATAGTGTTGCTGGAAGAGACAAAGAGGTAGACACAGTCGTACAGAGCACGGCTAGCATTGCACAGCCTCTGCTTATCCTTCTCTGGACCAAACAAGGACAGCATTTCCAGAAAGTGAGAGGGCACACTGAAAGTAAAAGCAAATAAAACTAAGCATACAGAAATCAATTCCAAGCCTATCTCACTCATAAGCCTCCACAAGCCTCAAAATTCAAAATAAAAAGAGGCAAAAAAACATATTCTATGTTGAACAGGATATTAATAAAATATTTCAAATATTTCTACACTTAAAACAGAAACATCTAATTTTTTAAAATAACTAACCAAATAAAAGATTTGCAAGATTTGTTTATGTCCTGAAAAAAAAAACACTTTACTGATCTGGTGAGAAAGCAAAATAAATGCCAAATTTAGCAATATTTTTTTTAATTGGGCACTTCATTGGGCATGACACTAAGGCCCCTTCTGCGCATGCAGAATAATGCACTTTCAATGCACTTTGCAGCTGTGCGGAATAGCAAAATCCACTTGCAAACAATTGTGAAAGTGGATTGAAAGTGCGTTATTCTGCATGTGTGGAAGGGGCCTAACTGCAAAGAAAAAAAACTGCACTATATGATTTCTTCCTGAAGGGACAGAATAACTATAAAGTCACTAGGGAGACAATTAGGAAAGTACAATTTTGTCAATGGAGTATTGAGTAGTAGAAAATTGAAAGTAAAGTTTTATTTCTCCCCTATCCACACACCTACCAGGCTTCTTGGGTTAATTTGACCCCACTATTCAATTTAGGGTGGTAATGTAAAGTATACTACAAAGGAAGTCTCCAATTCTGAACCATCTTAACAAATTGGAGACCTTTCAAGATGATCTACCCTTGTAGACAATGATCCAAATGGTTTCCAGAATGCTCGGGGGGATTTTGAGATCCTTCTTGGTAGCTCTTCAGATGACCTGGAATGTCAAGCTGTTTGAGGAACTGATGGCTTTGTTCACTGGCATCCTCTCCCCCAGGATTGGAAACAGACTGGCAGGATATTTATGCCAAAATGACAAAGGACTTGCATCTAAGATTTACATGTTAATGGGACAAAGCATTAATTTAGTTAGGTTGAACTGTGCTATACATCTTGTAAAAACTGTAATGAAAATTAAATGTTATGGTATATTAGAAGCACCCATTTTTGCCTTTCTCTTTTCCATAACAGTAGGAATGGGTGAGGGTGTCAATCATGGAAATGGCATGATAGAACTCGGGAGCTATATACATGTATTATAAATTAAAGTTATACATGTATTATAATCTAAAATCTCTCTCCTAGACAGATAGTGGCTTTAATGCTAGATTCAGTCCTTTCCCTAATCTTATAACCATGTCCCTAATCTTATAACCAGTGATATCAAAAGATTAAACTAAATGTTATATTGAGGTTCCATGGCTGAATCCTCCCCACCATATTTTGGCTTCCAAAAGCATTTGGAAAGAGACCAAGTTGTGTTTGAATTGCAGCACTAAGTTCTGAAGAGAGGTTAGCCCCCCCCCCCCCCCCATTTTCCTGATTGAAATCCTGGTTAAAAGAAAGAGGGTCTTCTTTTTCCCACCTTTCTATTGTAGCTAACATCAATCCTTAATGGCTAGTTTCAATACCATAAAAGTATGTGAGAGAACTTTTCTTAACACCATAGCTCCAATTCAACTCAGCTTCACCCAGTGCTATATAAAACAAAATTATATGTTGACAAATGTCAATGTGCATCCTTGGCATAAATGTAGTTTAACCCCTGCATATGGCATTAACTAACATTAAAAGCAAACGTAGAAGTATTATCTTTGTTTCTTACAAATAACATTTTGCAAATCCTACCTGCTTATGTAAGACTTTTCCCGTTCATGTTGGTCCTAAGTGAGAGTCTCATGTTCATGAAGAGCATCTTTCTTCTATACTGCCAAAAGATCCAGCCAAACATATAGACTAAAACCTCAGCCTTACTCAGTATTGAACACCATGTGAGAAATGCAATGTGAGCCAGAAGTCTATGCCTTCTTTGCATTTTTGTTGCATATAAAAACAAAGCATACATGACATCTACATAAACTTACAGTTAGCCTTGAACTACTGAGTATATCTTACTGGTGTTTTTATTCTGAAACTGTGATTTCAAATGTGAACCCACAGGAAAAAAGCCCACATGGAAAAATGCCCACACTGAAAATTGCCCACACAGAAAAATGTCCACACGATTTCGAGAAGGCTTGATCGCAGTGAGGATTGCCTTTCCAGATGCTGAGGTCAAAGGGGGTTATTTTCCTCTGTGTCAGAGGCTGATTATGCACAGTGTGTTTGCTGCATGGTGGGGGAGAATGTCTGTCGCAGCAAGATTTGTTGTACAGATGTATTTCTTCAAGTGCCCCTTTCACTTTTCAATCTGTCCATGGCAAGCAAGACCACTTCTAGCCTGATTTTAATTTTGCTTCACCACTAGAACAGGCAGATTTGCCAATGAGCGCAGCTTTGCCCTGGCCATCTTCCCTCACCCACAGCTAGCCTTCGCCCTCCCTCCCACTGCTACCCACATCTTCCTTCCAAGTTGCCGGCTCCTTCAAGTGAAAGAAAAGAAGCTCACTCACACAGGCTTTGTCCAAACACACTGACCTCTGCATTCTCTAATGATACACCAAGATATCAACATAATAATGAGAGCGCTTGGGAATAACAAGCCTCTCTGTGCTCCCGTGGCAGCATTAAGGAGTGTATGTATGTGGGGCGAGGGGGGGGGGAAGAGAGAGAGAAAAAATATTGACTCTAAGGCATGGTGGGGGAGAATTATTTTTGGAACAGTAATATTGACAAAAGTGCAGTTTAAAGACTGAGATAGCAATCTTGACTACAGAGTGTAATGAGATCTGTGCCTTTAATAATTAGAATAAGTGCCTTTGAGACCTGTGCCTTTAAGAATAAGTTGATGGGCGAGTTAAGAGAACCAGGCCAGGGGAATTCTTTGCAGAAAAACTGCACTTCCAGAAAGAAGTGCACCCTTGTGTTTAACAGAGAAACATGAAGACAGCCCTCTGCAAACCCACTGTGCAGAGAAGGGTCCCAAAGTAAGTGTTCCATGCATAATGGGCCAGAGTCTCACTAGGAAAATAAAAAATGTTGGTTTGAAGACTGAATATGTCAACAAAAGTTACAATGAAATCTCTTGATGCATTAGCTTTTATCCCAGTCAAAGAGGTGAGAAGTGTTTTTGATAAGCTTGTCACCACATTTCCAGTTGAAGACAGTTATAATGAGGTGCTAGCATACTTTTTCTCTGCACATATTCAGGGTTTAGCTGGTAGAGATTCTCAGTTTTCTATAAGAATATGGAATCATCGTTATGCAGCCCAGGAACAGTTGCCCAAAACTACAAACTGTTGTGGGGGATTTCACAATGACCCCATCCAAAGTGCGTGTGTGTGTGGGGTGGGGGTGGGGGTGGGGGTGGGGGTGAATCCACTGTTGGGAGCAATGCTTATGCCACCTTCTTGGCAGCATATGTCCATTAAGCCCAATGAAGGCTTTTTGGTGGTGGGGCAGCTTTTTTGTGTCTTTAGCCTCCCCACACTGTCGGGTAGCCTGCTTGGGAAGGCTTTTTCATGGAATCAGAGGCAACATCAGGGAAAGGCCTCAATCTTTATGTTCTGTTGTTGGACCTCCAGAGGAAAACTGGTTGGCCATTGTGAGAGACAGGATACTGGATTAGATGGTCCGCTGGTTTGATCCAGAAGGGCTACTCTTATGTTCTTATAAGTCAGCTGTGACATCAGGGCAAAAGAAAAGGGAAAAAAGGGGTTGTATCCTGATTCTGTGAATTGCTATTTAGCCAATAAAAGTATAGCAGAGAACACAGTGCCTCTGCCTCGTGACTTGTAATGCTGAGCTGGCATTATGAGTAAGCCCAAAACACTGCAACAACACAACAGTGCAGATCAGCATGATTATGCCTGCACCACTGACCAGCAACAGCTTAAAAGTCAACAGCATCAGGTCTACAAACAAGGCCTCAAACTCATTGCGCAAAACTGAAACATGAGGTAAGTGCTTGCATTGATCATTTGTATGTTATGGATGTGGTTAGGTAAAGGATGGTATTGCTGGAGACTGGAAGAGCAAGAAAGGGAGAATTAGACTCTAGATGTTAATGTGTAAACTATGGGATTCTGGATTAACTATAAAGAAGTACACAGTTAAGTAGACATTATTTACGTGTATTATAAATTTTAACTGTTTTAAATCAGTATCAGTACTTCCTCCAAAGAATTCTGGGAGTTGTAGGTTGTTGACGTGTGGAGTAGGAATGCAAGTGCCGAGTATTCTGTGAGATTCATAACCTGCCTCACAGAACTATAGTTCCCAGGGTTTCTGGGAAAATGGGCTCTGTGTTATTTCCATTTAATCTATGGTGCAACAACTTTTATTGTTATCATCTTTATCCTTTTGAAGCAAACCTAAGGCCAAATTACTCCACAATGCCATTTCTAAGGTCTATGGTAGGTCCTCAACCTTGTTGAACCTGTGGGCACTTTTGGAATTTTGAGAACAGATAGTAAGTGCAGCAGTAAAATGCCTGCCATGGGAGTAGGCAGGACCAATAACAAAATGGCTGCCATGAAGGCTGGGTCCAGTCACAAAATGTTGAGAGGTTCAGTGCCTAGCATTCTCCTATATTGGGCACGCCCTGCAGAAATAAAGTCTCCTTGGTTCTTTGGAAGTACCGCCTCCTGTAATGAAGTTGAAGAAAGATGGGATTGACCCTTTGCTTTGGGAAAGAATAAGTGGGTTCCAGGAAACACACTGTTGGGTACCATCCTGGGGATCAGTAATCTATGACAACTCTGTTTTCATGTTTCATTATCAGGTTATCTTCACAGAATGAATTTAAGTGATCTTCTCTATCCAAATAATCCAAAGAGGCGCCAGGATGTCATTGACCTGCACCAGCAGCTGCTCACTTGTATGCAGCTCAATTGTAAGGCAACCAATGATCTGATTGGCGCACTGAACGCACACCTGGGGGCCAGAATTACTCACATTAAAATGAAAGAAAGAGGCTCCATCAAAGAAAACTGTGACATTATTATACAAGCCATGAATGATATTCAGCAAAAGTTGGGGAATTTTTGACAAAGAAATGAAGGAAAAGCTAGCACCGGGAATATATCAAAAACTTTATGATATTAAACAGCCTGAATTGGAAAAAATTGCCACAGCTCATAAGATTGTTTCAATTGTTCTTGGAGAGGCCACTGCTAGTGCAGGTGCAATAGTTGTAAAATTAATAGGCTCAAACCTTATAAAGGTTACTGTTAACAAACTAGTTGCGCTGCTCGCTCAGATTGGGGTGTCTGTTCTTGGAGGAATGGGCATTAGTGTTCTGGGGCTTGGCATTGAAATAATTCTGCGTGCCATCTTGGGAGCAGTGGAAAGAGATCACCTTCTGGCATGTATTCAGAGCTATGAGCAACATCTGGCTGAATTTAAGGAAGCTTCAGAGACATATCAATGGGCCATCAATGAAGTGAGTGCACTGGTGAAAGACAAAGCTGAGTAAGTGGCACTAAGGCATGTTCTTGTCTATGGATGACTACACTGGAAAGCCTGACCTTTCCTGTTCCAGTTATAATTAATACGTCTCTACAAAGCGTTGGTGGATATTGTTGGGATTTTGCAAGTGTCTGTCACAACTCAGTTATAAAAGGGTTAACTGTTTGTATGTAAACAAGTTGCTGAAGTCACTGTTTATGACCTGATCTACTGATTAGCTACTGGTCAGTGAGATAGCCATTGCTTACATGTTAGTGAACACATACATCTGAAGTTATAAAGTTAACTGTTTCTTTGTTTGAGCAGACACGGCACCAGAGAGGAGACACAAGGTAGAGACATCATGGTAGACAGCAGATAGGTAGCAAATGTAACCGAACAAACAGTGATGTAGATGTGTGACAGGGAAAAAAAAGGATTTCTACTCTGCACACGCGCGCGCACACACACACACACACACACACACACACCAGATTTACATTATTAGCACAGTTTAGCAGATACCAATGAAGACCCAGATACTACTGAGCTGCTCAATATGGAGAAAAACAATAAATACTATATTGTATGTTACATTTTTACAATTGCCTCAGTATATGGCTAGGACCGAGAGTCAGAGTGAGTGAATGTCTGAGAACAAAGAAAACAAGTTAACTAAATGACTTCAGGTATGGCTGTCAAACTGGCCAATAGTTAATCAAAAGGTCAGCTCATTAGAATGTGACCTCAACATCCTGTTTATACACAAACAGACATGTAACACTTTGATGACTGGTAGTGACAGACACTTGCAAATGTTAACATAAAAGCAGGGAATTAGCATCCAGGTTGGTTTTTGTCAGAGGAAGGAGTGAATTTTTTCCTGATTCCTCCTCTGATTGCAACCCCCCAATCCACCTCTCACACCATTCCTGAGAGTCCTTTATCTTTAGTCAGCTGCAGTGGGAAGGAGTAGCAGATAATTTCCATTCTGATGAACTGGGTTCCTTTACTGAAAACTGAACTTTGGATCCAATCCAAAATGCTCCACATGTATGCAGGATTCAAAAGCATCACTCAAGGTATCTCGTAGTGTGTGAAATGAGATCATTCTTCTACTATGGTAAACAGAGAGGACCACTGCTCCAAGAACCTGTATGACTTGTTGGCGTAGATGACTAATGAAGATTCTGAATCTACCTGTCATTTTCTATGTTTCCATTGAAATTTAAAAGCTTATTTCAAACATGAAGAATGGACAGCTATTATTCAGTGTGGCATTTAGAATAGCTCACTTCTGAAAGAGTAATACTACTGGTGTGCTTTGATTGGTGTATACTTTACTAACAATCTTCTGACAATGCATGTCAACACTTTCAATTTCAAATATTACTATCTGTATGGTACATAGCATTAAGTCCTACTGAAATCAATTATGCATTAGCTTTAAGATAGTTTTATAGAATTCAAGCTCTGAACCTGTTAAAGTCTATGAAGTTTCCATGGCTCCATGAAAGAACACAAGTTATTTTCCTCACTTTAGAATGAAAACAATGATGATGCAAAATAGTTTTTCCAGAACAAAGTCACAGCACATACAGTAATGCAGCATTCTGCACTGAGGTTGGCTAGTCTGCAAAAGGTAGTCAAGCAATGAACAGGATTTTATCAGTTTATATGCAAATTAAGTGGACAAAACTGCCTCAATAATGGACACAGTAGCTTGTTTTTTCAGGCACATGCTGTTGGCAGGATGAAGCAACATTAGAAATAGAGCTCACATAACACTTGTAGCTTTAGAAAAGAAATACAGATCCTTTATTGCAGAAGAATTCCATAGTTGAAAAAGAGCTCTAGATATCTGTCTATGCTACAATAGCAAGATACTGTTGACAGCACATCTCCCTTATGGGGTGTGGGGACAGGAGAGAGCAGAGAGGAACTCTTAAGAGTAGCATTCTGGGTATATTCACATCTGATAATCAGACAAATACTGATTATCCTGGCCTTGCTAGCACTACTGCCCTCACTTAAAGCAACAGTGTGCTGTGTGCAAGGAACATCACACAGTGCTTCTCTTTCACACATATAATGCAATCCTTAAGAGTGTAATACTTTCTAAGTCTGTTTAGGACTGCACTGTCAATTTATTTTTGTTAATTTTATTCATCTCAATTTGTAACTGACCCCATTCTGACAGCATGTGGTGCATCATTCTTCTAATAAGCCAAGAAAATCAATAAATCGAATTGTGAACATCATAGACGATATGATTAATATATCCACAAAATGGAGCTTAGGGACAGATAAGGGGATTTCTCTACTAATCAGGTGAAGTCCTGGAATTGCAAAAAAATATGAAATCTTTAAAAAATACATTGGGTGATTAAAACTCCCCAAAACAATAGCAACTATGTGTCATGTCCCCTGATGGATAAGAACTCAATAGGCCATGTGGTGGCCACTGGAGACTCACTATCTACACAACTGGGCATGACACTAGCGAACTCAACTAGACTTTGCCCAGAGAGAAGCTGTCAGGGAGAGGGAATAAAGAAAAGCTGAAGACTGGGTGGTGATGGTGGTGGTGGGGAGGTAGATAATGATAGGTTATCTGATAGGTAAGAAGAAAGCAGGGAAAAGGCAGCCCCCCATACACACTGTCCTTTTTCTGCTTCCTTCTTACCCCTAAGCCTACTGGGTGACCTTGGGGCAGTTATACATTCTCTCAGAACTCTCTCGGCCCATGCAGAGAGAGGCAATGGCAAACCATCCCTGAATGTCCTTTGCCTAGAAAATCCTATGGGGTGCCCATGAGTCAACTGTGAATTGACAGCATACAGAGACACACACAAACAGGGGCATTCAGGAAAGGGAAAGAGGAAATAATGAAGGAAGGGAAAAGGAGATGTTGCCTGTAAGTCCTTGGAGGTCCCCACTTGTAACATGCTACCAAATATTACAGTGAATTAAGTGTTTCCTCTAAAAGAGGTCTACAGGTGCTGGTACCAACTGCAGATATCTCTCTAATGCCATTATGAAAGAGATTTGGTGAATAGATTGTTAAGCCGATTTTGCACATCGAAATTGCCCCTTTGTTGGCACGAAGAATGTCCCAATGTAATCGGGAGTTTTGTGGACTGCCCCTGGTGCTGCAGTGTGACTCCCAAGTTTCTGCCCCGGAGCCACCCCTCAGCAATGGCTTTGCTCCGTGAATTTCCTGAATGGCAAAGGTTGAGGTCCTTTTGAAATGCCCCTTTGTTGCTCTGGAGGCTTCCACTGCAGTGCAAAACTCCTCCGTAGCAGAAACCGGGCCAGTTTTCCTGCCTCGCTGCTCTGGCCCGCCCCACCACCAATGGACAGCTGCTGAGAAGCGGAGCCTCCCCTTGCAGTGAAAAAAAAACGGAGGGAGAAACCTTGGTTTTTAGAAAGGAGGGAGAAACCTTGCGCACACAAGGATTTTAGATTTAGATTTTAGAGGGGGGTGGGGGTGGAGGATGGCAATCCCATAGCACACAGGTGTCAAACTCGCAGCCCTCCAGATGTTATGGACTACAGTTCCCATGATCCCTACCAGCATGATGCTGGCAGGGGATGATGGGAACTGTAGTCCACAACATCTGGAGGGCTGCAAGTTTGACACCTGTGCCATAGCACATGCAAGGATTTCTGGTGGGGGGGGGGGGGAGGACAGCACTGATTCTCAGCACCTGTTTTGTGTTCAAAACTAAAATAGTGAAAGTGTGTGGGGGGAATCAGGCAAGATTCAGCCAATCCGAACACAGGGAATGGAGGCTGCCCATGCATGCGTGAAAGAGGTGTGGAAGAGCTCGCGGTGCTTAAGTGGTGCTTATGGGAAAGCTCCTGGCTCGTGGGGAACCATTCTGGGCTTCTCTCACCACCCCTGACTGGAGAGAAGGAAAGAGTTGGGCAGCAGTGGAGAACCACAAGCAGGGTGAGAAGCCCCGCAGCACGTACGCTCCCCAGCTAAGCCGCGGAGCATTTAGAAAGTACAAAAGCAGCCTCCCAGTCATCACATATGTTATTTAGATATATTGGAAATGGCTAGGGCATTTACACTTTTCTCTTTTTAATGTGAAACAAAGGCTGGCAATTTGAAAAAAATGAAAGTTTATCCATTGTAATAAGTTTTGCATGAAATGTAATAAAATTAAATGGCAAGATTTTGAAATGGGATACAAATTGTTCACATTTAAATGCAAATCTCCTTGTCCTAATATATTGTGGTTTGCCTCTTTAATTTCAGACAAATAATTATATATACAGAACGAATTATGATTTTCCTACCTGACTTTTCATATTTATTCCATTGGTCTATATTCCATCTAAAATCAACCTAGGGTCAAATAATAAAATATTTTTTACTTAGAAACAATATTTATACAGCAAACATTAATAAAACTTACACTTTACATATAAACATTACACAGAGTAGGTGCATACATCAAACATCTCTAAGGATATTCTTATTTTACTGTCTCACAATAAATACAGCAGACCAGTCCACAAACTCTGACACAAACACCAAGGTTCTGATGGGCACAGGAAGATTAGTCAGGGTTTCCTCATTCCAATAAATTGGTCAATTGACACTGTAGAAATACTTGCTCATGTAGGAAGACTTGCTCATATGTGGAGCTCCAGATATGCTTCAGAACTTCAAATAGTGAGGATAATATCAGAGTCAGCTTTTCTGGTATTGTCTTTTCCCTTTGCATTCCCTTGGCATTTTTCCTGCCTGCCTGCCTGCCTGCCTGCCTGCCTGCCTGCCTGCCTGCCTGCCTGCCTGCCTGCCTTTCTTTCTTTCTTTCTTTCTTTCTTTCTTTCTTTCTTTCTTTCTTTCTTTCTTTCTTTCTTTCTTTCTTTCTTTCTTTCTTTCTTTCTTTCTTTCTTTCTTTCTTTCTTTCTTTCTTTCTTTCTTTCTTTCTGTGTGTGTGTGTGTGTGTGTGTGTGTCTGCCATTGAGAGAAGTATTTGGAATGTTCTGTTAGGGAGCATCTCAAACAACGATGGTCCAGCATGTGGCAAATTTTTGGTTTTTTCTTTTGATGAGACAGAGTATAGCCAGTGTGACTATATTAGTGGCATGTATCTAACCACACATTTCCCCTGACAGAACAGCATTTGTGGAAACAAACAATTTCTTCCAATTTCCCCTTCAAATGTAAGTCTTTATTTTGCTGATCCCCAGGAGCAAAATGGGGGGAAATGGAATTTAGTATAAGGAAGTAGAAGTCCCACTCTGCAATATTAATGACTGGCTGGATACACACTGTTACGTCCAAAAAGGGAGAACGCATATAGCCCGATCCAAAGGAGTGTGCATGGTAGAGTAGCGGCTGTGCCAGAGCACCCACGCTGGCTCCAATGGGGTTTTAGGTGGTGTGGATAGGGGGATTTTTTTTTTAATCCCGGCCGTCTGAAAAATCCCTTTGGGGACACTGACTTAACGCAACACTTTTGGATGGCTTAAGTTGGCTTCTGGCTTAGGGGGTGTTTCCAAGTCAAAAGTCCTATAGGAGTTGACTAAAGTTTGCTCTGCCCCTGGGAATGCCCCCTCCACATCCCCTCCATGCAGCAGAGGCTGTCGCAGTGGAGACCTGCTGCCACAGGGCCAAACATCTGGGTTTGGGTCCTGCGATGGCCAGCTGCTAAGGTTAGTCCCTCTGTGCCAGCGTCCATGTCACTTTGCATGGTGCTGGTGGCAGAGGTGCCGATACAATCCTTTCTGTGTTTACAACGTCCCTCCCCCGGATTGTACAAATAGAAGCATATTAGCTTAATACATTTCTTTTAAAATGACTTTTATTAGAATTTTTGCTACAAACAAAAGAAAAAAACAACCCATGGAGTTCTCTCTGGCTCTTTCCGCACGGAAGTGGAAGGGCTTGGGTCGGCGTTTCTGACGCTGACCCGACGACACTGGGACCGTCCGCATGGATGGTCCCAGAAAGAACCGGGAAGACGCCGCCGCTGGGTGCCATCGCCCGGTCGACCCACCTGCTCTCCGGTGCGTCGCTGGGGCCTGGGGACACGCCTTCCCTGCCCTGCGCGCCTGCTTCCGTGTCGCAGAGCAGGGGGGCGTGTCCCCAGGCCCCGGCAACGCACCGGAGGGGCCGGAGAGCAGGTGAGTGAAGGCAGGGGGGGGGGGGAAGCGCCAGGAAGCCGCTGCCATTCGCATGGCAGCGGCTTCCAGCCGGCGTTTTCAGAAAAGTGCGCTTCCCAGAGCACTCTGAAAACGCTGGCTCGGCGCCGGGCGGGCGGCGCGAGGGCAGTGCGGCTGCGAAGCAGCTGCGCCCCCTGTGCGAATGGCGGCCTACGTGTGTAAAGTGCTGTCAAGTTGCAGTCATAAGAACTTAAGAACATAAGAACTAGCCTGCTGGATTAGACCCAGAGTCCATCTAGTCCAGCACTCTGCTACTCGCAGTGGCCCACCAGGTGCCTTTGGGAGCTCACATGCAGGATGTGAAAGCAATGGCCTTCTGCTGCTGCTGCTGCTGAGCACCTGGTCTGCTAAGGCATTTGCAATCTGAGATCAAGGAGGATCAAGATTGGTAGCCATAGATCGACTTCTCCTCCATAAATCTGTCCAAGCCCCTTTTAAAGCTATCCAGGTTAGTGGCCATCACCACCTCCTGTGGCAGCTTATGGTGACCCGAGCAAAGGACTTTCAAGGAAGTTGGGAAGGAGAAGTGGTTTGCCATTGTCTTCCTTTGCAGAGCCTTCCTCAGTGGTCTCCCTTCTAAATTCTGACACTGCTTAACTTCTGAGATCTGACAAGGCTTGGCTATACCATGCCACCTTCCTTCCCTACCAGATAGCTACAGCAAATTAAAAATGACTAAACAATATATAACATAAAACAGTCGAAGGGAAATTTTACTGAGAGCATAAATATAGGTTCATGTGAACACAACTGGTGCCTAGAAAAGGGACAGAAAATCAATGCATAAGCAGTGATAGTGTCATAAGTAGATGCACTAAATCACATAACTTTTTTTTTGCAGGGACAAACAGGCTTTGTATTAGATCATAACTATCCAGCATTAAACAAAATTTAAAAAATCCCAGGCACAGATTGTTTTCACCTTACTATGGGTCCTTGAAAGGGGAAGAGAAAGAAGGCAATGTCCAACAGGAAACAAAAGGGCAGTTGCAGCTTTGTTTAGTCTTGTGCTGCTGCTACCTGGAGTAGTGCAAATGGTGACTTAACAGAGGCTTGTGTGGTGGGTAATCTGCATGATACAAAGGACATGGCAATGACCTCATAGGCACTTAAGGGGAATAGCCTGACAAGATGAACTAGACTAAACTAAAAGATAGCAAGATCATCTTTCAGAGTTGGAACCCTTTACTCTTCGAGTTCTTGTGTGTGTTATGCAACTCTCCGATATATTTTTCATGTCGATCTATAGAAAATTGTCTGCAAGCGCCATTCTTCACAACGGCAGAACTGATGAAAGAGGCATCCCATCAGTACAATGATTATTAAAGTTCATATTAATTCCAATTTTTAATCTGATTGAAATCACATTTATTGCCATGTGGTACAATTACTGATAGAACAGAGACTTGCAGTCAAAGATTTGGCTGGTTATTTGAAATTTATTCAGAGGTGCAGTATGCCTTGTGTTTATCTAATTTATATATTTTATTGGTTTTATAAATTACTGATGTATTTTAAATTGTGTGTGAACCACCCTGAGCCCTGCCTTTGTAGGCAGAAGGTGGGTTATAAATAGAACATTATTATCACTAGTATGTGATATTCGTTTTCTCCTTCCTGTTCACTAGGTTTCTCCCTCCTGTTCACTAGGTAATACTGAAAAGTGCCATCAAGTAGCTGCACTGTGTAACTGTGCATCAAGTAGCTGCACTGTGCAACAATGACAACCCCATAGAGTTTTTAAGGCAAGAGTAATTCAGAAGTTGGTTTTTGTTATCTGCCTCTGCATTGCAACCCTGGATTTTCCTTGTCGTCTCCCATCCAAATAACTAACCAGGGCCAACACTACTTAAGTTTCTGAAATCAGATTCACCTGGGCTATCCAGGTCAGGATAGCATAAGTGATAGCAAACAATTTAAAAGGGTTGTTACATTACATTAGTGTAGATACCTAGTAGAAGGATTATTTTAAGAGCCAATGAGGGCAAAGATGCGTGTGTATTTCATACCAGCACACTTTTTGGTATGACTGCAACTTTTAGCAGTACAAACTGAATCAGGATTGAAAGCTATAACAATTCCCTTCTCGGTAAAACACAGACATTTATTCCTGAAGCCGAAAAAAAGAAAGAAATGTGAATGACTAAAAGGTACTGCGATTTCTGGTCTGTAATCAGCACACAAGAGATTCCTTGCCCCCGTTCTTACACCTCTCCCTCGGCTTCTGCAAACCCAACATGACTCGCTCGCTCACACTTCTTCCCTTCGGTTTTTCCCAACAGACCCCCTTCTCTGGTCTAATGATAGAGGGGGAGGGGACTGCTTGCCTTAGGCAATTTAAAGAGCAAGCTCACTTTTCAACTCCATGACAGCCCAGAGCGCGCTACGATGTTGCCGTAGCGACACCAAACTACTAACAATGCGCGTTGCCGCAATCCCTTTTTACGTACTTCCGTCGTAAAAAACGACTTGGTCTCCCATTCAAATCCACCCAGGCCAAAGATACTGGGGTTTGACCATGGAGATGGCAAGGCCTAGAGCGACGGAATGTAGCGAACGCCAAAGGTCAATTTCTACCGGAAGTCTATCCTGTGTCTGCTCTACTATTTTATGCTTTTTTGCAGCGAGGTCGCGCGGCTTTTCAAGATGGCGGCGGTGGCGGGAGCTCACTGGGAGAAGCGGCTTCTGTAGGGCCTTCTAGTTTGGCTGGTGCTCTCGCTCTAATCTCAGCGTCAGCAGCACGGGGTGAGTGGCTAGAGGGGGAAAACTTTCACTTGGAGGCCGTCCCCCCACCCTTACTCAACTCTCCTTCCAGTTCGCTCTTCTCGGGTCTCTTTTTCATCCTTGTTACGTTATCGAAGTCATTCATACTGAGTTCCCCCCTCCCATTTATAAATAATTTCAAATTGTGTTGGGTGTCTGCGCGTATGCACTGTTATATCTGTGACCTGAAGGTGTGCGGCCAGCATTAAGGTCAATTGATATTAATTGTCAAAGCCAAGGGTGTAATTGTAATTGAAAAGAATGTAAGCAAAAGTGGGAAAAAGTTTTATGGCACTGTAATTGTAGTTTTTGTGTCATTGCTATGTCATCTATGAATACCTTATTGTGTTCATGGCTCCTGAATACATCAGAGACCCCATGTGGTGCTCATGAATGCCATGGTGCTTTCTGACACCTTTTGTGGTGCTCATAAGTGTTTTTAGAAAGTGGGAGGGGGCTGGTGGATCTTTTGCTGATTGGCCATTGGAGATTTGGTTAAGCAGTTTTTAAAAATAATGCTTTGGCACTAGCTGGCACCACTACACTACTGTATGATGAAAGGCAAGCTGAGGCTGCAGTTAGTATCTGGCTGTGCCAGAACTCCAAAGGTGCCTCCAGGATCAGAAAAGGTTGAGGCTTCCTTGCAAATATCATGAGTTGCCTTTGCTGGGTGTGTATATTGGCGGTACGGAGAAGATCAGTAACTGGCAATATACATTCTGTATTAAGAGTGGCATGATGCCAAGCTGTGTTTTTTCCCCTCAGTCTTCTAATGTTAATCAGCGGACCTGAGAAAGAAGTAAACAGTCAAAATGGGACGGAGGTCAACGTCTTCCACCAAGAGTGGGAAGTTCATGAATCCCACCGATCAAGCTCGTAAGTGCTCAGAGAATTTCTGTAAGATCAGTAGAGGGTTCAGTGGAGAGAGGTGGTCCAAGACTTGTAGAATGTTGTGTAAGATTGAACAGTTCATTTTGTTTTCTCTTAATTGCACAATGCAGGAAAAGAAATTGGGACAGAAATACTTGTTAGGAGTGTGTGTGTGAAGTATAGATCAGACAGAAACCTAAGATTTCAGCTTAGATAAAAATCTAGTATCTTTCATAAAATGGAGGCATATAGTGGTTGCCTTTAAAAATCTTGTGGATGATGCTTGAAGCACATAAGCTATTATATACTATATAGATGACACGTTAGCTGGACTTGCTTTATATGTACATGGTTTCTCAATGTTGCATGAAAGTATTATCTTATCCAGCATTTAGCTGCCCCGAGTTGACAATTCCTTCAGGAATCAAATTGCTTCCAGATGGTAAAATTCTGGAGCTGCCTTACTTAAAGACAGGTCTGAGAAATTGTCTATGGCAGATCAGGCAATGCTCTGTATGTTTTCAGGCAGTATATGTCCAGCCTTATTAACTTTCTAATTGGAAAAATGCTAGATTGTAAGTCTGTCTTGCGTGTGGGGTGAGGGCAGGGCTGATTTTAATGGCTTTAAAATGTGTATGTTTTAAACTGTTAGCTTTTAAGGGCAGAAAGGCAGAGTACAAATGTCATAATAAATACAAAATAAAGTAATTGTTAACTTCAGTGAGAAATTAGCAATTTTTAAACTTATTAGCATACTGTGGTGCTTGATGTCCATGCAGACAGGTCCCCCAAAATGAACGCAATTATAGTATAATTATGTGGGAATAGGAAGGAGATAACTCAAATAACTTCTTTCTTTAATATAGGGTTGAAAATGTGTGGGGTGTGTTCCTGTACAGTGTAGTGGTTAGAGTTGTGGACTATGAATTGGGAGGACCTGTGGTCATTTATTAATCTGCCATAATGCATATTGGGTGATCTTTGGTCAGTAATTCTCTTGTCTACCTCACAGACTTGTTGTGGCTATAAAATTTGTTCGTATGATTAGGGAGAACAATATTCCCTGCTCTGAGTTTCATAAAAGAAGGATAGGATAAAAAGTGTAGGATAAAAATGCATTTCTTTGGGTTGTTGCTGATTGGCAGCAGAGTGAAGAGCAGGCTCACGAAACAGAGGGGTTTTTTAAACTCTCCATTCTTTATTTCCAATGATTGAATAAGAAATAGTAGAATGAAGAGACTAAGAACATAAGAACTAGCCTGCTGGATCAGACCAGAATCCATCTAGTCCAGCACTCTGCTACTCGCAGTGGCTCACCAGGTGCCTTTGGGAGCTCATGTGCAGGATGTGAAAGCAATGGCCTGCTGCTGCTGCTCCTGAGCACCTAGTCTGCTAAGGCATTTGCAATCTGAGATCAAGGAGGATCAAGATTGGTAGCCATAGATCGACTTCTCCTCCATAAATCTGTCCAAGCCCTTTTTAAAGCTATCCAGGTTAGTGGCCATCACCACCTCCTGTGGCAGCATATTCCAAACACCAATCACACGTTGCATGAAGAAGTGTTTCCTTTTATTAGTCCTAATTCTTCCCCCCAGTATTTTCAATGAATGCCCCCTGGTTCTAAAATTGTGAGAAAGAGAGAAAAAGTTCTCTCTGTCAACATTTTCTACCCCATCCATAATTTTATAGACTTCAATCATATCCCCCCCCCACGTCTCCTCTCCAAACTAAAGAGTCCCAAACGCTGCAGCCTCTCCTCATAAGGAAGGTGCTCCAGTCCCTCAATCATCCTCGTTGCCCTTCTCTGCACTTTTTCTATCTCTTCAATATCCTTTTTGAGATGTGGCGACCAGAACTGAACACAGCACTCCAAGTGCGGTCGCACCACGGCTTTATATAAGGGCATGACAATCCTTTCCTAATTATCCCCAGCATAGGGTTTGCCTTTTTCACCGCTGCCATGCATTGAGTTGACATTCCCATGGAACTATCAACTAAGACGCCCAAATCCCTTTCCTGGTCTGTGACTGATAGCACTGACCCCTGTAGCGTGTATGTGAAATTTGGATTTTTTGCCCCTATGTGCATCACTTTACATTTTGCTACATTGAACTGCATTTGCCATTTCTTAGCCCGCTCACCTAATTTATCAAGGTCCGCTTGGAGCTCTTCGCAATCCTTTGTGGTTCTCACCACCCTATATAATTTAGTATCATCTGCAAACTTGGCCACCACGCTACCCACCCCTCCTTCCAGGTCATTTATGAATAAGTTAAAGAGCACTGGTCCCAAAACGGATCCTTGGGGGACACCACTCCCTACATCTCTCCATTGTGAGAACTTCCCATTTATACCCACCCTTTGTTTCCTGTTCCTCAACCAGTTTTTAATCCATAGGAAGACTTCCCCTCTTATTCTTTGATTGCTGAGTTTTCTCAATAGTCTCTGGTAAGGAACTTTGTCAAAAGCCTTTTGGAAATCCAAGTAGACAATGTCCACTGGTTCCCCCTTATCCACATGCCTGTTTACATCCTCAAAGAACTCTAGTAAGTTTGTAAGACAGGACTTGCCTCTGCAAAAGCCATGCTGACTCTTCCTCAGCAGACTGTTCCACTTAGGTGACATTTAGATGACATTGGAACAGTGACTGGAAGCTGGACAAGTCATAGTCTTATGAGAGTGCTGTAAAATTGGAACGAAATGTTCTTAGGATGGTGAACTGTGTATTTAATTAGAAAATGTATTTCCCATCTTTCTGTCCTTGCAAGGGCTGGTAGTGTGGCTAACAATTTAAAACATACATGGTAAAATCACATTTTTAAAGCCATTAAAATCACCCTGAAACACACATCATTAAAAATGAAGAATTAAAATGCACGCAAAAACATAAAAATAGTGGTCTAACTATTGGTTGGTGTCAAATACTATGCTTTGTGCTACATGGAGGTGAGTGTTGTGTAGAATATTAGCATATACTAATATTTGAAATGGTGGTCAAATATTTCACTCTGCTAGTGTGCAAATTAGGTATATTCTGTTCAAATACTTTACTATGTGATAAAAAAACCTAAAATATATAAGTTAACCTTTAATTGCTTCTTTTGGGTAAACATACATTAGGAAAATCCACATTTTAAATTTGGATGAACATAATATTGAGTTCTAGAAGTTTTATTTGCCTTGGATTCTGAAGAACATAGCATATAAATTGGTCTTTCAGTTCTTCAATTTTATAAGAAAAATACTAGCCATAAAATTACACTGAAGGAATCCCCCTCTGAGTTCATTGAGATTTTCTTCCTAGTAAGAATTGCAACCAGAAACTTGCAAGGAATGTTCTGAAATTGTTTTCTGGGTTGATTGTATCTTTACAGGCAAGGAGGCCCGGAAAAGGGAGCTGAAGAAGGTGAGAGAGAATTACTTTACTAGTAAACGCTGGTTGGACCTTTTGGTTATTAGGTCACATATTTAAATGGGCTCTTGATGATGCTCTGTTTTCATGTCCACACCCATTCTCTTTGTAAAGTTTGCCTTGTCTAATCATTTTAAAAATATGCTGAATTTTATTAATGTTTTGCAGTCATTGAGGGAGGTAGTTAAATTTGCAGTGCATATTTGTTTGACAAAGAAGGATTAGAAAATGTTTTACAAGTAGAAAATACTGTAACATTTCACAGAACCACAGATTTGAGGACACTGGAGACCACAGTTAACATTAAATAAGGTTTATATAGAAACTCTGAAAGTGTGGGTGATAAATCTTATTTAAATCAAATGCATGGTCTTGAGTTGCCACAAACAATCTAAGATAGTTTAGCCTTAGACTATATGAGATCCAAAATAAGAACTTATACCGTTTGTTGGAGTTCTGTACATTGTTCTTCAAATACAATCATTTCTTTCTGGCTTTTAATTTTTGTTGAGTTTAGAACAAGAAGCAACGTATGATGGTGCGAGCAGCTGTGCTAAAAATGAAGGATCCCAAGCAAATCATTCGGGACATGGAAAAACTTGATGAAATGGGTGGGTATGAATATATCTCTTTTGCAGAATTGAATGGTAGGAAGGTTACAGATGAAAAAAAGTCAGGTGATTAGAGTGTGTCTGTGGGCTCAAGGGACTGAAAGGATAGATTCACAAGTTGATATGCTGATGGCATAAAAAGCAATGATACTCTGTTATGTTCTGGAGAAAGGAGGGTAAGTGCAGTAAAGGGCCTCATTTCTGTCAAGAACTGGTAGCTGTTTTTGCCCTGAGTTAGGAAATAGAGACGATCTGGAAGCTTTTGTGGGAAGCTTTTATCTAATATTCATTTTGTTCTCTGTTGCTTGGAAGCTTGGGTGGAAACTACAGGCCTTTTCAGTGCTGTTTTCGAGTTGGTTGTGTAATACACAAAGGGAAGGGATGATTCCTCTACATTTTCCTTGTAAAACTCTTTCATTTGGCTGTCCTGGTCCTGCTATTACTGCAACAGAATTTAACCCAGTACAACAACCCCAACTAAATGAGAAGGTACTGAAGGACAAGCGTAAGAAACTGCGTGAAACTTTTGAGCGTATTCTGCGGCTATACGAGAAGGAGAATCCAGACATCTACAAGGAGTTGCGTAAACTAGAAGTGGAATATGAGCAGAAGAGATCTCAGCTCAGTCAGTACTTTGATGCTGTCAAGGTAATCGCTTTTTGAACAACGTTGGTTTCATTATGCTTTTTGGTCCACTTTTCCATATGTATATTTCCAAGGCAGTTCACCACAAAGCATTTAAAAACAGTATAATAATAATAAAACTGATACAAACAAAACTGTGACAGTGGGAAAGGTGTAAAAATAAGCAGATAGAAGCAATTTAAACAGCATCAGACATTAGATCTTATTTTTTTTTTAATTCCACAGCATTGAAAAATTAGAAAATCTTTTAAAACAAAAGCATACATCTAAAGGTGGCTCAAACAGTTACAAGGGAGAATAGGTCTAAAATATATGGGAAACTGAGAAACTCTTTACCTGAAATCTAAAAGAATACAAGTTTGGCCCTGAACAGGCTTATGAAAGAAGGGACCAAGTTCTTATCATCGAGAAAGCACCTTGTGGCTGGTCATCTTACCTTTGAAAGTGGTCACACATAGAGCAAGACCTCTGACAAAGATCTCTGTTAGAGACTAAGCTCACATGTGACAGTGCCCTCTCTTGAGTACTGTGGGACCAGTAAAATTTAAGAGCAGTGAGATTTTGAACAGTAAATTATACTTACTACCGGCCTAGGTGCTGCATTTTTGACCAGTGGCATTGCACAAGTTTTACCCAACTGCAATAGCAGTTGCTTAAAGTCATCCCATTCATCTCCAGCCGACGTTTGGAGCTGGCGTCTTAGATTGTCATTCTTTTGATTTCTAAGGGGGCTAACCTGGGTTTCTAAAGCTTCTTTACGCAATTTTTGAGTCTTGCCCTATTTTCATGTTTAGAGCTGCTTCTGCTCCCCACGACTTCTGTTTGCTAGAACAAAATGCTCAGTGTTCCTATTTAGCCTTGAAGCAAATAAAATCAGATTTTGATTTAAACTGGACATTCTTTCCCACTGGTGAAATCTGCATGGCATAGGAGGTTTTAATAAGTTCTGGCTGTTTTAGCTACCCTTTTTCATGGCTGTTGTAACTGGAATTCAGGGCCTATTTGTCCAATATTAGTATCTGGAGTTATTTACTAAAAGAAGATTCAAACTGTTTAATGCTAACTGAAAATAATGATGTTGCTGCCTCTTGAAGATTCACCTACATGGTATTTCAATCTGTTACAGAATGCCCAGCATGTTGAAGTGGAGAGTATCCCCCTGCCAGATATGCCTCATGCTCCCTCCAACATTCTCATCCAAGACATCCCTTTGCCTGGAGCACAGCCACCCTCTATTCTCAAGAAAACATCAGCCTATGGGTAAGAATAAGAAATGTATTAAAGAAAGCTAGGGAATTGTGTCTCAGAATCTGCTGTTGTGATTTTCACTGTTGCTGTAGTTCTTAGAGTTGGTTTAACAGTAGTTATTAGGTATAGGTAAGGTATGTGTATGAACTTTGGAATGTATGTTCAGTACAGAGTGCATTACTTAGCTGCCCTTTGTTCATGCAGTATGATGCTGGAGCTAAGTCTGTGGTTTAAGACAAGAGAAACTTATTTTTAAGATTTTTTACTCTGCCTTGGAATTATCTTTAACTGGTCATTAAGTAGCTAAAGTGTAGGGCAAAAGCTTTTTCCAGTGAATTCAGCAGAACAGCGATAATACATTTGCAGCTTAGAAGCCTTTTCCTCTGCTCAAAACAAGTCTCCTGCCCATATTGAGGATAGGCAAATACTTTTGGGGCAGGAGGGGAATGTCACAGTTGGGCCTTGGATATAGCTCAATCAGGAGTTATTGCTGTAGAGGCCATGGTCTTAGATTTGCTACAGTAATTCTTTTGGAGCTGCATTAGAGCTATGTATTAATGTATTAATGTATGTATTAATGTATACCCCCTGGTTCTATTATTGTGAGAAAGAGAGAAAAATTTCTCTCTGTCAACATTTTCTACCCCATCCATAATTTTATAGACTTCAATCATATCCCCTCTCAGACGTCTCCTCTCCAAACTAAAGAGTCCCAAACGCTGCAGCCTCTCCTCATAAGGAAGGTGCTCCAGTCCCTCAATCATCCTTGTTGCCCTTCTCTGCACTTTTTCTATCTCTTCAATATCCTTTTTGAGATGTGGCGACCAGAACTGAACACAGTACTCCAAGTGCGGTCGCACCACTGCTTTATATAAGGGCATGACAATCTTTGCAGTTTTATTCTCAATTCCTTTCCTAATGATCCCCAGCATAGAGTTTGCCTTTTTCACCGCTGCCATGCATTGAGTTGACATTCCCATGGAACTATCAACTAAGACGCCCAAATCCCTTTCCTGGTCTGTGACTGATAGCACTGACCCCTGTAGCATGTATGTGAAGTTTGGATTTTTTGCCCCTATGTGCATCACTTTACATTTTGCTACATTGAACTGCATTTGCCATTTCTTAGCCCACTCACCTAATTTATCAAGGTCCGCTTGGAGCTCTTCTTCGCAATCCTTTGCGGTTCTCACCACCCTACATAATTTAGTATCATCTGCAAACTTGGCCACCACGCTACCCACCCCTACTTCCAGGTCATTTATGAATAAGTTAAAGAGCACTGGTCCCAAAACGGATCCTTGGGGGACACCACTCCTTACATCTCTCCATTGTGAGAATTTCCCATTTATACCCACCCTTTGTTTCCTGTTCCTCAACCAGTTTTTAATCCATAGGAGGACTTCCCCTCTTATTCATTGATTGCTGAGTTTTCTCAATAGTCTCTGGCAAGGAACTTTGTCAAAAGCCTTTTGGAAATCCAAGTAGACAATGTCCACTGGTTCCCCCTCATCCACATGCCTGTTTACACCCTCAAAGAACTCTAGTAAGTTTGTAAGACAGGATTTGCCTCTGCAAAAGCAATGCTGACTCTTTCTCAGCAGGTCTTGCTTTTCTACATGTTTAGTAATTTTATCTTTAATGATAGATTCTACTAATTTGCCAGGAACAGATGTCAAACTGACTGGCCTGTAATTTCCCGGGTCCCCCCTAGATCCTTTCTTAAAGATTGGTGTGACATGGGCCATCTTCCAGTCTTCAGGGATGGAGCCTGATTTCAGGGATAAGTTGCATATTAAAGTGAGAAGATCAGCAATTTCATGCTTGATCTCTTTTAGAACTCTTGGGTGAATGCAATCTGGGCCAGGGGATTTGGTAGCATTTAGTTTATCAATGGCTGCCAGAACTTCTTCCTTGTCTACCACTATCTTTGCTAGTTCCTCGGATTTGCCTCCTAAGAAGCTTGGTTCAGGTGCAGGAATTTTCCTCACCTCCTCTTGGGTGAAGACAGATGCAAAGAATTCATCAGCTTCTCTGCAATTTCCCTGTCATCTTTTAGCACACCTTTTGTTCCTTCATCATCTAACGGGCCTACCACTTCCCTAGCTGGCTTCCTGCTTTTGATGTACTTGAAGAACTGTTTGTTGCTGGTCTTGATGTTCGCAGCCATGCGTTCCTCATAATCCTTTTTTGCCTCCCTTACAGCTAACTTGCTTCTCTTTTGCCACCATTTGTGTTCCCTCTCATATTCTTCATCAGTCAAACTGGACTTCCATTTTCTAAAAGACATTTTCTTTTTTCTGATAATTTCCTCAACCTCTCTTGTTAACCATGGTGGCTTTCTTTTGGACTGGGTGCTGCCTTTCCTAACCTGCGGAACATATTCCAGCTGAGCTTTTATTACTGTGTTTTTAAAATAACCTCCAAGCATCCTGGACAGTTTTGACACTCTTGATTTTCCCTTTCAGCTTCCTGCGCACTATCCCCCTCATCTTTGAGAAATTTCCCTTTCTGAAGGTGAATGTAACTACATTAGTAGTTGTCACTTGTTCGCATGCAGAGATACTGAATCTGACAGCATTGTGGTCGCTGTTCCCTATCGGCTCAACAACACTGACTTCCTGCACCAGGTCCTGGGTCCCACATAGAATTAGATCTAGGATCACCTCTCCCCTGGTTGGTTCCACAACCATCTGCTCTAAGCCACAGTCATTTAGCATATCCAGGAATGCTCTCTCCTTACTATGACCTGAACATACATTTTTCCAGTTTATATGGGGATAGTTAAAATCGCCCACTACCACTACATTTTTGTTTTTGTTGGCCTCTCTAATTGCTTTTTCCATCTCAGAATCCTCTTGTGCACTTTGGTCAGGGGGACGATAATATATTCCTAATATTAAACTGTCCTTCACACCTGGTATTGATATCCACAGTGATTCTGTAGGGGAACCAGCTCCCCTTGCATTGTCTATTTTATATGACACTATGCTCTCTTTTATGTAAAGGGCAACTCCACCCCCAATGCGCCCTGTCCTATCCTTCCTATAGAGCCTGTAGCCTGGTATAACAGCATCCCACTGGCTCTCCTCATTCCACCATGTCTCTGTAATGCCCACTATATCAAAGTCCTCCTTCAAAACTCTGTACTCCAGCTCCCCCATTTTAGGTCGAAGGCTTCTACTATTAGCATAGAGACACCTGTATACCTTGCCTCTGTCCTTAACCTGGGATTTATGTGCTATACCCTCAAGTCTTTTGTAGACACTATCCCTTGTCACATGCACATTGCTATGTTCCTCTCTTGTATGTGGTTGATTTAGAAAAACATGTGGTTGATTTAGAAAAACTTCTTCACGCAACATTTAGAAAAAAGTCATCCGGGCTCTGTTTTAAAAACTCCAAAGGAGACTTATCAGCCTCTGAGGCAGAGTATTCCAGTGTCAAACAGCCTTTATTTTCAAGAAGTTCTTGATGTTGAGGTGGAATCTTTTTCTCATTGTTTGAATCCCTTGTTCCATGTACTAATCTCTGGAGCAGCAGAAAACAAGCTGCTGCATCTTCAACATGACTTCCATTCAAATATTTAAACATGGCTGTCATGTCACCACTCAGCCTTCTCTTCTTCAGACTAAACATACCCAGCTCACTAAGTCTCTCCTCATGGATTCCAGATCTTTTACCATTTTGGTTGCCTTCCTCTGGATAGGTTCCAGCTTGTCAATACCGTTCTCGAATTGTGGTGCCTAGAACTGGACGCAGAATTCCAGGTGAGGTCAGACCAGTATGGAAGTTACTGAAAATTATTATTTTTCCAAACCTAGACCTCCCGTCCGGCCTGTTTCTGTACTTCCACCTCCTGGGCATGGTGTTCCTCGGTTACCTCCTGGCAGGAAGCCACCTGGACCTCCACCAGGGCCCCCGCCACTTCAAGTCTTGCAGATGTATGGGCGTAAAGTAGGATTCTCGCTAGAGCTGGCCCCTCGTAGGAGAGAGGAGGAGGTGTCTTACAGTCCAGAGACAGGTAAATGGATAGCTTCCCTCTTTCTAAAGTGCGTGACAGAAACTTTTGCTCTCATTTGTACAGCAGAAATGTGTGTGAAGGGAAAAAAACTTGCTTAATTTTCAGACCAGAGAAGTCGTTTTTTATTTTAGCTTTGAAGGTACAAATGCTTACGGAAGGGGAAACTGAAACCTTTTGAATCTCAGACTTGGATGTAAAGCAGCCTAAGAGATGGACTTCAAAAAAATCCAAAGCCAGGTAACATTGTTTAAGGGATTCCAATGTAGAGGGCATGGAGCAGACATACAAGATCTCTTAAATGTCATTGTGCATGATGCAGTTTTCAATGTGTGTGTAATAAGGTGTGATGCAGTTTTCAGTGTGTGTAAACATTTCCAGCTGCCTAGTATGAAACACACTAGGTGTGTATAAATAAAATTGTTCTAATGTATAATCATCTTGTTGTCTTCAGATCTGACTGCCATAACATCACACGTGTTGCATAACATATGTGGTTTTTTTGGCATGAATTAGAAGCAGCTCTATATAAAGCTCTTCAGTAATGCTGTAGAGGCATGCCAATAGATTAGTGGGTTAGAGCAACCTTTGGGGGAAAAGGCACCTAGAGAGCCAGTATATGTTGACTTGTCCCTTTTTTACTGCATCCTCTTTGCATCTATGTTTGAATAATTAAGTTGCTGTCTCTGGAATATATGCAGCACAGTTAGTTCTGGATCCTGTGTATGGGTGCAAGGAGGAGGGCTCATCTTCACTGATACATAGAGCAGCTCAAAATACCCCATGAAATTCTGCTTATGGATGATAGAGGACTCCAAAGAACAACTTGGAGGGGAATTGGAGGTCTCCTGTGACATGGAGAAATTGGCAAAAAATCTCCCCCCGGCATTAGTGGGAACCTTAGATGTGGAAGTAGTACTTCTTCCCCTTTTTGTTCCTTCTTGAAATGAGACAACTAAAGCTTACTTACTGCAAAATCAAACAATGTGTTGAACGTTTTCTTGGTTGCCTCATTTTATTGGTACCCCTTAGGTCCTCGAGGACATGATGATGAGGCTTCCAGCACCAGTGAAGATGAGGGCTATCCTGAGGACATGGATCAGGACAAGCATGACGACTCTACTGATGACAGTGAAAGTGACAGGACTGACGTGGACAGTGAAGGGGAGGAGTTAATGCATCTCGATGACAATTCTGAGAGGGAAGGTGGGGAAGACAAGAAATCAGGTAAGCGACTTTAGTACAGTGGAAATGCATCTAGTGCATTTCAGTCCGAACCTTCCTCCAAGGATTTTGGGGCAGCATACACTATTGCTCGTTCCTAGTTTTATCCTCACAGCAACTTGATAAAATATGCTGTGCTGTTAGGCTAAGGAGAGTGACTTGCCCAAGGCCATCCTGTGAGCTTCATTGTTGGGGGAAGATTTGAACCTGTGACTTCCACAAGTTAGTCTGGCATGCCAACCATTACACCTCATTGGCTTTTTAATTGCTCCACTTAGGGTTGTTTTTATGATCTGCTTTGTGTTTAGGCAGAGATAGTAAAGAAGTATGAATAAGATTTAGTTTTCTCCCCAGTTGAATTACAGATTCCTCTTGTAAGGTGCGTAACAAGGTTTTCAGCTGCTCTCTATAGTACTGATAAAATAGGACCAGCCATTATTTTCTTTTCATTATGATGAGTCTTTTGGCGCATGGTTTCAGTGTGCCTGAATACTGGAGTATTATTAGGCTGGCAGAGTTGTGCTGTCTGTGGCTGTTTGGCATTTCCATTATTCTAATGGAAATACTATTTCATTATTCTAATGGAAATACTAATAGGTAGCACTGTCCTTGTCTGAAAAACTCACTTCTAGACTTGGGGAAGCACATAGTTCCTCTGTCTCAGAGTCTTTAAACTGTCTCTTAGATTACTGTAAAATGTTTAGAATATGGACAGCACACTACAGAGCCCCTGGCGGCCAGGGGCAGTGCTGTTGTGGCAGTGCTCTGCTGCCTCCAGAGGGCTTTCTTGCAACCCAGGGGGAGAGAACAAGGCAATTTGTGGAAGCCCTCCTGCAGCTCTTCACAATCATCCTTGGCTTTCAACATTTTGTGTAATTGTGAACTTGGCCACTACACTTCTTACCCCTAGTTCAGATGACTTATGAACAGATTAAATAGTACCAACCTCAGTACCAATCCTTGTGGGACCCCACTGCTTACTTCTCTCCAGTGTGAAGACTATCTATGTATTGTGAGGACTATATCTTTGCTTCCTTTCATTTAACCAATCATAAGATAATTCATCTCTTATCCCATGATGGCCAAGTTCATTTGGGAGTCTTTGGTGAGGTGCCTTGTCAAAAGCTTTTTGAAAGTCCAAGTATGTAGTGACTGCAGAGTCACTGTTATTTACATGTTCATTCGCCTTTTCAAAGAACACCCAAAGGTTGGTGAGGTGGGACTTTCCTTTGCAGCAGCCATGCTGATTTTCTTTCATCAGGTTTATTCCTCTATGTGACTAATATTCCATCTTTAATTAAACCTCCTACTGATTTGCTACCTGGTCAGTAATTTCCTAGTTCCCTGATGAATCCCCTATTAAAAATCTAGGCTATATTTGCTACTTTGCAGTCTTCTGGTACTGTAGCTGAATTTAGTGATAAGTTTAATGTACAGGTTAGTAGATCAACAGTCTCACATTTCAGCTCCCGAAGAACTTTTAGGTGTATGCCATTAGGACCTGGAGAGTTATCAGTTTTTAATTTCTCCAGTAGGTGTAGAACTTAATCTCCTCAGTTTTACTCAATTCCTTTTCCAAAAATAGTGACTGTAGCATTGGTACATGCCCCCAAACCTTGCACATTAAAGACAGAAGCAAAAAACATATTGAGTTTCTCTGCCATCTTCCTTTAGCAATCTGTTTATTCCCTAGTCATCCAGAGGTCCAACTGCTTTTCTTGCTGGTTTCCTACTCAGGATATATTTAAAGAAATGTTTATTGATTGTCTTGATGCTTTTAGTGGCCTGCTTCTTAAATTCTTCTTTGGAAGTTTTGCAGTAGACTTTTATTTGCTGTTAAAATTAATGTTTAGCTTTTAACTGTATTAATGTTCCTCTGTGGCTTATTTTATTACTTGTGACTTACCACTTTCTTACTGTGAAAATTCTAACTCTTCATTGGCTATTCTTGTAGGTCATAGTGTACGGTTTGCTGACATGCCTGGAAAATCACGGAAAAAGAAAAAGAACATGAAGGAGCTCACTCCACTTCAGGCCATGATGTTACGAATGGCTGGTAAAAGGAATTTGATTTTTTTCCCCCGCTCTTCCCACTTCCGGCCCTTTATATTTAGACATGAGCGATAGAAGCCATCTTGCCTGGAACTGTAATTTCCAAGGATATTTTTAAGAAAAGATGTAGGATCTGGTCTCTGCTTTATAATTGTTTGCCTGATATGGTTATAAATGTATCATCACATGTGTTATAGCAGTAATTCCTAACTGGTAAGTTGCATTCAGTAGTTGACTTCTAAATTCACAATCCCATGGATTAATTAGACTTGCTTTCTATTATTGTGATAAAAGAGTGGGATTTTTCCCCCTGAGCTTTGTCAAATGGCAGCTGGTGTATATACGTACTGTCGAAGGCTTTCATTGCCGGAGTCACCTGGCTGTTGTGGGTTTTCTGGGCTGTGTGACCATGGTCTGGTAGTATTTTCTTCTAAAGTTTTGCCTGCATCGTGCCGTGGTGTGCCTCTGAAGATGCCAGCCATAGATATGGATGAAATGTTAGGAGCAGAAACTACTCACAGTCACACAGCCCAGAAAACCCACATCCAAGGGTGTAGATATGCTTTCTAGAGACTCTTCAGGTTGGTAATGCCCATATTTATTGTCATTGCTATCTTGGCAAGCAAACTGTGGTACACTAATGTAACCCAGTACACCTGGGCTTAGCATCAGTAAACTAACACAATAAAAGTTAAAAAGAGCTTTATTAGAGACATTTAGAAAACAGTACCTTTGATACATACCGTGAGGGCTCCTGTTCTGAGATAAGGAGGGCATCTTGTGTGATTACCATTGGCTGTTCAGGGATTCAGGGCTAAATTGCCACTTACCATTTGTCAGGCAGAAATCTCCTGAGCTCAGTTTAAGTGGTTTCTGAGGTAAGAAGGACAAGAAGGATTCTAATAAACATAGAACATTAACGAGAACTGGTGAAAACACTGCCCTGGAATTCGGTATGTTAGTAGCAATGAATAAGAAAGCAAACTAGTATCAGGAAGAGTAAGAAAATTAGCCTTTCTCTAGTTGGTGTTTTGTTACACAAGCATTTGTAATTTTGGGTATAGTTTTGGCATTTTTAATTGTCTGGTCAGATTGTTGGATGCCCTTTTAGTTCTTTTTTTTTTAACTTGAGTGGCCAAGATGCCCTCTTTACCTCAGAGGAGAGGGAGCCCTCAGCGAGTATCCTGGGTTTCTTTCTCACTTTGAGAAGGAGGGCATCTTGATCTTGGGACTTCCAGTAGTGGTGCCCTCCAGTTCAGGTGGGAACTAGTTTTGGTCTACCACACGCTGCAGCTCTCTGCATCCAAAAGCTGCTTTGGCTGATGAGAATGATTTAATTTTATAAGGCCTGATGAAGGTTGAAATGGAAGACCATGGCTGCTTTGCATATCTCTTCCTCTGAGGCTTGATGGTCACAGGTTGCATTAGTAGCCATGCTTTGAACTGACTGGGTTGTGATTCCAGGAGGTATAGGAATGTTGCTGGCCTTGTAGGCTTGGAAGATGCATTATCTGATATTATACCTGATCTTTGATCTGAACATCTTCTTTCCCTTGTTCGAAGCCATCAAGGAAATGAATAGAAAGTCTGTTTTCCTGATAGCCTCCATATGTCAAATATATGTTGTGAGACCCCTATGCAGGTCCAACGTATGTTAGGCCTTTTGTTGGCCTGTTTTGGTTGATGACAAAGGGTGGTAAGTGAATCTCTTACCTTCAGTGGCACAGAGAATTAACTTTGGGGATAAATGTAGGGTGCAGTGGAATTACCACCTTGTCTTTATGGAAAATATGGAGCCCTTTTCTGGCTGGTAGGGTTGCCAGTTCTGATATCCTTCTAATTGAAGTCACCATCATTAGAAAACGATTTTTGTGTGTAGCCACTTAAGTGGAGCCTCTCTCAGTGGCTTGAAGGGAGCTGTGGATATTTTAGTGGATATTTTCCTGGATGCCATATTGGTCTCTGCAATTTCTGGAGCATAGCCTAGGTCTAACAATTGGTTCCTTTGAAGATCCACACAGTCAGTTGATGTACTGACTGCATCCAGATGCCATATGGGATTAGAGGAGCAGCAGTGGCATAGTGGTTAAGAGCAGGTGCACTCTAATCCGGAGAACCGGGTTTGATTCCCCATTCTGCCACTTGAGCTGTGGAGGCTTATTTGGGGAACTAGATTAGCCTGTGCACTCCAACACATGCCAGCTGGGTGACCTTGGGTTAGTCACAGCTCTTCGGAGCTCTCTCTGCCCCACCCACCTCAAAGGGTGTTTGTTGTTGTGGGGGAGGGAAAGGAGATTGTAAGCCCGGTTGAGTCTCCTTACAGGAGAGAAAGGGCAGGTATAAAAAGAAAAACTGTTCTTCTCTTCTTGTAGCATGTCTTGTGTCACTGGAATATACTAGGGGTTTTGTATGGATAATTCCACCAGAGAAGGAAACCAAGGTCTGCAGAGCTGCTCTGGACCCACAAAGATAACTAACTCTCACTTCTGGTATATCTTCCTCAGTGCCTTTGGAGTCACTGGAGATGGAGGAAGGGCATACAGGAGCCCCTTGGGCTATGAAGAAGTTTGGGCATCCACTTGTTCAGCTTGTGGATGATGATATCTGGAGAAGAATTGCAGCATTTGATAATTGGAAGCCAAGGTGAAGAGGTCCAGCTTTGGAAAACTAAATTTGATCACAATTTGTTGGAAGGCCTCCACCTGGAGAGACCACTCATTCTTTATCATGTGTCTGTCCAAACAGTCTGCTTGTGTGTTGAGGACTCCTTGAATGTGCCGTTCAGATATTGATTGCAGATGTGTTTCTCCCCATGAAAGGATGCTTTGTGCTTCTCAATGCAAGGTAGAGGATCTGGATCCTTCCTGTTTTTGACCCTCTCTGTTTGCCTTGGCAGAGATGTTGTCCATCCTGATGTGGACGTGTTGGTCCCTAATTTTAGATTGGAATTCTAAAAGCACCTTCTGGATAGCTCGTGAGTTCCAGGATGTTGGTATTCAGCTCCTTCTGTGCCCAGGATTCTTGGGCTGGATACCCTTGAAGTGAGGTGCCCCAACTTGACAAACTGATGTCTTCATAGTGTCCATGAAGATTTGTACAAGGGATATCTGGTTGTCTTAGTGCTTGCCTCCAGGTTTTGGTCCACCAGATCAAGCTTTGTCTCACCAGTAGGAATGAAGTCAATACCTTGCCCCTTTTCTGTAAGATCTCCACCTGGTAATATTAGAGTGGTCTAGAGTGCAGATAAGCCCAACAGTCTGATCATGTACATGAAATCATAAGTACTTGGTAGGCAGGCCAGCAATATTAGCTGAGTGGTCCTGACCATACTTGAAATGTAATCTTATAGACCTTGTTTTCAGGCAGATATAACATGCTCTTCTGAGTGTCTGATCCCCAGATTCTGTGACTTCAATGAGGTTGATTTTTTCTTGGTTCAGAATCTAGCAATGATCTTCCAGCATCTGTATCATTTTGTTGGTATCCTTCCTTCCCTGGATAGCGAACATATCTGAAGGTTGCCCAAGTATGAATTAATTTGGATTCCTTGTCTTCAAGCCAGTCCACTGGAATCACCAGGACCTTGGGAAAAAACTGTTGGGAGCTGAGGCCGGTCCAAATGGAAGTATTTTGAATTCATAGTGTAGGTCCTGGTAAAAGAAACTGAGGATACATGAAAAAAATGGAGAGGTGTAAGCCTAATCTTAACAAAGAAAAAGAAAACACACTCCAATGGCCAATGTTGTGGTTATGCTATTAATTATAATCTGATATAAAGTGCACCAATGTAATACAAATATGCAAACTCACAAACAACTCAAGCCCTCTTATATATACTATATCGTACATGGAGTATCACCTGTTCAGATTATCAACTAAGCACTATTAGAAACACAGTCTTTAGAGAGTCAATCCTGTTCAACAATGAATCGCTGCAGACCACTCACAAAGCATTGCGCTGTGGAAAGCCACCACTTTTACTTACGTGATATAAAGTCTGTTAACATGCTTTCAGAAGGCAGTATTCACATGTGTTCGCAAGTATCCTCAAATATTCACAAGAGTCCTCAAATTTCTTTCCTTGCAATGCTCAAGGACACAAGCCATCCATTGCCATCAGACCTGGTCCACCGCTATAGCCTGGGTTTCGTTCCTTTTTCAGTGAATGGCAAAAAACCTTTGGTTGTTTAGGACTTAGCCATCCATAGGAACTTAACCCTGCATAATTAGATCTCTTCATCTGTTGAATGCATGAGGAACCTGTGATGTCCCAGGAAAATGGGGATATGCAGGTATGCTTCTGTGATGTGAGATAGATTGAGGTCATGAAGGCCTTGAGATTCAGGGTCTTGTTGATTGGTTGCAGAGTTTTCACATGGAAGTGTTTCTGTGTCGCACATCTGTTGACATACTTGAGGCTGAGAATGGCCTGCCAGTTTTTCCTGGGTACAGTGAAGATGGTGAAGTAGACTCCTTTGCGATGCTTGCAGGATTAGACTCTTTAATTCTTATTTTCAGAAGATGTGTTATGGCAGATGTGTTATGGTGAGTTTCTCCCCCTGAAGGAACTGGAGGATGGACGAAAAGATCTGGGGGAAGCTTGATAAATTCTATGGCATAACTGAATTGTTGCTCACAATGGTCTGGTTGTGACTGTAGCTGTTGAGTTTGGAATTGCTGTAACCTCTCCTCATCCCCCCCTCCCAAATGGTAAAGACCTGACGTTGCTGCTTTCCTTGTTTGGAAGGTCTGTCAAATCAGAAAGACTGGAACTGAGATAGTCTGTGAAAAGACCATCTGCTACTTCCATCACTGTCTCCTCCTTTGCTTAGGTTTGGATCATGGTGATATCTGTTGAGTGAAAGGAGTTCAGTGAGAACATTTTCTGTCATCTCTTTGTAGATTTTTAGGCATGGCTTTCTTTTTGTCACTAAACTTATATAATGCTATGTCATTAGGCAATTAAACTTGAAAATTTTACAACTATTTTCTCAAATAGTTAAATTGAAAGTCAATAATATCCTGAGAAATTCTCATGATTCAGAAGTATTTTATTTTCAACATTTTGTGAAGGATTTTTACTTTTCACTTATAAGGGATTAATTACAGTTTGCAAAATAGTAACATGCATCTAGTAAACATGTTCTGGGGTATGTGCCATGGTTTCAGTAAAGTAATCTTTTTGTTCAGACACAGAGTTACCTATGTCCTGTGGTAGAAATACAGCCCTACAAATACAGGATACAAATACAAATAAAAGAAATGTTCCTGGGAGAGAGGGGAGGTTATTCTTGTCAGTGAATGCAATGTATCTCAACAAAAAAAATTCTTTTGTTTGGCTTTGGTTCCCAACCCTTCAAATAGATACAGCTCTTTGGCTCCTTAAAAAGCTAACAGATTAATTATAGTCTTGTAAAGGTTACAGGAAAGAGGTTGAGTGTGCTAGACAAAACAGTTTCCCCCTAGACCTTGGAAGCTAAGCACAGTTAGTCCTAGTAAGTACTTGGATGGGAAACCACCAAGGAAGTCTGGGTTGCTCTGTAGAGGCAGGCAATAGCAAACCATCTCTGTTTGTCTGATGCCTTGAAAACTTTACAGGGTTGCCATAAGCCAGCTGCAGCTTGAAAGCACTTTCCACCTCCATGATTCTTAACAGAAACATGCAGAGCTGAATGTAGCACATCCCTACTATATGTGAACAGTCTGTCAGCATCAGTGATGGAAAAATAAGGGGAGGGATTCTGCCCCTTTCTGCTGTTCAAGTTGATTGAATCCTAGAGCAGCAGAGGCGAAGAATGAGGAAGCCCTTTTGTCTGCTGCTGATAGTTGTGGGACTTTTGGGTTGGGTTTTGCTATTTATTCTGCTGCTGAGAGTTAGGCTTTTACAGCTACAGGAATCTATCAGCAACAACCTGTTAAGCAACTTATTCTTCACTGGGAATTTAATGGATTGTTCAGAGTGCACTTTATGTATTGTGTAGAAGTGCAGTGGAAGATCTGTGTTCCAGGACTTGCAGACCAATCTTGGGGCTTTAATATGGGGCTTCATGTAAGTGCAAGGCAGAGTGCAATATTGCAGCCATAATAGTTTTAATTTAAATGTCTGCAATCTGTATTAATAACTTACGATATCAAGATGGGTGTGGGGAGAATGCCCCAAAAGACTTGAACATATAATTTTCCCAATAATTTTTGAACATCTGATAATCTTGTTGAATGGAGATTTTTTTATAAACTTCAAGGGAATATCTTAATTTTAGGGAGAACAATCTGCTTTTATAAAATGCCAGCTTGTTTTGTGCCTTTGGTCTCTGTACATATGCCTAGAAGCTCCTTCCTTCTACCAAGACATCTCCTATCTTTCTTTGCAGGTCAAGAAATTCCTGAGGGTGGCAAAGAGATCGAAGAATATTCTGAAGATGACGACGATGATGATGAAGATTCAGATGCTGAAGAGACACCCCAGCAGCCAAGTACAGAAGAATCCCACACGGAGACTGCACCATCGGTGCCCTCCCAAGCCACCCAGCAACAGCAGCAGCCACCCCCTCAGCCTGTTCCTCCAGTTCAAATGCAGGCACCTCCCATGCCAGGGCCACCTCCTCTTGGACCACCTCCAGCACCACCCTTGAGGCCTCCGGGGCCACCAACTGGCCTTCCTCCTGGGCCTCCTCCAGGTGAGCGTTTGATTTGGGGTCCAAAGTTGAAAGTTTTGAAACCTCTGACCTTAGGTGTGTCTGCCTGACTTGGGTGAATCTCATTATTGTTTGTGGCTGGATTGTTTTTATTTTGTTATATCAATAGACTGTTCTGAATTTGTGGAATGGGAGATATACACTTTTTTTAAAAAAAGAGCTAGTTGTTGCTAAAGTAATTTGGCAGTGATGGAATCCCTTCATATGCATGAGAATCCCTTTCTCATGCATAAAGCTAAAATGCAGTTTGTCAAGCCTTAAAATATTTTATCAGAAACTTTTACCCCACTGTTCTCTCCATCGGGGATTCAAAAGGGCTTACAAAAATTCCAAAACAGTCTTTAGTCAAACAAAAATTTGAAAAAGAATTCAGTGAATTGAGTTCCTGTGGCACCAGCCTGGTGTGTAGCTTCTCCCCCAGGCTGAGGTGTCCCCTACCATCCTCTCCTTAGATGTCACTTATACACTGCACTCCCCTTCTCTGTTGCAGCTTCCAAGGGCACTCAAAAGCCAGTTCAGGTCTCTCAGGCTCCTCCCGTGGTCAGAAAATGGATTCTACATCCACTCATTCCCATAGAACTTTTTAGCTGGCTATGCTACAGACACTTTGTCCCTTTACCTCTTTGACTTGAGCCTCTGGGTCTGTTCAAGGTCAAGTTGGCTTTTAAAGGTTACCTTCAAGAGGATGGGGCAAAATGCTTGGCTTCAGATCTCAACATTAAGTTGAATATTTGGATTAAATTATTCCTAGTCATTACATGAGATGGAGCCTATGTATTTATATTTTATGTGTGATTTGCTCCTGTCTGTTGTTGGTTTCTGTTGTTCACCGCCCGGAGCCCTTCGGGGATCGGGCGGTATAGAAATTGAAACAATAAATAAATAAATAAATACTTACATGATCTGGTTTGGTGCTTTTGTCTAAAAGAAGACACTTCGCCTTAATCTGTTCACAGTTATTGGGAGGTGTTGAACCAGTATTTCTGCAAGTAAAACTTAAAACTATGCTGTGTGCACTTTTTCAGGGGCTCCTCCATTCCTCAGGCCACCAGGATTGCCTGGATTGCGCGGACCATTACCACGACTTTTGCCACCAGGACCACCCCCTGGCCGGCCTCCTGGCCCTCCACCTGGTCCACCTCCAGGTCTGCCTCCTGGCCCTCCTCCAAGGGGACCCCCACCTCGTTTACCACCTCCAGCTCCACCAGGTAAGGGGAGTCTCTTTTCTTGTTTCTCCAGTTACAAGATGCAGGGCAAAGGATTTGAGTCAGTCTCGCAACACATTTTCTATTGATATATCTCAAACACAGTGTGGTATTTGTGCTCATGGGCAAGTTGAAAGGAATTTCAGTAGAATATATGAGGCTTTATTCAATGTTGCTACACACTGTGGAATATATTTACTTCATATATCCTCCACCTTGTGTTGTTGCCTCTCTTCCATTTTAGCTTCACAACAATTCTGTTAGGTAGATTAGGTTATATATGTGTGCATGTGTGTGACTGCCATGGAAGCTTGCTGGGTTACCTTGGACCAGAGTGGAATTTAACCGTGAGTCTCCTAAATCCTAGTCTGACACTCCAACTACTATTCCACACAGATTTAAATGTGTGCACTCAAAGGCACTACTGATACTTATACTAAGGGGAATTTAAGAGACCTTCAGTTGATAGCTAGTTTTGCTGTAACTTGTTAATTCTTTGCCATGTTTATCTCGTACAGGTATCCCACCTCCTCGTCCAGGCATGTTGCGTCCGCCTCTGGTTCCTCCACCTGGAATATTTCCACCAGCTCCGATTCCAAATCCTGGAGTACTAAGTGCTCCTCCCAGCTTGATCCAGCGCCCCAAGGCAGACGATACCAGTGCAGCCACCATTGAGAAGAAAGCCACAGCAACTATTAGTGCCAAGCCACAAATTACAAACCCCAAGGCCGAGATCACTCGCTTTGTACCCACGGCCCTGCGAGTCCGCCGAGAGAACAAGGGGACTTCTGCTTCCACTCAGAGGAAACCTGATGACGAACCTTCTGTTCAGATAACCAAAGCAACCCCTAAAGCTGGCTCTTCTGCCCCTGTCTCAGTGCAGACCAAGGATGATGTGTATGAAGCTTTCATGAAGGAAATGGAGGGGCTACTGTGACAATCCTTTTCCTGTTTAACCTTTGTATCTGCTGTACTGAGATCAGACTACTCTGTTTGGAGAGGTGGTTCCTAAGTTATAGTAGCATTCAGCAGAACTGCTGTTCCTTTTGTAACAAAGAATAGTCCCTCCATCCCAGTTGTGTTTCAGGTTGGGGTCCAGATACTGGAAGAAGAGTATAATCACCCTCTGCTCCCTAATTAAAGGCTAAATTTGGGAGTGCAGTCTCCTACATTGTGGTCTTTCATTTTGAGACATGTCAGCGATTCCATGGAAAATTTCTTGTCTCTTGAATGGTTGAAGGGAAGAATAAATTTGAGGAACCACAACATATTGGTGAAGTATCTCCTACACATATCCCTGATCATCAGGATTGTATGTTCAGTTTTGTTGACTCTCTGTAAATATTTTTGTAATGCAGTTTTAGTTGAGTGAAATAAATTGGATATATGCTGTCTTAGAGATGGGCAGGCTACATGGTATGCAGGCATCTTGCACCCTGTATGTTCTACAGTCACCATGGTGGCTTTGTGCTGATGAGGAATATTGCTGTCTCATGAAAGAGAATAAATATTTGATGTACTACAGTGCTGTGGTTGTGAGAGTGCATTTGTGTTTAATATTTTGGGAGTGCTGATGTGGTTCCATGGAGGAATGCAGTTATGAAATAGTAGCCTTAAGAAATAGGTGCTGTGCAGTCTCAGGGGTTCAGTCTGTGAAAATCATTCCTTGCTGCTCAAACACACCACTCAGGTATTTCTGTGCTTTTTTTCCTCATAAAAATAGAGGACCAGAAGCTTGATTTTTTAAAAGATTTGTAATTGAAAGTTTGGGCCACACATCTACTATATGCATCTCATCTCAAGCAGAAGAATATATGTGGTCCTGGCCACTGTACACTAGTTGCTATGAGGGGAAATTGATGAAACTTGGAAATGTGTTGAATGTTGTTCTACCTTTCCTACAGGGAGTTCAGGATGGCAGGCATGATTCTCTCTCTCCCCCTCCCAACTTCTTGGTGACTGTCTCCAGTGAGGCATACACTGCAGACTTGCTGAAGTTTAAGCTTTGAGCATCTACCTTTCAAAAGCCTAACTAGTTGGTCAGATTCTTAGGACAATTTAATTTCTGCATGTATTTTCCCTACCCTGAATATTTGTAAGGTAAACTCAAGGTATCAAAAGGAGCTTAGTTTCCATAGTACTCTGCTCTTAGTTTTCACAGTACTCTGGGGGTACATATTCAAGAACCTCCATCTGCATTTTCTCTTCTTGCAGTGTCTTGAAGGGACTTGTTCATAATGGGAGTGTTCTTTCTACAAATGCAAAGAAAACCCAATCATCCTGAATGTGCTCAAATAAGGCAGAGAGATCCATCCCCCAGTGTTAAATCACTGTTCCCTCTCAGGAAGTGAAAGGTTGGGACAATTTTCTGGGCCTCTGGGAGGGATTACTCTTTGAAACTCTACCTAGAAATTGAAGATCTATACTTAAAGTAAGTTGAAAAAAGATGCGTGGAACTGCCCTGGAAATGCTAGCAAAATTGTTTCTGCTCAATGGCAGATAATCTTTTGCAAACAATGCCTGCTGCAGCCTATTTATTGAATCAGTTTGAGTCCCCTCTGGCCAGTCACTCAGAATGGGCATCTGATTTAGGGCTAATGTGGCTCGACGCTGTCTGGGATACATGCAACAAAAAAGGTGGCCGGGATAAAACACATTTAAGTGGGTACGACTATTAAACGACTGATGGACTCCGGTTTTGAACAGCACCCGGGTAAACGTAACCAGGAGGCAGCCTTGCTTCCTACTGGTTGGATCAGCAAGCACATTCCGAGTAACAAAAGCCTCTCTTGCCTCTCACGTTACATTCAGTAAACCTTCCTCTGCCTAAAAGAGCTATTCGGACAAGCTATGAACCGCAGGGTGACACGGTGCACAGTAAAAGGCTGTGACCGATCCCATGTGCCGACAGTCCGTCTCGATCCTCCCTACTCCCTCTCTTCCCTGCCCACACTCCAAGCTCAGGGGAACAGGGAATGGACTCTGGCCCAAGAAGCTGCTCTTAAAGGCCGCTGGGCGCAGAGGAGCCCTCCCGCCCTCTCCCCCGCGGACGTCTTTGGGCAGGATGGCCACCCTCTTGGTGTGGCTGGCGCACAGGTTGGAGGCTTCGCTGGCCTCCTGCAGCGCCGTCACGGCCGAGCTCTGGAAGCGCAAATCGCTCCTGAAGTCCTGCGCGATCTCGCTGGAAGGGCCACTTGCGGGTCAGCAGCTCCGCCGACTTGTGGGAGCGCCGGACTTCCAGCCACTTGCGGCTCCCCCGGTCCGCTCGGGACCTAGGCTGCGCGCAAGAGGACAAGAGGATTGCAGAGTCCTTTCTAGCCCGACTCTGTATCTGGATTGGCGGAGAGTTGGAAAACAATCCCCATTGGAGAGCGTCTGCATTTGAAATCTCGCGCTTTGCTGCGGGAAATGGGCTCTGTCTTGTCTCCGCTGTCACCTTCTTTCTGCCTGGTCTGGCGACGTACCTGGACGCGACCACCTCTCCGCACATCCAGTCCTGATTCTCCGGCTGTCTTATTTGGGGCGTGAACTGAGCAGGGGTTGAGGGTTTCCTTCATGAGAAAATCCCTTTTGCCTCGTTTCAGCTCCCTTCCAGCTTCTAGGCTGGTTTACAAGGTCTCTTGTAGCAAGTGTTTTTGCAACTTTCTGACCATTCGTACTTTCTGTAATCTAGATCTATTTTTTAAAAATCTATATAGGTTTCAGGATGGAGATCTAACTGCTCTGAAAACCCCAGGCTTCCCCTTCTTATTTCATTGGAGAACAAAACACAGATTCCTCCATCTGAAAGCTTTAAGCAAATCCGGGGTTAAAATCCAAATTAGGCAGGGTCCAGGAACATCCAACTTCGGTAGGAGGTGATTGACAGTCACATTTAAACTCTCATATTGAAATGCACTTTGAACTGGCTGAATCCATTGGGACATAAACCCCACTTAACTCAGTAGGACTCATTTCTAAATAAAGTACAGTATATAGGACTGCCCTGGGAGGGAAACTTTTCTCACAAAAACGTCACAGAGAAGTATTTTTATTTATTGAAGACATTTATTAACCGACTTTCTTCCATATTGTGCTCAAGGCAACTATCTAGTTACTCAAGTTATATAATAATTAAAATTAAAATTGCTGATGTTCAATAGACTTTGGAAGAAGCTTTTAACTTAAAGGGTTGTTCTGAGCTCTATAGAATGCATAGGAGATGTCTTTCATTTTCAAGTCCAATTGCCACCTTATCTGAAAGCCTGGTTAATATTATTATTTGCTTTCAAGGGGTTAACTCTGAAGGAGGGATACATTTGTATGCTTCCTTATCTTTAGAATGGTATCCTACGGTTGCACAAGACACTAAGAGGTTCGATTCAGTTATAGGAAAGCAGTGCTGGACAGAAGAGTCGATCATGTTTGATATGTTATTGCTGCTTAATATGGATGTAGAACCAGGACAACGGTTAATAACCAGATCGAACTCTGTGTTGGATTGTAACTCAATTTAAAAAATTTAATTGCGAAGGTTCTTATCAAATTGAACCTCTGCTCTAGCTTTGTCTCAATGGAACTTCAGGTTGTCGTGTCGTGTACTTTTACATTCTGGATGACACTGAATTAAGCATTTTGGGGATCTTATACAATTATGTACACATCACACTAACCCTTCGAATAGTGTGCATGTTCTTTACAATATTTTAGTACAATATTTAACCCCTTTTCTTCTGTGATGGGTGAATTGGTAAGGTTTGGCTACTATGCAATGGTGACTGCACTTTGTGGAAGTTTGTGTTACCTCCGTTTCCTTGAAACCCATTTACAATAAGCACACGAATCCAAATCACCCACAGCAGGTCCCGAGACAGGCATTAGTGCCTGAAGATATGATCTGCACAGTTTTTCGGGTATTTTTGACAATTACATGGCTTTAATTTACAAAGAAAAACAAAAGTTTCTCTCTGGCGAGGTCTTCCCAGCCGCTGCATCCAACACTTAGGAGCCCTTTTAAAATCGTTACGTTTGGTTTTGCCGCTCCAAAAACCGCATGGGTGCTGACGGCCCTCTCCTGCTCACTTCTGTGTAAAGAATTGATTCTTTGGGAGCCGATATTGTGCAAAATTTACAGTTTATTAACTCGAAAGAAACACAAACTGATCGGTCGGAAGAGTCCTCTCTGCCTTGCAGCGGGGCGGGTTTTGCGGCGGACCAATCACGAGGCGGCTCTTCTCTATAAATAAACAGCGGCTGACCTACTTGAGTTCACTCACTTTTCTCTCCGTTGGTGATTTCGTCGCGAGGTGGTCTTTCCTGCTGTCATGTCTGAAACAGCCCCCGCCGTGGCTGTCGCCGCCGCCGCCCCGGCCCCGGCCTCCAAGGCGCCGGCCAAGAAGGCTAAGAAGGCGGGTGCCGCCAAGGGCCGCAAGGCGTCGGGCCCCAGCGTCACCGAGCTCATCACCAAGGCGGTGGCGGCGTCCAAGGAGCGCAAAGGCGTCTCCCTGGCGGCCCTCAAGAAGTCTCTGGCGGCCGGAGGCTACGATGTGGAGAAGAACAACAGCCGCATCAAGCTGGGGCTGAAAAGCCTGGTTGGCAAAGGCACCCTGGTGCACACCAAGGGCATCGGCGCCTCCGGCTCCTTCAAACTGGGCAAGAAGTCCGGCGAGGGCAAGGAGAAGCCCGCCAAGAAGAAGCCCGTCAAAGCCAAGAAGCCCGTCGCCAAGAAGGCCGCCGCCGGGGCAGCCAAGAAGCCCAAGAAGGCCGCCGCGGCTGCCAAGAAGAGCCCCAAGAAGCCCAAAAAGCCCGCGGCCGCCAAGAAGGCGGCAAAGAGCCCCAAGAAGGCCAAGCCCGTCAAGCCCAAGAAGGTCGCCAAGAGCCCGGCCAAAGCCAAGGCGGTGAAGCCCAAGACGGCCAAAGCCAAGCCCGCCAAGTCCAAGGCGGCCAAGGGCAAGAAGGCGGCGCCCAAGAAGAAGTAGACGATGAGACCTCCCCCCCACCATTTACCAGTCCGTCTGTCTTTCAAAAACCCAAAGGCTCTTTTAAGAGCCACCCACTCGGTCCAAAAAAGAGCTGGCCGCCACTTGGCCGAAGGAGGCAATCCCTCCTCTTGGAGTCGCCCTTCCTTCACCTGCCTGCCATCGAGCCTACTTAGGTTAGCTTCTCATAGACTGAATTTCACGGCGGGGGAGGGGAGGGATGTACTTTGCCACGAAAGTACAAGGAGAAGCGGGAGGGGAGCCCCAGATCACAGCAGTTCGTATGGTGAATTATGATTAATGTTTTTGGGAGGGGGAGTAATTTAAACTTCGGCGAGAGAACATGAAGTGAATAAGCGGGGTGGGGGTGGAGGGAATGTCAAGTACTACGTACCTCCCCTTAAAGCATGACCTGTCAAGAGCTTTTTTTTCGCGCAGTGAACTATTTGAATATAATCGGACCTCAGCATTCTCCCGGACAGGTGGCACATGAGCGCTATGTGTTTCCCTCCTGTCCTGTTTGGGGTTGGGGAATATTTACTATTTCAACGCTCACTGAGCTAAGCGGGACTCAAGGGGGGGGGGGGGGAAGCGTGTGTAGGATTGGGTTTCTTTTATATGAGAAAAACTTTCGAGTATAGTATCCGAATCTATTTCTAGTATTAATGCACGTTGACAGCCGCTGTCAGAAGGAACAAGATACTTTTTCGGCGGGAATGTGTTCACATGATCATATATTGTCAATAAAGAACTCTTATTGTGTGTAGTAATTTATCATACTTAAAGCATGTTTACCGTAGTCCCGATTTAACTCAGAAATTATTTTTACGACCGAGTGAAGAGAAAGTGCGATTTGCGAAGCGGCTGTCGAAATAATTAGTAAAAATGATTTTGTGAATGAACATTGTTTTACGCGGTGTTTATTTACCAGCCCTTCATTTGTCGTAGGAGTCAATACAACTTGTGATTGGCTGAAATAGAGACAGCCTCTCAACCAATCGGCATTAGATATCAAGTTGTCCAATCAGAGACGATAATTGATAGGTTTATAACTAACGCTATGCCTTATCCAATAAAAAGAGAGGGCTAGAAGCCTCTGATTTGCATAACGTCCATATAAAAGGAAGTTGCACCTCGACTGTCGCTAGAGTAGAGTCTGGGTTGTCAAGATGCCGGAGCCGGCTAAATCGGTCCCTGTTTCCAAGAAGGGTTCTAAGAAAGCGGTAACGAAGACTCATAAGAAAGGCGATAAGAAGCGGAAGAAGGTTAGAAAAGAAAGTTATTCGATCTACGTGTACAAAGTCTTGAAGCAGGTTCACCCGGACACGGGCATTTCTTCCAAGGCCATGAGTATCATGAATTCTTTTGTGAACGACGTTTTCGAGCGTATCGCTGGCGAAGCCACTCGTTTAGCTCATTACAACAAGCGCTCCACTATCACTTCCCGAGAGATTCAGACGGCGGTGCGGCTCCTGCTGCCGGGAGAGCTCGCTAAGCACGCGGTCTCTGAAGGCACAAAGGCCGTCACCAAATACACCAGTTCCAAATAAACCGCCGCTTTTGAGTCTAGCCCAAACGGCTCTTTTAAGAGCCACCTACCCCTTCAATGAAAGAGAATTTGTCACTGCAGAAACGCTCGTTTTTTTAGGTAATAACTCAGGTAAAGCCAATCATACAATATGCTGCTTCACTAAGTGGGTATATCTTACAGGGCTTACTTCCAGGAAGCCGTTTTTAGAACGACAGCATAACGATTTCAGTACAATAGGGGGTGTTCTCAAAGTCAATACGAAATCAAATATTTTCCTAAAAAACGGGTTCGCAGTGAGAGTACAGTCATTGAGCTTTATGAGCCATATAAGCTGGTTCAGAGTGCGTTTACTTACACTTGTATAGGCGCATGCTCTGCAGCCACAATTGCACAACACGGGAAGAAGCCTTTGCTTCCTCGGAACGTCCGTTAGAATTTTGAAATTCGCGCGCTCGTCGGTTAGTGGCCAGTCATTCCGGATTCTCTTTTTACTTAAAATCTAGGACTTACAAAACAAGACACATATAACCAACTACACTATGATTAAAAGCTTTGTATTCTTAATGACCTACTTAGTTGTAATATTTTACCCCTACCCAAACTTCGGGAGGGAACGGAATGAGCCGTTTTTTTTAATTATTTCCAGAGAATCATCACCCGTCCTTCGGCAGAATAGCGTGGTTTTCAGGTCAAAGATTTTATAGAAGCAGTGCATAAATGTAAACAGAAAGAGGGTGCCTCGTTCCCTTTCCTCAGTTTGCAGCATGTTCTCTACCAGAGTGGTTTTAATGTGGGGAGGAGAAATCGTTGCACAGGGAAGTGTGTTTGCTACATCTAGTAAAATTTAAGTAACGGAATTTATGTAAGCAAGTAAAGAAGACAAGCGGATATTTAGCATTTTAAAAACATTTGCTTAGAGACGAGAGATTAAAAAAACTGGGCGCCGCTGTCATTCAAGTTAAAGCGAGGGATTTTCAAATTATCCAATGAGATTTTGCTTCTTCCGAGTCGGCCAATCAGAATCACGCTACAACCCAATGGCGGGAAGGTTTTATAGTAGCAGCCAATCAAAAGGCAGGGCTAGTGTATAAATTTCGACCGGCGACTCTCGTCTTACTCATTCTTGTCCATTACATCGAGAGAATGGCTCGGACAAAGCAAACAGCTCGTAAGTCCACCGGCGGGAAAGCCCCCCGCAAGCAGCTGGCCACTAAGGCAGCGCGCAAGAGCGCTCCAGCCACGGGTGGCGTGAAGAAGCCCCACCGCTATCGTCCAGGGACGGTGGCGTTGCGGGAAATTCGTCGCTATCAGAAGTCGACGGAGCTGCTGATCCGCAAGTTGCCTTTCCAACGGCTGGTGCGCGAGATCGCGCAGGACTTCAAGACCGACTTGCGTTTCCAGAGCTCGGCCGTCATGGCGTTGCAGGAGGCCAGCGAAGCTTACCTGGTGGGGCTGTTTGAGGACACCAACCTGTGCGCCATCCACGCCAAGAGGGTGACCATCATGCCCAAAGACATCCAGCTGGCGCGGCGCATCCGCGGAGAGAGGGCTTGAGAATTCTTCCGCGCCAAACCGCCAAATCAAAAACCCAACGGCTCTTTTAAGAGCCACTCCATGTTCACCGGGAAAGAGCGCTCGCTCGGGCATTTGCTGTGTCTTCATTTATTTCAAACTTTTGGGGGCGGGGTGGGATTATTTTTAACTACGAACATGTTAAGTTATATGCGTTCTAAACTTGCAGGTAATACTGTGCTGACTACAACGGGTAACCATTGGAAGCCGCGGCGTGTAAAAGTGTTTGGCTTCTTGGCCAATAGGAATAATCCGTTACTCTTCTAGCCACTAGCATTAAATCACGAGCGGAGAGGAGCTTCTGATTGGTGGAGTTGCTCAAGCCGTTTCAACGCGGAAGCCCGCGCTTTTGTTTGGTTCTGTTTTTCATACGGAGGTTACGCGACAAGGGTTTCTATATGCGGGGGTGAAGTTGAGAAGGCTGCCGTAGTATTGCCGGACTGATTGTCTGAGTAATATATGTCAAAATGTCCACGAGTATTTATCACGGCGGGTGAGACGGCTGCAACCCTACTCAAGCATTCGCCCCCTCCCCACTTAGGTTGTATGGGGCTGGGTGGGGATTCTGTACGCAATGTTTCCTCCCTCGCTAGGTACTGCGGTCTCCAACATACTACTTTCACAGTTCTGTTTAGATGTGTTAAGTCTTTCAGGCAGGTTACCCCGATCAGGTTCATCATGGTTTTGTGAATTCTACGTTGAGACGGTGCGTATTTGCATGTAATGTTCACATCTTGGATGAGACGAACCCGGTTTAACAAGAAAACGGGAACAGTGGAACTGATGGCTGTGTGATGACAACTGCATGTTTCCCTTCACTGGAGCCATAGGGTAGCAGGGAACGGCTGGCTGTTAGAAGGTTTATACTGGAGTCACAGCAGAGCTTCCAGCCACCTGGTTTACAAGTGTGGGAGGGGGTAGAGCATTGTCACTCACATTTCCTGCTGAGGAAAATGTCATTTGCACTTTTCAAGTAGTTGACCTTTACTGATAACCCATTTTTGTTGCTGCTGTTGGTGGTATGAGGTAACTCCATAAATAAAAGAATGCTGTGCTACAACCTTTGATCATGGAACAAAGGGCACATCCAAACTCTTGTAATTTTACAGTGGCTTGGGCGTTCATTTGTTTATAAAGAGGGGGTGGGAAGGTGTTTCTATGTGAACTAATGTACATAAATGACTGGAGCTCAGCTGGTTTTAAAAAGGCCACGTGAACTCTTTGTGCCTCCAGATGGAAATTCTTACAACCGTCTGATTTAATCTTTTCCTGTGTTACAAGCTGCGACCAAGATGTTCTCAGAATGAATGTTGGGGTGAGGTTGTGTATAGCTTTGATAACAGGTGCTCAATATTTCAGATAGAAGCACTGTTTAGCAGGATGCTTTTTAAAATTAGTGTTTATAAACATTTTCTTGCATTCACACAAATAGTAAACACTGAGCTAGCTAAGAAGCTGACAGTATTTGTCTTCACTTTGCAGTTACATAACACAAAAGGAAAATGCTTCTGGCTATCCCTGTGCACGATGAGCCCTACTTCTCTCAAGCTGAGCCGTTTTTAACTTGCAGTGTTCACTGTAACTTGGCAGTTGGTGCTGAAGGCCTGGTGAGAATTCTTTGGTCATATGTTCACTGAGAAAGGTTGACAACATTTCAATAGTAATATAAATGATTTTGAAAAATGAACAAAGTTTGGTGAAGTGATGATATGGTCAAACTTACATTGGGGAAAATCTGATTTCAATAAAAGTTCTTATGTGAATTTAAGTATTTCAGCCATACAGCCCAATTATGTTAAGCTAGAATTAAGTCTGCTGTGTCTTTAGCATATCACACCACTATTTGCTCAGATTAGGTACTATACATAAAGCCATTGTCTGCATTGCACCATCACAAACATTTGAAAACTTTGTCAGGCTCCATTTTGGGGATCTTTGGTCTAGGTAGAAGAGAAGTAGGGTGTGGAGGCTGAGAACTGATTTATGACTTTCTCTTCTCCCCATTTAAAACACCAAACCACTCCAATTTTGTTATCCCTTCCTCCATTTTATCCTAACAACCCTGTATGGTAGGTAAGTCTTACAGAGAATGACTCTCCTATGGTCTCAGATCAAGCTTTTATGGCATAGTAGGGTTCAACCATATTAGGATTTCTCCCATATTTTTAGTCCAATACTTTTAACCCCTTATACCATGGATGTTTTCCAAGTGGATGCTGCTTTCCCTCTGGTTGGATCCAGTTTAGAAGTCTGGGTCTCTGACATTTACCTGGTGGAGCTGAGAATAGGACCCATCTTTATCTGACAGCTTGGATGTAGTTTTGATATTCTGTCCCTGGTTATTTCAGAAAACACATACCCTGCTAGTGAGTGCTGCTCCATACACATCCATGTTGCAAGTATTCTGATCATTTGCTCAATTTTTAACCTTATGTCCTGCTTTCTCCCTCATGGGGGAACCAAAGCGGAGGTCTGTTAGACTGAATTATGTAGAAAAGTCAGCTATCACCAATGCTTTTCAGGCTTTTCTTTTTCTGATGCAGTGATGATCTGTGAAACCCTGAACCAGTCAATGGTTCAGAGAGGGAATGGACGACTCCCTGCTGATGGTGAACTGGTAATACAAACTGAACAACCTCTAAAGAGGGACAGTTTATGCAAGTCTGCTACCACATCCTCTGAAGAGGCCAGCCACAGATGCAGGCAAAACGTCAGGAGAAAATACTACTGGAACACAGCCATACAACCTGGAAAACCCACAACATCCTTGAGAGAGTTTCTTTTATTCTCTATCGAGCTGAAGTTCAAGTACGGCAAAGCACACGAATTCCAATCCAGCAACTTTTAACTGGAGTTTCTCACTTAAACTGTTTTTGTTTAGGGTTGTTTTAGCAAGCTCATTTTCTACTTTCTGGTCACAATCAGGAAACCTTTTTCCAGGTGTTCATGACTGGATTTGGTGTTTGGCGGGTATGTGAATGGTGGCATATTTCATGTGCAATAGCGTAGTGCCAAGGAGGCAAGGTGGGGCATGATGTGCCAGGCGCGTGCCTGTGCGGGGGCAGGCAGGGATGCAGGAATGCCCTGGGTGCAGTTTCCCCTGTTCACATGTATTTTTGCGAAGCCTAAAAGGAAATTATATTTCCTCCCCCATGCCTGTTAATAGCTGCACACATTTTTTTAAAAAGCGTGAGCAAAGCAGTCATAAATGCTGCTTTAAAAAAATCTTTCTTTTAGTGTTCATCTAGGCTTCATGTAGAGGAGTGAGCCATAAGACCCAGTCACTTATCCAGATTAGAGTCTGACACTCTTAACCACGACACCACTCTGGCTATCATGGAGATGACCAAAAAGGTGGCAGATCATACAGCAATGAAAGTGGTTACTATGCAGATATAAAGCTGTCTAACAGCTGCTCAAGTTGGGGGATGGTGGTGGTGGTGGTGGGGGACCAGGAGATCTGAGGCACAGCTCACCTCTGATCATGATGGTGAAAAATGGCATGTTTGCCTGCCAGTTATGTTGCATGTAGGCTTCTTAGCAGCCACGAGATCTGCTACTCAAAGTAAACTGAAATGCTGCTGATGTTTATTTCCATTTTTAATGTCTGATTTGTGGGGTTTTTTCTTTATTACAGGCTGAAGGGCACACAAGAGCATACGGTGTGTAATAAGATATGAAAGACAATGCATCAATGGTATGGCTAGTCGTAGTAGAGCCCTTCGGGGATTGAACGGGATATAAATCAAATAAATAAATATTGTTGGGTTCTGTGATAGTCTTGCTCAAGTAGCTAAAGGATAGAATTGCGTAGTTGTTACATTGGTATCTCAGTTGGATAGTTAATTGTTATTGGTGTTTTTGCTTTAAACTGAAGTCCGTTTGCAAACTAGGAGAGTACTTTCTCTTAGACTCTGTGAGATGAAAGGTTAAATGTAGCAACGGAGAGGCTTTAGTTGAGAATAGAAGGTAATGACCAGAGGCACTGTCTGTGCCAGATGGCCAGAGCTGTCCTATAGTGACTCCTTGGGTACCTGCCAATATTCTGTTTCTCTGCTTGGTGTAAACCAGTGATTCCCAAAGTGGCTGCCACTGCCCCCTGGTGGGTGCTGCAGCAATCCAGGGGGCCGGTGATGGCCACAGTAGAAACATTAATACATATCTCTTTCTGTTTAATTGCTATTAAAATGTTAAAAAAAATTAATTTCCAGGGGGCGCTAAGTAATATTTTTTCTGGAAAGGGTGCGGTAGGCCAAATAAGTTTGGGAACCACTGGTGTAAACCATACAGGTCTTTGTCCGCATTTGAAGGGCAAGAAAAGAGGTAGTTGTATGTTAGGGACTGACTGTAGACAATGGATTGTTTGTTTATTGTGTTGGGGATAGTAGCTGGAAATGTGTAGGCAAGTGTAGTCATGTGATTTTTGGTATAAAGGAAGCCACAGCCACTTCAAGACCTGTACAACAATAGGATGGTTTGATTCATAGAGTCGCTATGAGTCGGTACCAATTTGACTGCAGTTAGCTCACACATATATAGTGGTGTGTATATATACAGTAGACCTGTTCACAGGTTACAGGGAATGCACATGCAATCCATATACAGTGTATACATTGTTCTTTGTATTTGTTTTCAGTAATTCTTATGTTACATTCCATGCATCTACAGGTGAACAAGTGATTCAAGCCTGATATTTATTCAGGTCCTGGTTCTCAGTTTCATTCATAAAGTGAGTGCACGCTGGCTCTTTCTTACAAACAGATTTGTGCATGTACAGGCAGGATGTGTGTACACTCACTGTAACATGTAAACATGCCAATAGCTGCACAGTGATGCCTAGAAAATGGATCTGCTACATGAATTGGCCAGGCTGATGGTTGGAAGGAAGCAGCTGGAGCGCTGGTGGAAATAAGTTAGAGAGTAAGTTACCTAGGAGGTTGAAGCTGTGTGTCTATCAGTAGATTTTCCCTATTTTGGATGTATGATATGGATATATGTAAAACAGATGGTCTTTTGGAATCATACTGCCATTAGCGTATTCTGACTAATCTTGTGAAATCAGTTACACAGCAGACCCATTAGATCTTTATCTTACCAAATAAAAAGCAGTTTCCAAGAACTGCTCCCCCCCTCCCTGCTGTCTTACAGTGGGCAGCAAGGTGTATGTGGGCGCCTTGGCTTTTGAAGTTTCACAAAACAGCTTGAGCAGAAGGAGCAAGGAGTTTCTCTGAGACTGAGTAAGGGAGACAAAATTTCTTGGATGCCTCATCAAAAATGCTAAATGATCTGTAGGACAACGCAAATAGTGGGCAAATACCAAGCATGATCCCGAACTTCATTCTTGTTACCGTGACTCTGCATTGGTTTGTAACATATAGACGTAAGTACAATTATAGTTAGGTTCTTTGTTTCAGTAGTTTGGTCTTAAGTAGTTTGGTGAATATGAATATACCGGTAACTCTTTTTATAATGAACATTTTATTGAGTTTTTAAAGTAAAACAGTCATATGAATATAACTCAATCCAAAAAGATTTACTTGTATCCCTGTGTGAAGGGCTGTCCTATGCAAAACTACTTTGGGAGCCAGTCCCATTTGCATCAAGGTGAATTATTTGCATCTGAAAAAAAAACCTTAACAGGATTGGGCTGTAAAGCGGTTCTAACCATTTAAGCCAAGATTGGGGCAAAAGGTTGTTTACTGCTCAAGTCACAACCCAGTTAAGTGTTGCTGTTATCTGGGGTTTAACTTGATTTGTTGCTGTTGTGATATGGCTAAAATGGATACAAGTATTCTGCCATTACAAAGTTTCAAAATGGTACACTTTTCACAAGAAGGATTCTGATGAGGAAACTGTTCTTGGTAAATAAATCGGCATCAGATATAGTTGTATCACTTCCACAAGTCTAATCATGTTAAAGCTACATGAGAACACTGGACATTTTCTGCCGTTTTTAGGTTTTTGGTATTTTTAGAGTTCTTGATGTGTTTGTAATTGCTGTTTTCCTTTCCAGGCAGTGCTGGCAATGTTGCCATTGCAGATGCTTCCATAATTCCTGTTGGAGGTAAAAGTTGAACGGGTGCATGGGTGATTTATTTAAACTTACACCTGTCTTTATACCTTTGGCCCAGAGTAGTAAGTCATTAAAAATATTGTAGCCAGAGGGACAGATAATAATTATTTTGTTTTCAATATAGTTTTAATAGACATATAGTGTTAGTAAAATTTAGGTTTTATTCAGGTTTTCTGTAAAAGGTTTTCCTTCCTGCTGTAAAATGCATTACTCCCTGAAACCATTGTCTAAATCACAAGCTTGCTGAAACAAAAGCTTAGATTATGCTAAAGGTGGACCCAGAGAAACAGGATGCAGACAGTTAATGAATCAGGGAAACCCCTTTTGCATTTTGACATAGCCCTGAGTAATTGTCATACACACCAGGAAAAGCCAACAGCCGATGGCGGAATTTGCTAAGTAATTTCCTCCTAGTTTGGGAAAAATCACTAAAGAATAACTTTATCACCTAGCTATACTAAGAGTCTCTCCCAAAATTTGTAAGTATCGAAACAAAGCATTAACAGCCAGACACAGGGCAGATTGTCAAGGTGAATATGCATAAGAACCAGCAGGCAAACATCTGCGTTATCACAAGGACAACTCTCTGGAGATGTTTCCTCACCAAAGATAAGACCTGGAGGTCTTGGAAGAAGCTTAATGGACCTTGATGACCCTGTATTGTTATTGTATAATTCAATCTACAATGTAATCTCTAAAATTACTATAAGAAGTCTGTATTTTTCTGTGTTCAGGGCGCTCTGACCAGGCTTGGCCTTGCACCTTGCCTGGTGGTCAGTGTGCATTGAGCCTGAGTGCCAGTATACCCCCCAGCTGCTGACCTCACTGTCTACTGAATGAAACTCTGTTCGACCGCATTAAAACTTTATTTTATTTTTTCAATTTAGACTTTGTGGCTTCAATTTTACTGCTGACCTCGCTGATTTGTTGCTGCTGGTCTGAATAATTGAAATAAACATTGAGTTCATTGCCCTAGTAGAGGGTAACAATATCACTTGGGCATTTGCGTATGTGTGTGTGTGTATGCATGTATAATGAGATGTCATCATACTTTCTTTCTGGCTAGTGCCAGCCATGGGGGGGGGGATTATTTATTTATTTATTACATTTATATACCACCATATCTCCAGAGACTCAAAGCATGTGAGTCTCTGTGCACTGGGTGTGTGGTGGCTTCAGACATGTGAACCCACCTTTGGAATGCCTGCTGAAAGCCAAATCACACATACGTTGGTGCATACAGTAAGTCTGCCTTTCAGATGGTTTTGGGACAAGGCTGTCTGAGCCATTTAATGACTCTGAAAGCAGATTGGGATAGATGAGAAGATGTTCCTAAGGTTTCATGTAACCAATGCATGGAATTTGAATCAGGGTAACCAGTGGGACACTAACATAAATTGATTTTTGAAAAGGATATAGATAACTCCAGAGTGGCGATCTGCTGTTCTCATTCTCATTCAGTTTTGTATACCTAGCCCTACTGCATTGTTCATTGGATATTTTATCTGGTAGGCTTGGTGTTGTTCACACTGTCAGTCTCTTTGGTATTCCTAATGCCATTGCATTTTTCAGTGCTGTATGATTATATCCTTTTCTCCCTCTGTAATCAGTCTTGAGTTTCAGTGAGAGCTATAGATAAGTAAGTTAAACATAATAAAATGGAAAAAAATCCATGGAGCAGGGGGCTATTAACATTGACTGCTGAATCTATAGCCTCCATATTCAGAAACAATAACCCTTGGAGCACCAGATGCTGGGAAGAGAAAGAAAAGATAGATTGTTCCATCTTGCCTTACTCTATGGACAGGAGCATCTAGCTAGCAACTGTCAGAAGCTGTTTTTGTCCTATTGTCTGATTTTGCAGTTTGTATCTTTCTTGGGCTGCTGTTTGTGTTTTGCTTTTTCCTCTACATAAATTGCATTCTCTCCCTCTTATCCCAGATCCTAATATAGCTGTGGGAAAAATATCCTCTCAGTCCAGCACGTTTGAAACAAAAGGAGAGTCCAATAAGGCTGTAGATGGGTCTCTGACAAATAGTTATGCAAATGGAGATTGCACCCTGACAAAGAAGGAATTTGAACCCTGGTGGATGGTGGATTTGATTTCAGCGTTTCAGGTGTCTGCTGTGGTGGTCACCAATAGAGGAGACTGTTGTGAATCATGCATAAAAGGAGCGGAAATTCTGATTGGAGATTTGCCGGAGAAGGGAGGCACCATGAATCCCAGGTATTTGTCTTCTAACTTACATGTAGGCACAGTAATAGTGTGACTTGTTCTTAGTTCAATATTTACTTCTAGGAGGGTGTATTTAGAATCTGTAGTTCAGGGCCATCTAATAAGATCCAGTGCTCAAGATTTTTCATTTTCTATCCAAAAGGCAGTCTCTTTCAGACAATTTTACCTACAGAAAATGTACTTGGGGCTTCCTTTAGTAGGAGTTCTGGGTAAGCAGCCTATGAATTTGCTTCAAGGTCTTACAGCATTTTTACATGGTGAAGCTGGTGCAGTGCAGCTATGAATTTAATTTTTTGTATCTTGACATGGTTCTAGGATATGTAATACAACTGGGAATTCAGATAAGCAAGCTTTTCACAAATGAAAATTTTTTCATGTCATCTTCTATACATTTTTTCTGTCTTTTATTTATGCCTTTCCTCTTTCTGTACTGCTATTAGTGATTTCATAACAAGATTGTTTTATTGATTGCTATAAATCCGAAGCTGCATTATGCTGTGCCGGACCACTTATTAGTCTATCTTGTTCAGTATTGTCAATTGATTGACAACAGCTCTCCAAAGTCTGCTACTGTGGATGTTTTGGATTGGAGATGCCACTAATTGAATCTAAGGGCCAAACTCAATGTCACTATTTTGAAAAAGTTAGTTCTGGATTTCCCAAACACAACTTGTATTCCCAACAGCCACAGAGCAGCTGCAGGAAACTGAGTCTTAAAAAAAAAAAGAGAGGCCCATTCTGTTCAGGCCAGGGGGACGGGTCACACCGGAATACTTGACTCCGGTGGAGCCCCGGGCCCGCTCGCAGACTCTCATGAAAGCAGCCTCGTGGCTGCCGGGGGCCACAGACCATGCAAAAGCACATCTGTTGATCCCTTCCCTGCTGCCTCCTGCCTCGTTTCTGCTTGCCTGTATTTTATGTATTTTATCTGCATATAATCAAGAGTTTTTCTTTTTAAATGGCAGCAACCCTGACTTTGATTGGGACTGTGGAGAGGGGAGAACTTAATACCCCCCGTCCCCGAAAAACCCTTATCCTCACTCAAAAGCCCCATGGTACTGTTACTGGCTCAATATTTGCAAACATTAGAAATCTTAATTTGCAGCAGAGCTGAAGGGTGATCAATGTGGGGGAAAAAACCCTATCTTCTGGGTTCAGTATTTCACAAACTGGGGTCCCATGCTCCTGTTAAAAAGAACACCTACACATCCAGTTCTCCAAGTTTCATATGATCTGTTCACAGAAAATGCTTTTGAAACATCAGCTGTTTGAGAGCTTATATAGAATTCCTCGGCAGGGAGATCAATGATGTATCTGATTAACAACTTGCTTGTCACTAAAACTCTGTCTCACCAGATGAAAAAGCCAAAATCATAACTTCATTTGCCACGTGCTAGACCATCTTTGTTTTAGAATGCTTTGTTTGGGTCCTAGTAGCTACCTAGTTCTGTTAGGTAAGTACTAGGATCCAAATGGGGCTTTCTAAAACAAAGACAGTTCAGCATATGGCAAATGAAGTTACAATTTTGGTTTTTTCTTTCGGTGAGACAGAGCATAGTAGCTTTCCTTGCACAACGCAATGAAGGAGAATCCTGGATATTTTTTAGGGTGTGCTGTCAGCATATGTGGGCAATGGTAAAGCTCAACAAGCATAGCTAGCATTCTTCTTGAACCAAGTGTGTGCTCTAACCTGCAATGGCTATAGTTCTGTCTCAGATGAGTTATTGTGGAAAGAGTTCTCTGAGAGCTTGAACCACTGACCTAAGAGTCCAATTTAACAGCAAGATTCGAGTCCAGTAGCAACAGACCAATAAAATTCTAGGGGTATAAGCTTTAGAGAGTCAATGTTCACTTTGTCACACTGGAGATCTCTGAGTCCTTATATCGCAGTCAGAATATATATCCATTCCAGAAATCTCCTGCGGACTTGTATCTGAAAAAGGAGCTTTGACTCTTGAGAGCTTATATCCTGATAATCTTGTTGGTCTGTGAGATGCTCCTGGATTCAAATGTAGCTGTTCTACTGCAGACCATCTTGACTACTTTCTGAAACCACCTGGAAAGCACTGGGTTATTCTGGCATCAGTTTGGGTAGGGTTCACACCCCAATACAGGCTGTATTTTGGCTGTGCTCTGCTCTTTGCAACTAAATAATGGTCTTCCTCCTTGCCAGGTGTGCCACCATCAGCAGCATGGATCTTGGGGAAACAGTGACCTTTAACTGTGGAGGAATGCAAGGGCAGTATGTGACCATTACTATCCCAGGAAGAAGAGAGTTTCTCTCGCTCTGTGAAGTGCAAGTGCTTGGACACCCATGGCTTCACATAGGTGAGCAGACGGCTGTACACAGGCTCCTGTGAGTTATATGCCATACACACTGCCTGTGAAATCTCTGAATTTGTTGATCTTGATTGTGACACACAGCAGTGATCTAGTTCTAACTGTAGAATGTACTTGATTTCATGGAAACTTAGGCTGGAGCTGCACATAAATAGCTTTTCAAAGAACAGAGGCTATACTGTACACCATATTCAAACTTCTCCCAACCCCAGCCTTTTCAGGCTAACCTAGAGATGATAAAACACGACTTGAGAAGTGCAACTATTGCTGCCTCAATAGATGTACATCAACAATTTCAGGTGGCTATTGGTTAGTACCCATGCCCATACCATCAATGAGTATATGTAGCACACTTTCTTTCTCATAGCCCACAGTTACTTTTGAACATTTTCATTTGCAGGGAAGAATGAATATTGTAAAGGATGCATGCCTAACTAAACATCCAAAAGAGTATTGATGTGGCCCTTTAAAAAAGGGTGACAAAAATTCAGAATTATCTGTTCATCTCACCTGCATTCTCCCATTTCCATTTTTTTTCCCTTGAGAAAATCACCCACCTCTCTGGGCTCCTCCTATTCTATTTAGCTCACAATTTCCAAAAACAGAAGCTGTTCGTGTTCTCTTCTAGTCAATTTCTCCACTCCACAGGCTTTGCATGGGACTGGGCAAAGGGACTACAATTAAAAATTTGGAAAAGAACAGGTAGACTTCCCCACAGTCAGGCTTTCCCCCTTTGTCAGGCTCTTCATACTTTGTGGAGCCATTGAGCTATGCTTATGCCATAACAACAGTATGGGGATACACTGGTCTTAATATGTGGGAAATGCCTTGAGCATGAAAACTGCTTGTATATACACTAGTATATCAGCAAAGTTGTAAATAAGTTTGAAGAGCACTCTAGGTTGGTAAATTCCAGAGTGTCATGCATCAGTGGTGATGTGATAACTCACATATGTTCAGTTCTTTGAACATTCCCCAACCACCCTTCACCTTTTGCAAAAAAGATTTCCCAAGCTTCATTTTAAAATGTCTGCGCTATAAAATGGATGTGTTTGGCATACCCATTCTTGTCTTCACAAAACCAAGGCAAATGTGCACTCCATTCTTTTTCTGAAAAAGATATTCTGTTTTTATCTCCAGTGGCTTTATCCATTTTATCCTCACAACCACCACGCTGTGAGGGAGGTTAGGCTGAAAGTATATGATGGATGCAAGATGTCCATGGAATGAAGTTTGTCCTGTTTCCTGATTTTTTTTGTGCTTTGTAAATACTAAACATCCAGCCCGATTAAGAGTTCTGGAGACCTCAAAATCTTGTACACAGTTTTGTGTTATTTTGCTTACTCTTAATTGAAGATACTACATGATTTTGTTTTTGTACTTCTAGAAAGGTCTTAAGTATAGCTGATACACCTTAGACAATGAAACTCAACATAACAGCACAAAATGAAAGGCTACATTGTTTGATTATGCTTAGGACTAGAGTTCCAAAATTCATCAGATAAAAAAAAAGTTGGTAGTTTTAAAAATCTGAGTGTTACTTTACTGAGTCAATGGATTCTAGTGCTCTACCACATTTGAGAGTTGAAATGAAAATAGGAGTGATTTTAACTTTGACACTTTCTCAGACTTTTATCTGGGCCCATCCAATATAGCTTTAGACACTGTTGTAAAATAAACATATTTGGATGCTTTCTCCTTGTTTTCTGCTTTTCATTTGGGGCTGGTCTTTTTGGACCCAAGGGATTGATCTCAAATACTGCTAGTGGAATGAAGGCCACACTTCCCTACATCTCCTCTCATTTCAACTCCCCAAAACCTATGGTTGTCAAGGAGCCCTCAGGAAAGGGGGGAAGCATGGATTGGTGTGTGTGTGTCAGTGGTATGAAGGGAAAATTGGCCACTGGTGCCCCCCTTCCACTGCTCCAGTGTGATTACTGCTATGCCAGCAGAACGGCACCTTAGGTGCTAATGTACTGGGTATAACATCAGCGATGTAATCTTTAGATGAACATGCTTATCCTTGCATATAGTTCAGTGGTGGGATCCAAAAATTTTAATAACAGGTTCCGATGGTGGTGGGATTCAAACAGTGGCGCCACTGCACACACGCACCTCCAGTCCCTATTGGGAAAGGAAGTTTGCTTTAGTAACCCCTTCTCGGCACTCGGAAAAAATTAGTAACCAGTTCTAGAGAAGTGGTGAGAACTGGTTGGATCCCACCTCTGATATAGTTGCTTATGTGCTGAGCCTAGGGCAGTGTGGAAGCACCCTTTACATTAGAAGAGGACTAGGTTAGGACATTTTAACCCCTTCCTAAGCCACACAGTGATGCAGAATGCTTTCTGAGCTCCTTTTCCTGTTTGGGTTGGGATAATGCAGTACTGTGGGAATGATCAGCTCTCTAAATCAAATCTCGCTCAGTCTCCTGGGGGTGGGCAGTGGTGGGATTCAAATAATTTAACGACTGGTTGTTTACAAGCAACATTTTAACAACTGGTTCTGCCAAAGTGGTGCGAACCTGCTGAATCCCACCACTGCGGTTGGGGTTTCATACCACCCTGTTCATGGCTGGTGGATGAGAGAGGCCCCATCTGCCTCAGCAGTCACCAACTCCCAGGAATTTCATCCTCAGCCCCCCCCCCCTCCGGTGTGCCCACAGTTTTGTTCTGTGGTGGGAAGCCCTCCGTGACTTGGGATCAGTGTACTCGCAAGACCATCTTCTTCCATTTGTTTCTGCCTGAGAATTAAGATGAATGGGAGCAGCCCTCCTGACTGTTCCATCAATCAAAGAAGCTTGTTTTGTGAATGCATGCAAGAGAGCCTTCTCACTGGCAGCCCCACAGTTGTGGAACAACCTTCCCCAGGAGGTATGCCTGGCCTAGCATTCCCAGATCCCTGGCAGAGGTGGGAGATTTTGCAACCCAGGTCCTTTTTCCCCAGTGCAGGTCTGCTGGCTGGTGGGGGACTTACCAGCAGCAAAGGGAGACCTAGGCCAGAATCACAGGCAGCACAGCAATGTCACTTCCAGCATGCACCAGAAGTGATGTTATCACATCACCACTGATGCATGACACTCTGGTATTTGGGCAAAAACTCTTAAGGTAAAAAAACTGCATATTGCTGGCAATGTGATGATGTCTCTTCTGGCGCATGCCAGAAGTGACATCACCAAGTCACTGGCAACATTTATTGCCTCTTTATTGCTGGTAAGCCCCCATTCTACTATTCACCAGTTAACGTTGGAGACCTGGGAGCCCTGGCTCTGGCCCCCTCACTTCTGATCTTTAGGAGGTAGTTGGACAGTTTTATTTAGGATCACATTTTATTAGTTTACTAGCAATCCTAAATTGTGATTTTAAATTTTAGTGTTTTATGTTTTTTTATTTTATGTATTTTATCTATATTTTTACTTATTTATTTATTCGATTTGATAAACCGCCCTACCCCCGAAGGGCTCATATTGTAAATTGCCTTGAGCTCCACCTTGAAGGAAAGTGGCAAATAAAATGTTCTAAATAAATTAATTAAAACATGGGGTTCATAGATCTGATTTTAAAACTCAATCTCCCCCTTTTTTTGTAGTTCATGATGGAGGACGGAATCCTGTCAGAGACAGTGAAACTGATTTAGGTAAGAGCTTAGCTATTGTACTAATTTATTATTTTTAAATCGGTTCAGCAATGCCAGCTTCTTAATGTTTTTGCTGTGTTTATAAGGTTGTAATTGTGCTATGGATTTATTTACGGTTATCTTTTCTCTAAGCAAATTCTGGAAGAATGCTGTGTTGGGGTTGTGAAGACCAGCACTCTTGTTGAAAAAAAATAATTTTGCCCAGCTGAGAGCACCATTCCCATACACCCTCTCCTCGTGGGAAATGCACTTCCCCATCATGAGACCGCAACCCCGCATGATACGTGTATGAATATAGGAACCTTGTGGGCAGTATCAGTTGTATCACAGAGCCACTCTGTCATAACGGATTCTTGACTGGGACAAAACACAACCTGCAGTGAATGTTCAGTATGAAGAAATGTGGACCTACATAAGAATGGGATAAATAACTGTGTTTTAGTGTAGTAAACACTGATTTTGTGGAAGGACCCTAAAGATCTTCTCTCTTCCAGGTCTCCAAGGCAGAACACTGAGTTTTCTGAATGAATCAAAGGCTAGTTTTGTTGTCATATCCCCACTGCAGCCTTTGAATCTTATGGAATTCACACTATGCATGAGGGTGGCTGTAGAACATCTGGGTGAACGCAAAGTCATTCTCTTCTCCTACCAGTCTCCCAATGATGAACTGCGAATCTTGCGTGAATCAAGTGGTAATTTTGGTTTACACATGGGTGGGCGGAATGTGACATTTGCACTCCCTGACCTCAACACTTTTGGGAGTCATTTGTGTGTGACCTGGGAATCCACGTTTGGTCTTGTAACCTTTTGGATAAATGGAAAACCGAGTATCAGGAAGATATATAATGTGGGACACGTTCTTCAACCTGGGGGTACTGCAGTGCTTGGACAGGATCAGAGCGCACAAACCATGTCTGAGAAGCAGAATCGACGTTTTGTGGGAGAAATAAGAGATCTCTACATGTGGGATTATGTACTGCAGTCTCGGGACATTGAGAATGTTTTCCAGATGCATAACTTTCCCAGGGGAAATATCTTTGACTGGAAAATCTTATCGTACAAGATAAAAGGGAATGTGAGGGTATTGCCTCAGTAAGAACAGCCAAGGGAGGTATGAGCATTCAGAGTCCTGGAAATTCTTATTTCCTTTGTGCAGCCAGCAGGCAAGGATGCTATTTGTTGGCCTCCTAAGAAGTTCAAGGCACATCTGATGAATAACTTGCACTTATTCTGTCATTATTATTCCCATTGCACAATGGTATATCTTGAATTAACTGCTCCAAATATAAAATCAAATAGTTATGTGATAACCAAATCTGAGTGTTCTCTCCCTCCCCCCTCCCGCCCCCTGCCATATGTTTGTTTGCATAGTGGTTTCTGCAGTGGACAAGAATTCTTGATACTGATTTAAGCTACTAGAGAATTGAGGGGGGGGGGGCACTGAAATCCTCAGGATTCTAGTAACAGTTTGGGGTTCAATATGGGCCAGTAAGGATAGTGGTATAGTCTGAAGAAAGGGCATTTTAGCTCTTTAAAGAGAGAATATCGGATGTTTTTCTCAACCTAGCAGCAAATTTTAAAATCTCCTTTTGCATTATCTGTTCTTAATATTACTGATACTTTATAATGTATAAATATTATTCATTACTAATGTATGCACTATTGATGTAGATGGCACATCAGAAGCAAAAAAGGACAAGTGAATACTGCAGGGCAATCAAAACTGGTTAGCAATCGGGTTTATCTCTTTGGGAGTCTGTTCCTTATTTATCTGAAGGTCAACAGACAGTTTCTCTTCTCTATGTTCAAGTAGTTGATGTTTGTTACTTACTTTCAAAACTTGACAAGAACAATAAAAACTTGTTATGAGATTTTCCTCCCACAAAGCTGAGTAGTAATATTATTCGGATTGCATTCATTAACCGCAGAGAGTGTCTGATGAAAAATGGTGGTATTTTCCTGAAGAGAAAAATATCAAGCTATGTTTCAGTGTATCAAAAGGGTATAGGTAACCAAGTATACTGTCCTGAGCACCTTGGAGGAATGGTGGAATAAAAAATGTCCTGGGTGGGTTTGGTGAATATGTATGTTACAGAAATGGCTGTGCAGAGGATGTGAAATTCAAAATTATCATAGAACCATAGAGTTGGAAGAGACCACATGTCCAACCCCCTGCAATGCAACAGCATATAACCAAAGCACTCCTGATGACCATCCAGCCTCTGTTTAAAAACCTCCAAAGAAGGAGACTCCACCACACTCCGAGGTAGTGCATTCCACTGTCGAGCAGCCCTTACTATCAGGAAGTTGTTCCTGATGTTTAAGTGGAATCTCTTTTCCTTCACCTTGAGCCCATTACTCCTGCTCCTAGTCTCTGGATAATTTAAAAGATTCAGTAAAATCAGGAATTAGTGCTGTTCAAACATTTTATCATTAGTAACTACAAGAACTGCACCTGCTGTCTCTATATGAAGAGGTGTCTCATTTCTATGTCCTGATGAAAAATCCAGAGCCTGTCTTTAATACTATTGTGTACCTGCTTGTTGAAGATGTGATAGAAATCAGTCCCTGTCCTGAAAGATCTTGTCCTGAAAGCCCTTTGTCCTGAGCCCTTTGCGGGAGGGCGGTATAAAAGTGGAACTAATAAATAAATAAATAAATAAAAAGATCTGTCCTCAGCTGCAGACACCTTCAGTGTCTAAAGGAACAGATATCTACAGGATACCAGCATGAAGAGAACATCGGTGACAATCATGACTGTCTGCATCAGGATTGCACACCTTTTGTTGCTATGGGAGACAACTGCCACCTATTTCCTGAGTCAGTTATGTTCCAATCAAATATTACAAATTTAAAATGGTATCAATAGAAACATTTTTTCCTTGATTTGCCTAACACTGCATTATGCATGGCACGTATTGGGCCCAACTATATGCCACACTGAGTCTGCACCAGTCCTGGAAGTGTACTGGGAGTTCCATGTTCAAACTTAATTCCCAGGCATGCAGGGGCTTCATTTGAATTGGGATCATAGCACACTGGGAGAACGAACAGAAGCCTTTTGCCTACAATGTTTTCACAACCTGGAATGGCCTTGAAAAGTCGCTATTTGCTGTTTGGGGAAACATACATGTACCCCACCAGCATACTGCAAGCTTATCTGGTGGAGCAAATAGCAATTCTTACAGAGCAGGTGGCCATGGGCTAAGCATTTTCCTGCCACCCACCATTTCTACATAGTACATCATACTCTGGCCCTGAGCTGGATGGCACAGGCTAGTTTGATCTTGTCAGATTTTGGAAGCTAAGTAGAGTCAGCCCTGGTTAATATTTGAATGGAAAACTATCAGGAAATACCCAAGATGCTATGCAGAAGCAGGCAACAGTAAACAACTTCAGAACATCTCTTGCCTTGAAAATCATGCAGGGTTGCCATAAATTGGCAGCAACTTGACACCACTTTCCACCACCAAATCATACCCCTAACCTGCTTCTTCGCCACAGAGAAGCAACAACAACTTCTCAGACCCCTTGCTATCAATTGTGTATTTCTGCCCTGAGGCTGTGACTTTAGATTTATTAAAACATCTACCAGTGTGTCCCTATTAGAAGGTATTCTGTGTTCTTTTCCCACACATCTTATTTTTTAATTTATAAAAGGTATTATTTCTTTTACAAGCTGGGCTCAAGGAAACATACAAAGCTCACTTCCTTGACTTTTGACTGCATTGTGCACTATGCACAGAGAATAAACTAGCTTATACCTAGTTTGGTCTGGTTTCAACTATGTTTTGGACAGCTTAAGCTTTGGCCATTCCTAGTAGATGACCTGTTAAATGAACAGAGAGAGCTTTAATTCTCATGGGGCCCATCACCATTAACCATAATATTTATTTATTTCACAACATTTATATCCTACTTTTCTGCTCTCGGAAGGGCCACCAAGTTGGCTAATAAATTAAAACATACATAAGATCACATTTTAAAACCAACTACTCTCCGACATCATTAAAAATTAAAAACAGAGCTAATGTACATACAAAGATATAAAACAAAACTGGTCAGGAAGGAGGGATTACTAAACAAGACCAAAGAAGTCTTCATTGGCTGGTGGAAAATGGCAAGAAACAGGGTCAGATGAATCTCCCTGGGGAGAACTTTGATGCCACAATTGAGAAGGCCCTTTCCTGGGGTACCACTTGCCTAATCTAAGATTACTATGGTGGTCAAGTGGGTTCATAAGGGAGGAAGTGGTTCTTCAGCCTCAACTGCCACCTGCTTATCCAGCTCCATATCCAAGAGCCTGTGGACCTGTCCCTTTAAGGATAGCATTATCCATCCAAAATGAGTGACACCTTAAATCCTGTGCAAGACCTTTCACTCTTCAGTAGCACTTTCATCTTGTTGGGATTCAGTTCATTTGTCCTCATTTATTCTAAAACAACTTTCTGGATTATATCGCTGGATTGGAATTGGAGCCGTGGTCTGTGTGATTGCTTTACCATGGTTCTGGTTCTTCCAGGAGGGAAGATTCCAGAAGGTGGTTGCTGGAAGACAACTTGTCTGCCCCAAGAGTATAAATTGGCAGGATACCACATATCCTATGTTATGCATTGTCTATGTTAAACGATTGAGGTGACCTTGTCCAAAGACTTGGGGGGCAGTATCACCAACAAGCTGATGATGCCCCGTTCTTTCCTGAATTCTAGAGAGAGAATGGAGCTTATGAAATGGTGTCTAGAGTCAGTGATAGCCTGTGTCAGTAGGAACAAACTGAAGCTTAATTTAGTTTTAGTGGAAGTACTGTTGACTGAGGGCATATTGGGTGGTGGTGTATGGCCTGCTTTAGAGAGGATTACACTCCACCTTCAGTCCCCCAGCTTGGACCAAACTCTACATCTAGATAAGTAGATGCCAGCAATGGAGGAGTGCTTTTTATTGACTTAGATTGGCTTGCCAGTAGCATCCCTCATTGAAAAAAAATATTATAAACTTGTTCCTACCTTGGTGATAGATTACAAGTGGCATACCACTAACGGGGACATGGGGTTTCCCATGTCCCCGGGCGCAGGCTGTTTCGTCCTGTGGCGCGGTGACCTGGATGGCAACTGGCGGCTCCCCCCCTTGCCGGGGTGCCGCTTGCTGGATGAGTTGGTCACTGTGGCCACAGGTTGACTCCCACCCCCGCAGGGAGGCCAGGAGCCAACCTATCACTGCGGCACTCACACAAGCTGCCTGAACCGCCCACTGCTGAGCCCCGCCACTGGCCTCTGCAGACGAGCTCCTGCCCTTCCCAGGACCTGGGGAGGGCAGGAGTCAGCCTGCAGGGTGTCAGGTCCATATGTCCACAGATGATAACCTGCTCCAGTTTTATGTTCAGTCTCGGGGATATTATGTTGCAGAGACCTCCTTTCTGTACTGGCAAGCAGGAAGGAGAAAGTGGGGTGGGTGGAGGTTAGAGTTGGTATATAATGCCATTGAACCCACCCTCCAAAACAGCCATTTTCTCCAGGGTAATTGATAGGCAGGTCTCCAGGCAGCACCTGGAAGTTGGCAAACCCTGGGGGATGCCTGGGAATAAACCCGATAGTGGCACTTATTGCTACGTAAACACAATAAGACCCGGTTTGCACAGCAGTTTACAGCAGTTGATCCTCCTACTCCCGAGTAAACTCGCACAGGTCACACATCTCAGCCGCCTCTCCTGACCTGCGCACCTGTCCGCGCTCGCCGTCCGGTTCCTGGCTGCAGGCGAAGCCCCATTGCGGAGAGTTGGGCTGGCTCACGAGTTGCCGGACCAGCTCCACGCCGATGCCCCGGTTGGCTCCGGTCAACAGGACGCTGCGCGCTCCCAAGCCGGCCATGAGCTCCTCCGGCGGCAGCTGCTGCGCGATTGACCGGGGAAGTCCGGCCAAAGGGCGCCTCCTGGTGGTCACGCACGGCAGCGCGGCTCGGAAATCCGGCCGAAATCCGAATGGAGAAATTCATTTAGGGGATGCTGGAATGTTGGGCGCTCCCCGGAGCTTTCCGGTAATGGCCACGGCCATTACCGCCATTGCCGTTATAACGATCGTTATAACGGCAATGCCGGTAATGGCTGTTATAACGGCAATGGACGTTCTAATGATGGCAGGCTAAGGGTGGCGTGGGGTGGGGGGAGGGGTCGGGGCACGAGGTCGCGTGTCCAGGTTGTGGAGTGTCCGCGCCTCTTCTGGCAGGGGAGCCTTTCGGGACGCTGCTGCTGCCCTCCCGTGGCCAAAGGCATGAACTACAAGCGTGTCTCAGACGGGAATAATGTTCATTTCAATTCGAAAGAGAGATTTTCCAGGCGACCAAAAATATAACAGTCCAGTGAAACAGGCCAGTGTTATCTTTTCATGATAGATGTGGGACAGAAGTATCTCAACTGAGAATAACAGATCACCTTCTTAACCACTTTGCTGCTACATTAATTCATTTGCTGAATACCTCATGCTTTCCCAATTGAAATTTGAGATAACGAGAGGATGAAACAGCTGAAGTCAAGTGCAGCGGCCTGTTAGATATCAAGAAGCCCAGAATCATTGCCTCCCTCCTGCCAGGCCGAAGCAAACGGCAGCCCTCGTCCAGTGGGAGCCTACTCAAACCTATCCCAAAAATCACTGCTGTTTAGCTGGCTGTGAGAGACAGTGTAGTGTAGTGGTTAAGAGCGGTGAGCCAGATCCAATCTGGTGAGCCAGGTCCATAACTTTGGCCCCCCTGAACCAAATTTCACCAAACTTGGGTGGTGTCATCAGGACAGTTTCCAGATGATTCCCTGAAATATGATACCCCCTGAGTTTGGGGAGGTTTCTTTGTGACTTTGGACCTAGACAAATGGCAATTCTTCTTCAAAACAGACAGGAAAGCCATCTAAAGATATTTCTTCATCTTAATTTCAGAGCACAACTCAAATGCAAAATGGATTGTCTTTTGGAGGACTACAGGTAATCTATATCGAGCTATATTGGTGCCACTACGTGGTGAGTGTGAGCATTGCACCTGGAAACTTCAAAGTTGCTGCCAGTCATGTCAATAGCTGTACAGATGGCCTGAAAATGCCCAGGGCTGAAATTCTGAAAAGACTGGATTGGATTTTTGTTGCAGTACAGTCCTATCACCTGTGTAGAAAAGCCCTCTTGAATCATTCAGTGTTGCATACGTTGTGGAAGTGTAACCTCAGCTTGCGGGTTCTGTGGGGCAGAACTTGGAATGAGTTTGCAACAACAATTTTAAAAAAACAAAATGGTTTATTTTCTTAACATATAACATATCACATCAACATTTAACATCACACTTCAAGGTCCTGTTCAGGTTGCATTTTCAAGTCCTTATATTTACAGTCTACTGATACTGCCAAGTCCAGTTATTCTTTGCAAGTGGGTTGGCTCCTGAAGACTCCAAGGGCTTGATGAACAGGATTCAACATGATGAAGGTTTCCAGGAGAACTCTCACCCATTACAAACATAAAAAACCCTGAAACAATAAACTCCAACATTTACAACATAGCAAAAATAAACAACTACCTTCCCAGTAGTTCCCAACAACATTGCAGTTACCTTAACAAGGTGTTAAGGGCTTATACCAATCAAGGTCCGAGTCTGGTAGCCTTGTCTCCTCCAAACTACATGAGCTCTGCAGCCTCCTCCTGCTTTGGGACTCCACCCCTTTCTGGGTCTACCCATTCTGAGCTTGGGGGTTACAGAAGGACAGGAGGTAACATGGTCAAGGTTTAGAGTGTCAGACTAGGATCTGGGACCCACAAGTTCAAATCCCCTTTGTGTTATGTTCACTGACCTTGGGCCAGTTCCTCTCTTTCAGCCTACCCTACCTCATAGTGTTGTGAGGAAAAAACAGAGGATATAGTAGAGTGCAGAGTTTATTCACAGAATGAATAGTTCTGGCCACCAAGCAAGTGAAGTAATCTTAGCAGTGGCACTGCAGCCTCTTCCTTGATTCCTGGCATCTGCCACAGAAACAGCCTGAGATACTGAAGAGATCTGTCTCAGCCGGCTGATATCACCAAGACACCTTGCTTCCCTTCTAGTCAAGGAAGGCGCCGTTGTGTTCATCGCTGAGTTTGGAAAGAACGTCCAGGATCCCTTGCACGCTCTCAGTGACGGTCAGCTCAGCCTGCAAGAATCGACCGGAAGTAGCAAATCAGCTGCACAGAACCGACCTCTGGAGGACTGGATTTTGCTTTCTGGGCAGAACATGTTTCCTATCTGGACCTCAGTGCACATAACATCAATGGTGTTATGGTGCTATACTTCTACATGCCATACCTGCTACAGGTTTTTAAAAGCCAGCCTAAAACCCCACTGATAGCTGTGGGGGTGGGTGGGGTGAACAGCAGCCACAAGACTAAAGGGAGGAAAAATGAAGCCAGATATGAGCAAGAAAGTTTGGCAATCTGCATGTTCCTGTCTGCACAGGAGGGAAATCCACAATAATGGGGATGTTTTGGGAAAGACAAGAACAAAGGAGGTTTGAGAAACATCACAGGAAATCACCAAGGGCTCCTCGTGCTGTCTTATGTCCATTTTTAAATCTTTTATTTATTCAATAATTACCAGAGTACCTCTGAGTTTATGCAGACTAAGTTTCTCATTGCACAACCACAGCTTACTCATATACTTTCTGGGACTAGAGAAACTAGGCCTCTTCAGGCAGTGTGCCATTTCCAAGCAGGCTTCATTCCCAGCCTATTCATTTCAGAATTTGTGCCATACTGATCCATTCGCTATTCCCAGGGATAACGTAACAGTAGCTCCCTCTCATCTTTCTGAAATTCTTTTGCACTGGGTGTGATGAACACAAACAACAGTAACTTAATGGTGTGTACAAATACTTAACCATCAAGCAATGCTCCATCATGATGAGAATTTTGCTCTACTTCCCAGACCTGATTAGTTGTATCTCCAATAATACCATTAAAAACACAATAATAGCACATGAACTGTTATGAAGATTAACCTAATAGCACACAAACTGTTGCCAAGATTGACCTGACCCATCAGGCCAGGCATTACTGGAGATGTAACTTCTGGGTTTATGTTTTCATTGAATTTCCACAATTTTAAATGGATGTGAATGTTTTTACTATAATTCTTGAGGGCACAGGGTAAGAAAATTGTTTTGTATATACTGAGGGTTTTAATATTCTCTCAGCTTTTCTTAACTCTTTGGTTCATGGTTTATTTTATAGGTTTGGTTTGTGTTTCCCTTTGTTTGTGAATCACAGGTGAAGTTTTACCACGCATGGAAGCCAACAAAACCAATGTCTTTTGGCTGCAAGCAATCAAGTTCTAGGGATGCACTAACTTGTTTGCCTATATTTGAAAAGTCTAAATTCTTCATAATTAAATTCTCTTTTAAAAAACAGAACGGGAAAACTGGACACAGTGTGTAACTGACTTCTCTCTGTGATACACCCCTAAAGATGCAGGTGAAACATTAGGAACAAGATCTACCAGACCACGGCCACACAGCTCAGAAAACCCACAACCAGTTGAAACCGGCCGTGAAAGCCATCGACAATACATAAAATGGGAAAAGTTCTGTTTTGCCAAATTACAGACAACAAAAATATGCCTGTAATCGTCCTCCCCCCATTTTTACAATTTAGTACTTATCCAATGAATTGCTTAATATATTAACTGCATAAGCAAAGCCTATTGATGACAAATATTATTTTAACAACATTCCAAATAAAGTCCTTTCTTTTAAACCCAGCATTTTAAAGCTGCTAAATCAATTTCTTCCCTTTTAGTAGCAATTTCTTATCTCCTAATTTAAAACCATTTGGTAAAATATCAGTCAGGCATTAGCATAATAAAAGATTCATGTTTTAAAAAGCTACTTAATTCTAAACCCATGAAGAATAAGTATCAATAGTGGTGACTGTTTTTTCCTTTTGAAGTCTATCTGTAAATCTAACAAGCTTGGCAGCGGCAATTTTATCCCTTATCTTAAATGGCAAACCATAATTTAATTCCTCAGTTTATAAAGAGCCCACTTGAACCCACAAAGTTTGTGTTGAATCAGCAGAAGTGAGATCTTGCAACGGATTGTACAGTGCAAGCAGCATCCAATTAGTTCAGTGGTTCTCAACCTTCCTAATGCCGTGACCCTTTAATACAGTTCCTCATGTTGTGGTGACCCCCAACCCTACCATTTATCCATTTTAAAGATGGAGAACACTGATGCAGAGATTCTTAGGCGACCCCTGTGAAAGGGTCGTTTGACCCCCAAAGAGGTCCCGACCCCCAGGTTGAGAACCACTGAATTAGTGTATGGAACATGCCACACAGCAGGAGATCAAGGAAGGAGAATATGTGCTTCTCCATAATCTCTTGTAGCCCACCCTACCCTATTTTAATTAGGGTTGCTATTGTCTTCTTGGTAAGATGTCAGTATGTTTAAGAATTGCATGAAAGACAGGAGCTCTGCGGAGACTTCCTGTTCGTGTGTTCATTTACTACACAAGAAAGGAGAGCAGGTAAATGCAGCCTGGCTCCACCTCTATAAAATCACAAAGTGGTTAGAAGGGGCAGATGTTTAGAGGAAGTGCTCGCACGCACACTCTTTCAGTGATCGGCAACATTGCACAACCAGCATTGCTGATCATGGGAAGGGAGCATATGCTCGGGCACTTTCTCTGTGTGTTTGTCCCCTGCAGTCTATTCGGTGATCAGGTGGAGAGACACTGATGGGACTTCTGCATAGGCTGCAGAGATACAATGATGGAGAAAGATATACCTGTAAACACCTGCCTGTTATCATACAACTGTCAAAGGCATGTGAGTTCTGCAAAAGAGAAATAGCAATGCTATTTCTCATTAGCCCTAGAAACAGATTGGTGAGTCAATCTGGAATGTGTATACTTCTTTTCCCATACTTGTTCTATTCTGGATGCTGTGGCAAACATTCTATGACATCACAGTAATTCTGCTGATGGTGGCAGGCACGTGGCTGCCGTTATTTAGCCTTATAATATAAACAAGGTACAAATTTACAAGGTGTGGTTGCTGAGGGAATGTGCAAGATGGTCCGGTTCTGGCTACTATCAACCAACCACTTTGCTGCCCAGCAATCCTCTCTTTCTTCATTCCTATGCTACCTCTGTTTTGCAGATTGTGAGGTTTCCTCCGAGAATGTCTCCTTTTAATTTTATTTCCTGCTGCTTCCATATTTGATGGGGAAGAGTGCAATATGGTCCCATTCTGGCTACATTCCCCCTTTCACTTTGTTGCCTGGAAACCTTCTCTTTCTTTCTCTCCATGTGACTTCTGTTTTGCTGCTCTTCCCTGTTTGTGGACTGCAGGGTTTCTGTCTTTTTTATTTTTTTCTCATCTCTACCCTTGCACCATCAATAGTCCTAAGACCATGAAGGGGAAAGTATGTCATGTGGAAAATGGAGCAAAAATACAGGGCAAGACTATCATTATTCAGTGAGGAAGATGGAGGAAAATGATTTTTTAAAAAGAAAGATATTTTCTTTGGGGTGGGGTTATTTTGGAGGGGGTTTGATTGACTGCCAGTTAGGTTCAAGAAGGAATTTAACCCAATCAGGTTGGTTAGCCAGTGGGTGCCTTCCCTTTTCCATGCTGCACATGTCATTTGGAGTTCTGATCTGTAAGCATCTCTTCCAGTGCACTTGCTTTCTCCTTCGTGTACTACATACTATGCCTTGTATAAGTTGGCTTATTATCAGTTAATGGGATCTAAAGAGAGTTGTTTTAGTTAATCTCAGATGGCACTGAAATTAATTGTTTGTTGAAGTGATGCCCACGTAAGTGCACTACCATCCATCTGTAGCAAACCAAGGTATCAGAAAAATGCTCTGCTGCCACAGTATAAACTCAACCACCCCCCCCCCCCCGATTTGTCACACTGGCTTCTATTGTAGCATGGCAAATCACTAGTTAAAATTTAAAATGGCCACCATGCATCCTGACAGTTGTTACATCCTTGCTCATCAGCCATGAATTCTTACAGTTCAGTGAAGTAAACGGGATACAATTCAATCCTAAGACTACTTTCCTGGGAGTAAACCTCATTCAGTAGCCTTTGGTAGGATTCTGAGTAGTGTTTAGGATGGCACTGTTGATAACTACAATAACAACTTGCTTTCTTGCTTCCTGCATGCCTCAGCCAAGCATAGAGCAGAATCTCTATAAAAGTTCTGTTTATGAAAGAAACAGACTAAGTAAATTTGATAGATGGCTGAGATCATACTTTATTTTCTTGACAATTGTATACAACTGTAAGAATTCAGTCAATCAGTCTCCTGGCTGGCAGGCACTGGTTTCTTTGAGAAATAATGCATAACGTCACCAGTTATTTCAAGAAAGGGAAGGATTGTGTATTCCTTTTGGGATATGACAGCATCTGCTTAGTGTCAGGAATAGAACGTATTTGGTAAATGTGCTTCAGGAAAAGTGAACACACAATGTTCACTTGGAAGTATTGTTTCCTGAACGTGACACATGATGCTCTGTCCCCATGGTCAGTTTCCAGTGTGTCACATCCTTCTGAAAGCCAAACTGTGAGTGTGGGTCAGGAAACGACAAATTCCTGGTATGATGCAAAGCAGTCCCACTGGGGCAATAGGACTGGGAGGGGGTGGGAGTATAAATTGGCCTTGTCCAGAAACAGCCTGACATTTTCTTGTGGGAACGCTGATATGACAAGAAAGGTAGGTGGATTATTTTTTTGCTTTGCTTAAGAATACTTTGGAGCCTTACCTAGCTACTTTTACTTGGATCTAATATTTTTGTTTCTGATCAGTATAAAAAAATTGAGTTTGCTTTAAAAGGTTGCTGACTTTTATGCCACTTTATTCTGATTTTTCAGCTGAATATAAAGTCAGTTTCAAACATACATATAATTTATTAGATGGCTTTATTTTAAATAATTAATGATGGTGTTTTGTAACTTCAAGCGATCAATGAACTTCAAAATTTCATAAAGTTCAAAGCTCATTCTCATGAATATTGAATAAAGATTTTGTATTTCCTTTTTTGGAACAAATAATATATATTTTTCAGAGTTGTAGAAAGGTGAGCCAAGAGGCAAATTGTTACTCAGATAAAGGAAGCAATCCTAAGCAGATCTCCTCAGAAGTAAACCCCACATTAAAGGTGAGGCTTGTTCCCCAAAAAGTATCCCTAGGATTGAAACTGAGCTGATCATTAATTAGAATATGATAATCATTATATAAGTCTAATTTTGCAAATTACAATGGGATATTAGATAAGGCTCATTTGCTAAAAAGAACTAGGCATTTTATATGTATTTTGCATTTATCTACCGGTATTTACTTTTAGTCCCACCATCTATCCCCTAAGCCACACAAGCTCTTCTACTCATGAGGAGAACTTGAGAAAGAAGCTGTGCAAGCTTCCAGTTACACTGTAGTATATGAAACTGGTTACTAACTTAAATTGCCTACCTTTTCTTCTCCTTTTGAAGCTCCTCTTGAAGCTCTTGGGGAGCTCTTGAACACTCCTTCTCTCCATGTGGCAAGCTGTAGTGCAGTGAAAACATGGAGGGACTGTCAAACATGAATCTGCGATATTAGATAGGAACTGTAGTGCTTGCATACACTGGATATGGAGACAGGAGACTTGCTTGTAGGTGGGTTTTCTGGGCTGTGTGGCCATGGTCTGGTAATTTTAACTCCTAATGTTTTGCCCGCATCTGTGAGTGAACCATTAGGAACTAAGACCATGGTCACACAGCTCAAAAAACCCACAATAACCTGTCAGTTTCAGTCATGAAAGCTTTAGATTTGCTTGGTCTTAAAAAGAGTCTCAAAAGTACCAAAAAATGACAGCCAGGGAAGCATTTTTCAGAAATGCAGAATAGCAACATACTGAAAAAGAAAAAAGTAAAAGAACATTCAGGCAGTCAATGCAAGTGCCCGAATATTATTTTATTTTTTCCACATAGAGAAGCACCATTTTTGGAAAGCTACTGTTGTATTAATATGAAGAGGAAGTTTGTTTGCATTAAAAATAGCGATCTGGGAAAATTACCCAGCCTATCCTGATAAACGCAGGTCACTTCAATGGGATACTTGCAAAAGGGGGCTGGAATTCACTTTTTACGTTCTTTGAGGAAATATGAGACAGCCATAAATAAATGAAGTTTTTAGTGTAGAGGGCACAGGAGAATGGAACTGAAAGGGAATGGTATAGGCATCAAGTCACTTTTGTTCTTGCAAAAACTGAACTTCCATTATATGAGTAAGGCAGAATGTACCGAGAATATCTCCTGCATTAGCCCCACTGAAATTAATTTCCTGGAAGGAAATTGTAGCTTAGATCTATACAGCTATCACTGTAGCTTAGATCTATCAATTTCCCACTATGCAGCCCTAAATGACCCTCCACACCTGTCATCTGAGAAAGTCACCTCACCTTTTCTCATTGTAGGGCTACCTCTGTCTTCATGCACTGTAGCCAAAATTCCTTGGATGAAAAACTTCTGCCTTCCAGGGTTATATACCCAAAGAGACCTATGATAGGAAACTAATATGTTCTTGAGGAAATACTGAACTTGGGGGTCTTCGTCTCATTCCTCAGCACTGAGTGGTCTCCCAAAGTCATGCTCAATGGTCTATGTGTGTGTGTGTGTGTGGGGGGGGGGGGTTGCCTTCCTCAGATGATGGATGAAGCAAACATTTATACACTTTTCATGCAAACACAGTGATAATATTGGCACAACAGCTACATTTATGGTGCTGATCATATTGACTATTTTTTAAAAGATGTTTCTGTTCCCGGGTTTTTTTCCTGAGGAGAGCCCCAGGGCTGTGGAAGGGCCGCAGCTATGTACATTCAGTTACCTCATGGAGAAACCATATTGTTGGCCAGGGACATCTCATGTGGATACATTTCTAGAAAGAGAGATGCTAGTGATCAACAGGATGAGGGTTTATGTCTTAGCTGCTCACTAGAAAGAGGACGCCAAATACCAGATGTTCGGGTTGTATCTATTGTTACCCAAAATGGTGGGACACAACAACCCTCTTTGGTTGGGAAAATTAGATATAGAGTACAAGGTCACTTAGCATCGTGCAGGGATGAGAGGATGCTTGGTGCTTCAGTTTCCTATAAGCAAAGACCAAAAGAAGTCATAGCCTCTGAGAGTGTGCAAAGTTCTGAACTCAGGACTTCAGATAGAGTACAATTGGCTGCAGATGCCCCTGCAAAGGCAAGTCTCAGTGGCAGAACAAAACTGGATAGTTGTTCCAAGAAACCTAAAAGGAACTTAAATTCAGTGTTTTTGGACAATGTAGCTGTGCATTCAGTTTCCAAAGAGCAAAATATGTCAGACAAAAATCTAGCGCCAGGAAAGAGCATTGTACTATGTATACCACACTAAGGCACAAGGATTTTTTTAATCCCCAAGATGGGTTGGCTTCCAGAATGCATGACTCCCTTTCTAAATGCCCTTCTTTTTTTCTGTTTCCTGTCAAGGTCATGGAGGGCAATCTTTTTTCCTACACTCTTGATCCTACAGATCGTTTCCATGATATACTGCTGGATCAGAGAAACAGGCTCCGTGAGTGCATCAAGAACCTTCGTGAGATTTCACACAGACTCAACAAACTGCACAGATGCTCACTGCTAGCCAACCTCACAGGGAGTTCTTTAAGCGTGGCTGGAACCATCACAGCCATTGTGGGACTGTCCTTGAGCCCCGTTACACTAGGAGCATCTCTTTTGGCTTCTGGTGTGGGTTTAGGAGTGGCCGCTGCAGGAGGAGCAGTCACTGTGACTTCCGATATCTCAGTAGTTCTGGCCAATTCTCGAGAGGTGAGAAGGGTGAAGGAGATTGCAGTGACCTGTCACAGCCAGATGAGAGAAATAATGAACTGCCTGGAATTCCTACACCATAGTCAAGGCCCAACAGACCCTATTTTACTGCAGGCTGAAAGAAACGCTTCACTCTCACTGTACAATTCCGTCTGCTTCATGGTCTTCTGTGGCTCGCGGGGCTTCCTGGTCCCAGAATACACAAAAGAGGTGACAAAAGTAAGCCATGTTGTTCTCAAGGCCAAAGTACAGAAGCTGGCAGAAAACCTGGAAGCCTGTGTAAGACCCATGGATGAAATCTGTGAACTTTTAGAGAACAGGAAAGCATTGTCCTTGAAGAGAAAAACATCAGTGCTCTGGGATATCAGGGAGTCAGCATCACCTTTAAAGGCCAACTTCTTCACTCCTGCAAAAAAGTTTGGCGAACAGTGACAAGGACTGAAATTAATACTTACAATATAGCATTATTTTCTTTTCTAAATGTTACCGTTGTATTGAGTCAGGATTTTTTCATGCCCCAATCCCCACAGCTCCAAGACAGTGAAACTCAGTCATTGCATATGGCTGATGGGAACAAGAGCTGGGCCAGTTTAATGTGAATTGTCAACACTTCTGTGGTTTGATGCCTACACAGGGCAGACCATCAACACATTAGATATACTTTTTTTTGAGGGGGATGCCTCTGAAATTGCTTATTTAATGTCCCAACCCAAAAATGGAAGTGTGAGTTGCGTTTTTTGTACATACACCTACACTTCAAGGTCTTTTAAGGGGCCAGTGGACTCTTGTTTTATTTTACACACAGAGTTTTTGCAGCAGTACATGGGAACCAATTTCCAAATCTCCAATTTGAAACATCGTGTAGGACCTTGACTCTCACAGCACTGAGCTAGATAAAGAGAGTGGCCATGATGGAACTGTAGTCAGCCAAGGAAGAAAATGCTACCAGAGCCTGTATTTTGCCAAGCTAAATGAGGCCAATAATTAGGTATTAAAGGCCATGCCTTTAAAAGTACCTGAATCCTAGTGATGCTCTCAGCAGTGGATGGGAATTGGTCTGTCTGGAACATATAGCACCACACCATTCTTGTTCTGTGATAAATTATCTATTTCTGTGACCTGGCTTTGGTGTGCCCCTCCCACACCACATGCTCAGGATCTTGTACTTCGAAAGATGTGGGTATTTATTTGTACAGGGTTATTTTAAATGTTCTAGAAGTTTATCTTTTTAAAATAATAATACTATTGCCACAGAGTAGAAGCAGTTCCTTCACATGGCCAGACTCCATTCAGCTTGCAGCACAGTATCTTTTTGAAGTTTTGCTAGCAATCTCCTTGTTAGAATTTTTGGCTACACTAGCTGGGGAGAAATGGGGAATTGAAGGGCTGGCAAAAACTCTGAATTCATCCAAGGATGAGAATTGTTTTGCTCCTTTATTAGGATTATTCTCAACAACTGCTCAGTCACTTCTGCATATATACATACACACCCTCACTGGAAAGAGTAATAATAATAATATTTTATTTAAACTCTTGCTTTGGGATCCTTTGCAGAATAGGTTTCTTTGGCAAAACATTTTCAGGGCTTTCAGTTTCTTTGAAAAAAAGAATACACACCCACCCCGAAATTCTACTTTACTGATCAATTTAGACACTTTGAAGGATTTATTTGGGGTGCAGCAACAGCAAGCTGTGCCAGTACAAGCTCCCAAACAGCTTCAGCAGGTCTTGAGTCCAAAAAGCCCAGCATAAGGAACTTCCACTCAGATGCACTCATTTGTTTTCAAGGCCCATTTATGAATGTGAGTAGTTTATCGAAATGCTTTGCATGCTGGGTAAAAATAGTAGTTGAGAGAAGTATATGATGGTTAGAGATTGGGTCATTTTGTGGAAAGTGGTGCAAAGTCAGAGATGACGTATAGTGACCCCGAAGGGTTTTCAAGGCAAGTAGAGGCGTAATGGCCCAAGGGACATGGGGTATCCCATGTTGCCAGGCACATGCCTTTTGGTCATGTGGGGGGCACTGAATTGCTCCCCATGTCACCAAATGGTTTGCACCTTTGGCCAGAGGCGAGGAGCTGAGCCGGGCATGTGGCCTGCAGCCGGCTGCCAGTCCCTAGGAACTGTCTGCAGATCGTGGTGCCTGGCGCCCTGATCAGCTCCTCACCTTCAGCCAGAGGCGCAAAGCTCAGCTGGCCATTGGACTTGGAGCCCTTGCAGCCCTGGTGGTCGGCTCAGTTTCTTGCCTCTGGCAGGAGGTAAGAAGCTGAGCTGGCCACCAGAGCGCCCAGTTCTCCCTTCCCCAGCTGGAGAGGGAAGGAGTGGGTGGGTGCCCCTACAGCCCCGAAGGCTGGCTCTGCTTCTTGCCTTCAAGAAGGCGAAAAGCTGAGCTGGCCACTGGGGCACTCAGTCCTGTCTTCCCCAGCTGGGGAGGGAAGAACTGGGAGCCTGAGAAACCAGAGAAACTGGCGTTCCGGCTGCTGGGCTGCGAAGAGGGGCTGCCGTCGGCTCCCCTTCTTGCGCAGCAGTTGGGATGCCAGAAAAACTGGCATCCTGGCTGCTGGGCTGGGAAGCGGGGCTTACTCGTAAGTTAGCGGTGCTCCACCGAGGGGGCACCCGGAGAGGGCTTTGCCTCCGGGTGCCATTTGGCCCCTGTACACCTCTGAAGTCAAGAGATGTTTACAGTTATTTTACCATTGCCTGCCTCCCCTGGGGCTGAGAGAGTTCTGCAAGAACTATGATTGGTCCAAGATCACCCAGCAAGCTTCATGTGGAATAGTAGGAAATTGAACCCGCTTCTCCAGAGTATAATCTACCACTTTTAGACACTATAACACATTGTCTTTCTTAGGAATTCTTACAATCATCATTTCTGGGAGACATGAGAACCATTTTCTTGCTTTTGTGCAGTTTTACAATGATCCAGATCTCATGAGGCAACTTATACAAATTTAGCCTATCCTTGTCCCAAACATGCTAGTTTTCCTTGTACCAAGAACATTCCCAACATATGATTGAATCCATTATGACTGAATCCATTATTTCTGCATATTCAATCATATAAGCCCCCAATACAATCTCTGAAGTGGTTCAGCCCAAACATCTCACTGTAGTGAGGCTGTACATTACTGCCATTAATGCTATAAATCCAGAGATTACTGTATGTATTTTATGCTATTAGGTATGGCTAATCTCTGGTGAAAAGAGGAACTTTAGAATCATAAGTAGCGAGTGACAAAACAATAGATTTAATGACATTGGGGTTTGCAGAATTTGTGGGTGTGGGACAGAGTTGTCAACTCCGAGTGGAGAGGGCTTGGGGAAAGGAGGTACCTCAGTAGGATACATACCATAGCGTTCTCCGCTCCAAAGCTGGCATTGTCTTCAGGGGGACTGATGTTAGTAGAGATCTCTTCTGCAGATCTCTAGACCCCAACCTGAGTTTGTCAGCCCTGATGGAATGTTGCTTATACACAGACTTTCCATTATTTCTGCTTTGTTTTTGTGCATATGTGGCCAGGATTTTTTTTCAGGTTTCAAGGATGAATACAAGAAGCAATTTCCAAAGATGACTGTGATGCAATAAAAAGTACAAATTAAATAAATTAATATCACCTAATTTTGTGTCAGCATCTCTGTCGACAGATTGACCATGTTCCAGTTCACAGCAGCCGTAACAGAGCCAGTATAGTTTGAAGAATACAGCAATGAAGTTACCAGTTTGGAGTAACCGATTTGTTTTCAAACTTAGACTGAGCGACTATGGAAACAAACGACTACTCCAAACTGAATTTGGAGTAACGGAGCTAGTTATTGTTCAATATTAGCCCCAGTTTCATATTTTGCATAACCAAATAGTATGGTTGAAAAAATATACTTTGTGGGATTTCTCAAAGCAGTAGTTCCAGTGTTTTTCTGTCACGTACCTACACAGCTTCTGCTCGCCTCCCTTTCTGGCATCAAGTATTTAACAACAACCACAACAACCACCATCACTACGCTAACCAAGGATAAGATAAACTTGCTAAAAGCCTGGGTAAAAGGAAACATTTTGGAACAATGCCTAAATGTCAATAGAGTATCAAGTGAGCTTCAAGGAGGTGGGCATTCCAAATGTGGGGTGCCATCACTAAGAAAGCTCTGTCTTTAGTTGCCACTTGCCTTACCTCTGCAGTCAGAGACACAAAGAGCAGGGACTGAGATGAAGAGGTTAACCAGTGGAATGGCAGTAAAGGAAAAGGTACTTCATGGTTCATAGTCCAAATAATGATAATACAATGTATAATGTGCTCTCACCTGCACTTTGAATTGTGTCCAGAAACAAACAGGCAGCCAGTGCATATCTTTCACTGCAGAGGTGATGTGATTCCTGTATCTATGCCCCAACTTAAGCAACATTATTGTTAAATAGCTACAGATCAGTCATGCATTAAGCTACAAGTTCAGGACAGTGGACCTTCCACAGCTGGATAGGGACACAGGATTCTTATTTCTTTACAGATGCTGAGTTTCTGGACTTCCCACCTCTATGCATACCTTGTTCTGTCAAGTTGATTATGTTTTGCACTGTACCTCCACATCTTGACTCCAACTGGCCCTTCTTGGTAACACAATCACTCTTCCCACTGTATGGAGAGAAAAACTTATGCTCTGGAAAATGTTGTTGGTCTCTAAGGTGCTACTGGACTTGAATATTGTTTTGGTACTACAGACTGTTTTGCTACTACTCACCTGTAACTATCTTAATACATCCATAATAACAATAAATATTTCTCGAAGACATACACTTTTATACCAGCTACTGGAGGGCAGCAGCATGGGGTGCTGCTGTTTTCATGCTCTGCTTGTGTGATTTTTAGAAGCATTCTGGTTGATTACTGTAGGAAACGGAATGCCAAAGCAAATTGATCTTGAAGCCTAAGAAGTTCCATATCTGGAACTACAAATGGGGACCTCTTCACAGAGCTGTTTCAGGTCAGGCCAATGACAGAAGGCCAAAGGATTATCCTTCCCCTCTTGTGTCAAATCTAGATCCAAATTGGGCTCCTGAGCACTTGTTTTAAATGAAAAAAAGCTTGGTAGCTCCCAGCCCAGAACTCCTTGCATGATATATCAATCAGTCAGTTATAATTCAACACTAAAGGCATTACATCATGCAAGCTTTCAAGTTTGCATATTTCATAGTGCATGCACCAACATTAATAGTACACTGCAAATGAAACTACCTTCCACATGTGATATTTTAATACATATGTGTGCTGTGACAGCAAGAATGACTTTGTTGGATTCTGTCAGTCTTTTAGTTCTGGTACCCAGACAAAAAAGTTAAACTGGCTAGCCTGAAAGGGTGGGGATATCACTGTATTCACATTTCACCAGTGAAATGACCAGAGATAGCATCTTGAAAGTTCAAGCCTATGCATGTTTACTTGAGAGTGCTCTACCACGGTCAATGAGGCTTCCTTCCACATAAGAGTGCAGAGAACTGTAGTTTGTTGGGCAGCAGGCATGAACTGGCAAAACATCCAAATGGGACAGGGTTCCCAAAAATGTCTCAAAAGTTTGTTAATTTGTAGAAGGTTTCAAATTTCTCCAACTTCTCTTCATTGTTTTCTTTCACGACCTGAGAAAATTCAAACCAATTAAAAATGATTTGTAGATTGGCTTTCAGTCTCAATGAGCAAACGTTAGAGCTCATCAGTACTGAACAATTCTGCTTAACTCTAAAGCTTGTTCATTGTTATTAATTGGCATTAACACAACTGTTATATGACCCTGATTGTTTTCTAACAGTCCAACACCGCTAGCTGCGATTGCTGACTATTTCCTCTCCCTTCCTTTACACTTCCGGCACAATCCTCCTCCTCTAGACTTTAATCCATTTAGCAATTTTCTTTGCTTCTTCAGTAGCGCCACAATCCACCTCCGTACTACAAATCCCAGCATCCTCGGGCCGAAGCATGTTTTCTTAGGGGGACTACTAGGGCGAGGCGGTGAGTGGTTTGTGTTCGCGCTTGAACTACGAATCCCAGGGTACTCCGAGCGTTTGGGGTCAAAGGGGAAGTTGAACATGGCGGCCGACGTGAAACACGAGGAAGCGGCAAAGGAAACCGTGGAAACGTTTAAAGAATTGGTAATGGCGTGTCTGTTATGCCCCTCGATCTCCCGGGCTTCCCTTTTCTCAACAGCCACTCAGTCCTGCTGGCCTGTTTTTCTAGTAGCGAACCTATCAGATGTTCGTCATTTTAACTTATAGTGGTATAGTATGTGGTATACATTATCGCATGTGTTCAATCTTCCTTTCCTCCCCGCCCGCCCGCTGTTAACTTTTGCTGAAGGCAAGTTTCTACCTGGTTATCAAGAAGGAATTATTGATGCCAGGCTACTGTTGTTTGACAGTACAACTAGCAATTATATGGTTCTCTTGTCATATCCGTCCTGCTTTCTTATGTCGGGATGGATACTCCCTAGCAACTGTTAACTTGCTTATTTTTTCTATTGGGAAAATCTCTGTGAGAATCATAGAAACGTTCTGTGCACTGTGTCGTTGAGCTGTTTTAAGTATTAATCAAACTTTTCTGTGGGGGGGGGGGAAGAAATTTTTTCTGTGTCTGAGAAACTAATGGAGTTTTATAGTGTACTGCCTATTTGCTGTAATTGATTGGGCTGAGAGCACAGCTATTAATTTAAGCCGGTGCACCGAATGCTCAGCATCTTTTGTCCTCTCCTGGGTTTGCTGTAATTGGCTGCTGTTTGCAGGATGTTGTGAATTGTGGACTTCAGTAAACTACATGCTTTTAACTCCTTGGCAGTCACCCTTCTGAGTTCTTTACACATTTCTTGAATCCAAACAGTTTGTAGCTAAGATTGCAACAATGTCAAGAATACCAATCTGATTTTTGTATCATGCTGGAACTATATATTATTTCATAATTGTGGACAGAATAAAGGTAGGAAAGACAGATATGCAAATCTAATGATTTTCTGCCGAGAGATTTTTTCAAAATCTGTCACATGTTTATTCTGTCTTTTCTCTGCTATGTAGGACTATATATTCTACTATGTAGGACTTTCATATATTATTCTCATGTAATAGTTGTAGCATATAAGTTAAGGTGAGAAAGAGTAAGACTTGCACAAGAACCTTAATGCAGTTTATGACTGAGTGGGGATTTGAACCCAGTTCTTTTTCATTCAAGTCCAGGAACTCCCCATGCTGTCTTTCTTAAAAATGGTTTTTACTATTTCCTGTTGTTATTTGTCCATTTATTTCTGAAATTTGTATCCTGCCTCCCCAGAACCTACTCAAGGTGGTTGATTTGACATAACATGAAGCTAGTGTACTTTTTCTTCCATTGTTTCAAGTTTCCAAATGGCACCTGATGTGCATGCTGTTGGTGGGGAAGAGTTTTTTGCAGGCTGTACCAGGTTGTCAAGGCTGGGCTCAGGACTGTTTCATTTCTATCACTGGAATAACAGGGAGTGACAGATGTGTTGTGTGAGGCGTGTGATCAGCTGGGATGGAAGTCACCAACAAAGATCCAAGTGGAGGCAATTCCAGTTGCACTTCAAGGTGAGGCTGATTTTAAGAGAAAGAATTTGGGGGAGAGGAAATTGAGATAAAAGCAAAATTAGAATATTTCAACTATAGGCTTTCTAACATTTCATGGACATGCTGTCTGCTTAAGGATCACAATTTGTGTCTTCTTGCCCCAAACAACTGCAGTTGCTATGGAAGAAAGAGTTTCATTCTTATTAGAGCTGTATAAGCCAACCTACCTTTTTCCTAATATATTGTAAAGCGTGTGTTGCTCTTAATCGCTGTTTGAGGAAAGATCCATCTTGTCTAAACTATATAAAAAGCATTTGTTCAATATACAACAGCCTGTTTCTGAACCATTTGCTTTGCCAGGAAGTGGTTTGCAGATTTGTATTTGGAAGGCCCAGGTCTTTGAAGTTAATAACATATGTTCAAATTTAGGAGTAACAGTATTGACCTCTTGATTGTTATAGGTAGTATGCTTTTAGACTTGGATGCAAGAATTCTCTCCTATGAAATGGTATTCACTATTAAACAATATATTTCTTGATTCAGTGTAAGGTTGTCCTCTTATACATAAACAATACGACTTATCCATGCCTAACTGATGCATCCAAATTCTTTTAAGATGACTTTTGTCTAAAGTGAATGATAGGTTTACCATTAAGTTAGTTGATCTCCTTTAAAATATCACACGTACAGAAAAGCAAGTTTATTCTGGAAGCCCTAAATGAAATTGTCTCTGGACGGGAATAGAAGAGTGGCCAGTTTTTGCTAGTTTCACTATCTCCAGAGGAGGGGAGGGGTGACTTTATTTATTTATTTATTTGTTCCACTTTTATACCGCCCTCCCCCGGAGGGCTCAGGGCGGTTTACAACATAAATACAAACAAGTGGATACATAAGATAAAAATACTAAAAGTTAATATCAGCTAAAAAGCAGCGCTACAGACCATAATCATTTAAAACAGATGGCGTTCACCCATAACTCCTCTAGTTTCTCTAAGAGGGGAACAGCGGATCTCAGTTGTTAACGGGCACCTATCAGCAGCCAGCCTCCCCAAAAGCCCGGCGGAATAACTCAGTCTTACAGGCCCTGCGGAACTTGTGCAGGTCCCGCAGGGCCCGGACAGCTGGAGGAAGAGCATTCCACCAGGCAGGGGCCAGGGCCGTAAAAGCCCTGGCCCTCGTGGAGGCTGCCAGCCGCGATCATAGAGGGGGCGGGGATCTCTGAGTAAATTGGCCTCACCGAAATGCAGAGACCGACGCGGGACATATGGGGCCAGACGGTCCCTAAGGTACGAGGGTCCCAGACCGCGTAAGGCCTTAAAGGTTAACACCAATACCTTGAAGACGATTCGGAATTCAACTGGGAGCCAGTGCAAGCGGTGCAACACGGGCGTGATATGATCTCTAGAGGCACCGCCCGTGAGCAAGCGAGCCGCCGCATGCTGGATCAGTTTCAATTTCTGGATCAGCCTCAAGGGTAGGCCCTCGTAGAGCGAGTTGCAATAGTCTAATCTAATGAATCCATCCAGTGGTGGGATTCAGCAGGTTTGCACCACTTCGGCAGAAGTGGTTGTTAAAATGGTGCTTGTAAACAACCAGTTGTTAAATTATTTAAATCCCACCACTGGAACCAGTTGTTGAATTATTTTAATCCCACCACTGCATCCACCCCCTACCTTCATCATTGGATGTGTGGAGCAGGATGGGGAAAAAGTCTGGAGGAAATATTTGAAATACTATAAGAGCCAAACTTTGTACTCATTATTCTCAGATACCACATTGTTATGTGAGGAATGGATTTTTAAATGTGTAAGTCATGCAGGTGTTTTTCTGTTTTGGTGTTCTGTTCGCAGCAGCTAGATTCCCCCCGAGTGCTTGGGAATGTGATCCATGGATCTATTGTCTTTTCTTCAGTGCCAAATGTGACAGAGTTTTTTTTCCCTTGTAGGCCGAGATGTCATTGGTTTAGCAGAGACAGGATCTGGAAAAACAGGGGCTTTTGCTTTGCCTATCCTTCAAGCACTGCTAGAGACCCCACAGCGGTTCTTTGCTTTGGTACTTACACCCACCCGGGAACTTGCTTTTCAGATCTCAGAGCAGTTTGAGGCCCTTGGATCTTCCATTGGTGTCCAGAGCAGTAAGTGGCCTTTGTGAAATTGCTTATGTTAAGCAGAAAACAATGTTAACAAGGTTCAGAAAAGAGATGGAGCAATTGTGTAAAAGGGTGCTGTGAAGACAGGGATCATGAGGGGTAAAACTCCTCATATATACCCAAGCCAAAGAATGTTCTCTAATTCTTTTAAGAGATTTTCTTCTGATCTTCACTGCTGTCCTCAATAAGGAACCTGTGGTGCCTGACAATCCTGGTGCCCGCCAAGTGTTTTTAGAAAGTGAATGGGTCAGGTTGAACTTTTCCTAGCAGAGTTTCTGACTGGCCATTGGAGATTTGTTTGGCTGTGCAGTTTTTAAAAACTTTGATGGGCAGTAGATTCGAAACAAACCAAAGGCAAGTACATCATTATGCAAGTGATTAAAATGTAGAATTTGTTTCCAGAGGATACAGTGACAGTCATAGGCATAGATGGATTTAAAAGAGGATCAGACAATTCATGGAAAATAGGTCTGTCAGTGGCTACTATCCATGATGACTGCTGAGAACCTCCACATTCAGAGGCAATAAACCTCTGTACCTGTGCCAGGAGGCTATATCAGGGGAAGGCTTCTATGACCTGTTGCTGGACCTCTGGAGGAACTGGTGGGCCACTGTGTGAAACAAGTTGTTGGTCTAGATAGACCACTGGGCTGATCTCGTCTTAGATCTTTTCTATAACGGAATTGTGGACAGGGTGTGTCGAGAGTATTGAGAGAGGTGGTCAGCTGATTCCTTTTCAAAGGACCTGATTTGGCTTTTCTTTTCCAAGCTGTAATCGTTGGAGGAATTGACATGATGGCTCAGTCTCTGGCCCTGGCCAAGAAGCCACACGTAATAATTGGTAAGTGGATGGGATTCCCCAAATGATAGTATGTGAGGTCTGAAAAATCCATATGAGCTGGAAGGTATTGCACAGTTGAATTCTTCTGCTTCTGAATTGAGGCAGTGAAAAGCATTAGAAGAGACACCTGTTTGCCCAGCCACCTCAGAAACTTTGTGGCCTGAAAGACTGGATAGAAACCTTTCAAACATATCATTGGTAACTACTTCCCTCTCCCTGCCTTCCCTGTTGAATACTTCTTGAATCCAGCTAGCTGGAAAACTAGCCAATAGCTGTCACTTTTGCCCTTCAGTTCTAAAAGAATGGCAGTTGTGGGAACACAGCCTGATACCACCACTCCCATCTTCATCCTGGGGGCATCTAGCAGCACTTGTGCCTGGAGCCCTCTAGTTGCTGTTCCCTAGTTTAGAATCTTGCTGATTGTCTGCTGTTCTTCTAAATGAGGGCCCAGTCATGCTAAGTGACGTATTTTGTGTGGGATTGTTCAGACTCTTTGTCATTTAGTTTAAAAATGCCTAATAGGTTGACCAAGAATACATTATAACCCCATGGAGTTAAAACCTATTCTTGATTTAGAATAGGCTCTTCTTTTTTCACTGACTAGCTTTTTTTTTTCAAGTAACCCTGCAATTTCAAATCTGCAATGCCTTGGCTTAGTGCTTACTCTTATGTCTATATTGAAGATGGAAGCAATGATCGTTTGAAAAGTGGTATGCTAAAATATGTGAGGTGGACACATGGCAGCCACGCTTAATGGATAGTGCCTGTTGTTACCAACTTATATTGTCAGTTACATATCCAACTGGGCAGAATACTGGAATATTCTTCTCTTGTTGATCTCATGTCCCCCTGGCAGCAACCCCTGGTCGCCTTATTGACCACCTTGAGAACACGAAAGGCTTCAATTTGAGAGCTCTGAAGTACCTAGTTATGGATGAAGCAGACCGGATCCTCAACATGGACTTTGAGACTGAGGTGAGTTCTGTTAATCCAGGTTTGTCTGAATAATTTTTTTAGGGACTTCTTGGGGAATTTTACTGTCTCATGCCGACTTTAGCCTGGGACTTCACCAGCCTATTTAGTGGGAGAAGACTGGACAAAGTTGGATCCCAGGGGCTTAGAGGTCGGTGAGGCCAGGAATGCAGCCTTTCTAACCTCATGAGGCCCCTGGAACGATGCCAGGCAGATTTTGGGGGTAGTGGGATGCTTCAGAGCAGCTCCCTGAGGGGCAAAGCAAGAGGGCTGTGCTGTGTGCCTCACCAGAGCTCTCCAAGGCAGTGGTGGGCAAGAAGTTCTTCCAGTCCCAGTGGGTAAACAACCGAGCTGGGACACTCCTGCCCAAGCCAGAGGGGCTCAGGGGGTGGGTCCTGGCCAGTTCACTTATGGGCCAGAAAAATCAGACTGGGAGAAGAATGAGGATTGGTTAAAAGGATGGGACAGACTTTGGGCTCAGCCAATGAACTCTTCAAGGGAAGAGCCTGATGCCTTCTGAGGTGGATATGAGTGTACAGGGGGAGGGATTTGGGATGGGTGAGCTGGATAGAAAGAGGGTCAATGAATTTACAGGGAATGCAGCATCATTTAAACTTCTGACTTCTCTGGGTCATGAATACAGCAAGGGGGAAACATAGTATAATAGAGAAAAAGCAAAAACAGTTAGTCAGACTGCATTTTTTCATCTGTGGCAGGCTAGGCAACAGGTCCCCTGCTGGTCCTGCCCTGTCCTTGCCATGATGATCAACACAACTGTCATCTCCAGACTAGACTTCCGTTCCTTGCTCTATGCAGGGCTGGCCTTGAGACTGCTCTGGAAGCTCCAACTGGTTCAAAATGCAACTGCTCGGGTCTTTAACAGGGCCACTGTTGAGACTGCATGTCCAGCTTTTGTTCAGTCAGCTGCACTGGCTTCAGATGAAGCACCAAATCACATTCAGAGTGCTGGTACTGACCTTTAAAGCTCTAAATGATCTGGGACTGGCATATCTGTGGGACTGCCTCTCTCGTTATACCCGTCGGAGAGCATTAAGCTCAGGAAATGACAACCTCCTGGAGATCCCAGGCCCTAAAATGGCCTGACTGTCCTCAACCAGGGCCAGCGCTTTCTTGGCTCTGGCCTGGTGGACTGTTCTGTCAAATGAGATGAGGGCTCTGCAGGATCTAGCTTGGTTCTGCAGGGTCTGCAAGATAGATCTGTTCCACCAGGTGCAGGGTTGAGGACAGCACCATATTTCCATGTTGAGCTGGCCTCTTTCTTTTTCAACCCTTTTCAGTTTTTGGCTTTTAAGTTTTGTTCGCTTGTGTTGCTTCTTGTTTGGTGTCTTTCGGTTTGGTGTCGTTTCGATTTTGATTGGTTGTTAATTATTGATGGTTGTGGAAGCAGTCCTGTGGTCTGAACCCTTGCATTTAGAGGGCTGCCATTTTAGAAATTGTTTTATAGATTGTTTCAATTTTATATTTATAGTTGTTCACCATTCTGAGCCTGTTCATAAGGAGAGCAGTATATAAGCCAAATAAATAATAATGGTGAGAATTCCTGTGTAGCAAAGGCTGCTAATAAGCTGGCATTTCATAACACTGTGGTCGTAAACATTTTTGTTTGCTGAATTGTTATTAATGAAGTCTTTAAAACATTTGTATTACTATCTTGTGGTTCTTTATTCCATTCCAAGTAGTTTGGCAGTCTTCTCCAAAACATTTCAGAATAATACAACAAACAGGTTGCCGGTCCAATCTAAACAATCTTCATCAGTGCATAGACTTTTCAGGTTGGGCCATATAAGCTTTTTAGCGTTATATCTCTGTGTTGAAAAGATCTGTTTCAAAAGCTCCCAGGTTGTTTTTTTTTGAACAGTCAATGTACCAAGAATTGCTTATCTAAACCAACAGTCTGTTTGTTGTTGTATTATTTGAAACTGTTTTGGAGAAGACTGCCAAACTAATTTGAACAGAATAAAGAATCACAAGGCAATGATACAAATGGTTTACAGTTTTTATTGATAACAATTCAACAAAGATTATTATGATCACAGAGTTATCATATGCCAGCTTATTAGCAACCTTTGTTATGTGGGAGTTCTTGTTTTCTCTGAGTCATAGTCATGAACAAGTGGTAGAAAAAGTGTTCTTGATTAAGTTAACCAAAACTGAATTTGGACATGTCCTCTCACAAAGGGGCAGAAACTGATCTCTATTCACATTGTGATGAACAACTCAATGTACTAAAGGGCTGACTTAATACTCGTTGCTCCTTGGCAGCAGTTTAAAATCTGTCTTAAATATATTTCAGTACACTTTTACCAGGTTGTATGTCAGCAAGGTGCCTTTCTGTATTGTAGTGTCTTGTTCAGTAGTGAGGCATTAAGAACATCTTAGGTGCCGTTCCTGGCTTGTAGTCTTACTCAATGCTATCTGGTTCTCTTCCAGGGCCTTGCTGGGTTACATTAGTGCTGTACTCTAGCCTTCCAGTGTGGCTGCTTTAGTGGACCATATTGCATGTTTTTTGCTACTTGTTACAGTGGTTTGATTAAAATAAAAGGAGGGGAATTCCATAGTTGCATATTCAAGACTGTTTGGTACTGCACAATGATATTCCATGCATGTGTTCATATGTGTGTATGTAATTATTAGCTTGTTGTGACTTTGTTTCTCTTATTTCTGTCTTTACAGGTAGATAAGATCCTGAAAGTAATTCCCAGAGACAGGAAGACATTTCTGTTTTCAGCTACAATGACTAAAAAGGTGCGAGAGAGACTGGCGTTAACTTTCTGACCAAGTTAAGAAAGAAGACAAGAAAAAGGGGGTATCTAAACCAGGCAGGTGAGAATGGCAAGTTGTGTCTGACAATTACATTCAAAGTTTATTTTTTGTTCAGGTGCAAAAACTCCAGCGTGCAGCACTTAAGGACCCTGTTAAGTGTGCAGTTTCGACTAAGTACCAGACAGTTGAAAAACTGCAGCAATATTATATTTTCATCCCTTCCAAGTTCAAGGTAACTTTATTTCCTTTGTTTCATATTTCAGCACTTTTACTGTATAAAGAACTTATTGTCCTTCACCTAATCTGCATTATTTCTTTTCCCTTTCCTACCTCCCTTTCCCACCTTTCTCCTCTCTAGGACAGTTATCTGGTTTATATTCTGAATGAACTTGCTGGGAACTCTTTCATGGTATTCTGCAGTACTTGTAACAACACTCAGAGGACTGCCCTCCTGCTTCGGAATCTGGGCTTTACTGCCATCCCCCTCCATGGGCAGATGAGCCAGGTATTGCCCTGGTCTTCATGCAAGGACATTTCTGGAAGTCTGTAATGAAAATCATACAACAAATGCAATTTTATATTCAGTGTCAATTTTTAAAAAACCCTTTAATCAAAAAATAAAACCCTCTAGTTATGGGGAATAAATGAAAAGTAAATCTCAAAAATATTTATTTCCTGGATAGAATTTTTTAAAAAGCAGCTGACTGTTTCTTCTTCTTCTTCTTCAGAATAAACGATTAGGATCTCTGAACAAGTTCAAGGCCAAAGCTCGATCTATTCTGCTGGCTACAGATGTTGCTAGCAGAGGTCTGGACATCCCCCATGTTGATGTAGTGATAAACTTTGACATTCCTACCCATTCCAAGGTGAGTTAAAATGAAAACTGCTGATTGAAGACTCTGCCTCTCAACATTTGGGATGTCTTAATGGTGTTCACAGGAGAAGATAGAAGATACTTGGCTTCCATTTTGTGGGTCTTTCATAATGGTGGAATGGGTACACTTTCTTTGAGCTTTCATTGAATGATAAACAGCTGGGGAGAAGAATAACTATACCAGCAGCTGGTTACATCAGTGCCAACTAGGATACAGTTGTGCTGTCACAGTTATGTGTACTCAATGTAGAAATATTGTTGTCAGGTGAACGTGTCACCTAGCTAAGCCCAGCTGCACAGTTCCTCAACTTCTGTGAAATACACCAAATGCATAGCCTGATGAAGCAAGATGAAGCATGTCTCATAGTGCCTCCTGCATATCTTGGTTCGGGTTCCACTTTTTTGGAACTTTCTTTTGCCTTGTCTTATGTTCTGTGTGACGCTCTGGGTCTGTTTCAGGATTACATTCATCGTGTGGGGAGAACTGCTCGTGCTGGGCGCTCTGGCAAATCAATCACCTTTGTCACACAGTAAGTAGTGCTGTGTGTCACGATCAGCAGCTCTGTGCATTACCCAGATGGGTGGAAAAGTGTGGTTGTGATGCGTAACAGTGACAGCATGAGGATCCTGTGATGGAGGGGAAAGGGGTGCGTCATGACTAGTTTATGGGGAGCTGGTCATGAGTGAAACGAGAGATAAGATCGAGACCTTGGCTGTTGTCTCACAGGTATGATGTGGAGCTCTTCCAGCGCATTGAACACTTGATAGGCAAGAAGCTGCCCGCTTTCCCCACTCAGGAGGATGAAGTTATGATGCTGACTGAGCGAGTGGCTGAAGCACAAAGATTTGCTCGGATGGTAGGTCTTTCTGCTTGTAGGTAATTCTCAGGCTGTCACTGCCCAACCAACAATCCATGGGTGTGCTTCATGTTGAGAGGGCAGCCAGTGTTTAGCAAGACCATCTGAGCTGCTTTGCCTAAGGGTGCGTTTGGAGCATTAATCTGCACAATGTCAGGAATGTTTTTAGTGCAAAGTAATACCATGTAATGCCATTCCTGATTTAAGATGTACCTCATGTATCATAGTCTCTTGCTTTTTTCCAAGTTGGATGTGAGAGGAAGTATCTTTTTTTAAAAAAAGCACATCTATTACACATTGTCCAACACTTTTCAGATGGAAATAGGATGTTTCTTTGTGAGGGTGGGTGGGACTTGGGGCAGGAAGAAATGTAGCTGCCTCCTTAAAAGTGAAACATTTAGAGGGGCAAATTTCTCCCAAAGTTGCCCTGGCTAAACTGGGACGGTTGGAGGAATGTTCTTGAATCCAAAACTGTAAATTCTTCATAAAATGCTCATGGCACCACTCAGGTAATTGCTTGTTGTGAAATAATGTTTGTGGTATGTTTGAGTTAAAACCTGGAGCCAGGTTCTCTTTCAGAATATTTCCAGATTTGTGAAAAGCACTTATTATTTGCAATTCAGAATGAGGGCAGGAAAGCATTCATTCATTTTCAGGGCCAAGCTGGATAATATTGTGTTTTTGGGACCATTGCTGCCATGTTACTACACAGAGGTTTTGTCCTGCTCAGGAATATAGGCACGGAAGCTCCTGCCTGCCCATTTTTAAATGGTGCTGAAATTGTAGAGGGACAGCTAATAGATGTGAAAAGTAGCGTTAACGTAGGGGTGGGGTGGGAGAGTTTCCCTTTTCTGCTGGAAATGATTTCCTGTGAATATTTGGTGCATTTTTACTTTTGAATCTGCTTACAAATGTAGTTGTTAAGCCTGTGATGGTAATTGTGTGTTTAATGCTTTCAGGCCTCTTTATCTTCGTGAGACTTTTCTCATTGCTGAGAAGCTCAAGTAATTGCTGTTCTATTTTCACCACAGGAATTGCGGCAGCAGGAAGAAAAGAAGAAACGCTATCGAGAGGAGGCCGATGATGATGACACAGAAGGAACAATGGGCGTCAGGAACAAAGTGGCTGGTGGGAAAAAGAAGAAACGGAAAGTGTGACATTTCTTCATTCTTTTAGAGTCCTTGGATTCTGGGAGGCTCTGGTCCAGCACTATTTATCAGACTGGCTCTCTGTTACTAGCCCAATAACAGGAACTCTTCTGCTTGATTGGCGTCTTTGCTAGTGAGACACATTTCAGCATCCTGGATATAATGCTGATTTTGTGTGTGCGCATGAAAGAGATGTCAGAAACATTACAGTATTGTGGATGCCTTCTACAGCCAGTTGCTTTTTTTCTATCCACCACTAGGGAGCAGGAGAGAGCGGGTTTGATAATCTGTTTCTGGGCAGTCTATCCTTTTGATCTACTACTACCCAAGTTAAAGGGACTTCTGCTTCTCTTAAGTTCATAAAACGGCGAGGGGTGTGTGTGAAATATAGCCCATTGAGTTGATTCCTGGATATGCTGACAAGATGGAACTCTGAAATTAGTTTTTGGCCTTAAAGCTGGGAGAAAAATTAAAAAATATGTATATTTAAGAGAAGGCTACAATTGGTTGGTTTTTTATGTCTCCGTGGTGTTGTTGCCCTAGTGAGCTTTTCCTTTCTCATTTCAAGTATTTGCACTGATGAAATTGGTGATCGTACCCATCAGTGCTGGATGTATTATTTGCTATGCCTTTTTTTTTTTACTGCCAAGTCGCATCTGATTTATGGTGACTCCTTGTGGGGTTTTCAAGGCAAGAGATGGTTTGCCATTGCCTGCCTCCACATCACAACCATGGTATTCCTTGAAGGTCTCTCTTCCAAATACTTGCCTGGGCCGAGCCTGTTTTGCTTCTGAGATCTGGTGAGATTAGGTTAACTTGGGGCATCCAGGTCTGGGTGTATGCCTACTTTACCAGAAAAAGAAGCTCTCCCACAAGATGGCAAATGCTTGTCTAAAATGCATATTTCCTTTCCTCTACCAGATTTCATGGGGAATAGCTGGTTGATTGCTGCTTCCTGCCCTCAGTGCTGAGCAAAATGAAAGCGCTTCAATAAAACTGGGAGGTTTCTGCCTTGTGTCCTCCTGCTGAGAGTCTTTAGGTTCTGTTTCCATTGCAGTATGTGAACAGTGAAGGTAATTTCACTATAAACAGGCCACCACTCATAACTAAATGGTTATCTGGCAACCTCAGCGTTTCTACATTTACACATAACTTTTTGGTGGCATAAAAACCGCTATTTACAAAAAGATTAAAACTGCTGGCGGGCAGAAAAACTGAACAAATGCTGTCATGAATAAAACTGTCTCCAGTGACCTCCTAAAGATCTAGTGAGGGGGCCAAGCACACATATCTGGGAGATTATTCCGTATGGGTGCCTGGCCCCCTCACTCTAGATCTTTAGGAGGTCACTGGAGTGAGACTGTCACCTGACAGCATTTATTTAGTTTTTTCCCTGCCACTGCACCAACAGTTTTAATTCCACTGATATTAACTGAGATAGTTTTATGTATCTTATATATTTGTTACGTTGTAAGGTAGAAAGACAGTTAATATTTTTTACAGTAAATACATTTGGAAGATAGAGACTATGAAGGCCAAAACTCCTTTATGGGTAACTTTTTGAGCCTAAAGGGTCTATAATCCAAAAATGAACTGATGTGTTCCCCAAGAGCTGCTGAGTCATTCAAGAAATGGCCAGGAAGGGGGGGGGGGGGGCAGGACTCTCACCTATTCTGTTTGCTGGTAAGTGTATATATCTTACCAGCTTAATAAATGTCCTTTTCAGGGTCACATAGTCTGTATACCACTTGAGATAGTTTCAAAGCATCAAAGATGTCTGGTTCTATATCTTCAGTTTGATTGGTCAAGAGGCCTAAAGGATAACTGGGCTCTTGAAAATTCCTTGCTGGGGAAAAAGCATTTCCTACAGCTATGTTGGGTAGTAGTCAGAAATCACTCATCCAGGGATAATGCTGTTCTTGTCATTCAAGTCCTGCAATGATGATGCTGTCTTCTAGCATAGCAAATCACCGTTAGGGCTGGCTTTACAAAAATACCATCAGTGTTTAGTCAGAACACAGAAGTATTTTTATTTTTCTTCATTTCCTATTTTGTTAACCCCTCTGTGTGCCCTTGTTTTACTAATAAACATATAGTATTTTCCTTGTGACAGAATACTGCAAGCTCAGTAGTATCCACCTTGCCTACATGAACTCCTAATGTCAGTAGTTTGAAAAGGAACAGGAAGGTGGAAAAAAATTGTTTTTAGACAGTGGGAACCACAGATCTGCTCTTAGTTCCTGCAAGGTATCTCTTGGGATATGTTACTACCTTAGGGGGATTTTCAGAGGGATTGCAGCACCAGAAATGAGTGGGAAAGCTCAGAGGAAGAATTTTTGGATCTGAATGGTCACGATGCTGTGTAGAAGGGGATGGTTGGGTTCTTCTGGGGGAGAAACTCAATCCAAGGATAATTGTTATTATGTCATTGAGGTCAGGAATGACAACAAGCTTTCAGCTACCATAACAAATGCAGAGGAGACAGTGTTTCATTGAATGGGGCAATCAGTATTTTCCCCATAGATTTCCCTAGGAATCACAATCTATAAATCTCAGAAGTTCAGTAAACATGGGCGTGGTTGGCAGTGAGATTAGAAGATAGTTTGAGGGCAGTATTGTATTGACTTATGTGGGGGATACCCCAGTGTGAGGAGTTCCCTCCCCCTTGAGTGTAAACTAAAAACAAAACAGAAAAGGGAGTTAAAACCACGCTAGGCTACCTGTCATAGGTCGTCCAGTTTTTCTGCTGGGGAGGACCCTAGCAAGCACATGAGTCTTTTTAATAGTATAGGAGGAGCAAAATGTGTGGAAGAATATCCCTGCCCTGTATAACATTAGCATATTGTAAGTAGGCCCCCCCCCTTTATATTTACACTTGTATCCTCTCTGGCTGACGTGCAACTAAAAACACAGTAATAGAAAACCCAATGCAGCTGTTACACCCACATTCTTACCTATGGCCTCACCTGCCAAAGGTATGTACAAGTGCACAAAAATATCCCACCCCCCACCCCAGTTTCAGTACTAAGAAATAGTTTCTATGTTTGATCATGCTGTCAGCAAGAATGATACATCAACAAAGAAGAGATGTGGGAGGTGGCAACCAAGATTTTGTCCTAGCTGTGCTGTGCTCTGTTCTATTCCTAGTCCTGCTTGATGCCTCTCCTTGGAGAATAATAAAGCTGGCTGGCTCTTATAAAATGATATCTGGGGAACAATGTAAACACAATGCGTGATTTAAAGCGTGGATTTCCTCTCATTAGTTTAGTCTAGGCCAGTTCTATACATGGAAATGACACATATGTTGACTGGGGAAGTTCAGGACTGAAAGGTCTGCTGTGGCCCTTGCAGTCAATGTACAGCTACAGTTAACTCAAGGTTACTGTCTACTAGGCTCTGAACTACGTCCCCAGTTTAAACATTGAAAGTGATGCTGTTTTAGGGTGGGGGATAATCCACCCCCAAACAGCATCACTTCCAATTTTGTTTTAATTGGGCACCCCAGATTCTCCCTTTAAGGTGGATTTAAAAGGAGAATCTGGGTTCCCTAGTTTAAACACCATTGAAAATGATGCTGCTTGGGGGTGGATTCCAGCATTACAGCAGCTGCCAGGGGGGGCGGGGTGGGGGCGCATGTGCAAAACTCAGATTTTGCACCGGGCTCATTTTCCCTAGCTACGCCTCTGCCTGGAGGCGAGGATAGAAGGGGCTGCCGGCTGGGAGCCCAGCTGTTGGTGGGTGGGTGGGTGGGTGGGTGGGTGGGGCAGGGGAGTCTGTCGTCCCTGGCCTTGGAGAGCTGCTTTTATAAGCACTGAGGCCAGGGGCAGGGCTTGGGGAGCTGTGGCCATGCCTTCAGGGGCGGGTGGGGGCATGGCCCTTCCCCCTGAACCCACCCCATAAAAAGATCTATACCTACGTCCCTGGAGTCCATTCTCCAAAGCAGCCATTTTCTCCAGGGGAACTGCTTTCTGTTGTTTGAACATAAGTTGTGATTCCAGAATATCTCTAAGCCTCACCAGGACATCGACAACCCTATGATATAACCACAGTATATTATTACATAGTTAACGTTATGCTATTGGGTGGAGTGTAGTCTAAATTTTGAGGGTGCAGCCTTCAAACAAGTTCAAGTCATCGAAGTTCTATTTTCAAAATTAAACTTACCAGGCAAGTAACAGTTTTTCATCCACAGTGAATTTTAAGAAATCTACCATGCAGCTAAGAGAGGAGCAAACACATGCCCTCCCAAGTTCTTCAAGTACATCAAAAGCAGGAAGCCAGCTAGGGAAGCGGTAGGTCCGTTAGACGATGAAGGAACAAAAGGTGTGCTAAAAGGTGACAGGGAGATTGCAGAGAAGCTGAATGAATTCTTTGCATCTGTCTTCACCCAAGAGGAGGTGAGGAAAATTCCTGCACCTGAACCAAGCTTCTTAGGAGGTGAATCCGAGGAACTAGCGAAGTTAGTGGTAGACAAGGAAGAAGTTCTGGCAGCCATTGATAAACTAAATGCTACCAAATCCCCTGGCCCAGATTGCATTCATCCAAGAGTTCTTAAAGAGCTCAAGCATGAAATTGCTGATGTTCTCACATTAATATGCAACTTATCCCTGAAATCAGGCTCTATCCCTGAAGACTGGAAGATGGCCAATGTCACACCAATCTTTTAAGAAAGGGGTCTAGGGGACCGAGGAAATTACAGAGCCAGTCAGTTTGACATCTGTTCCTGGTAGAATTGAAGTAGAATCTATCATTAAAGATAAAATTATTAAACATGTAGAAAAGCAAGACCTGCTGAGGAAGGAGTCAGCATGGCTTTGCAGTGAGGAGGCAAATCCTGTCTTACAAACTTACTAGAGTTCTTTGAGGGTGTAAACAGACATGTGGATAAGGGGGAACCGGTGGACATTGTCTACTTGGATTTCCAAAAGGCTTTTGACAAAGTTCCTCACCAGAGACTGTTGAGAAAACTCAGCAATGAAGGAAAAAGGGGAAGTCCTCCTATGGATTAAAAACTGGTTGAGGAACAGGAAACAAAGGGTGGGTATAAATGGGAAGTTCTCACAATGGAGAGATATGTAGGGAGTAAGAATTGTCCCCAAAAAAGAGGGGATCCGTTTTGGGACCAGTGCTCTTTAACTTATTCATAAATGACCTGGAAGTAGAAAGAGGTGCAGGTAGTGTGGTGGCCAGGGTTGCAGATCATACCAAATTATGTAGGGTGAGAAGAACCACAAAGGACTGCGAAGAGCTCCAAAGCGGACCTATGATAAGAATTAGGTGAGTGGGCTAAGAGAATGGCAAATGCAGTTCAATGTGAAATGTAAAGTGATGATGCAGCGTGAGGGGCAAAAAATCCAAACTTCACATACACGCTTCACAGGGGGTCAGTTGCTATCAGTCACAGACCAGGAAAGGGATTTGGGCAAGTCTTAGTTGATAGTTCCATGGGAATGTCAACTCAATGCATAACTTGGCTGTGGTGAAAAAGGCAGAAAACTCTATGCTGGGGATAATTAGGAAAGGAATTGAGAATAAAAAACTGCAAAGATTGTCATGCCCTTATATAAAGCAGAGTGGTGCTTTGACCGCACTTGGAGTACTGTGTTCAGTTCTGGTCGCCACATCTCCAAAAAAGGATATCAGAAGAGACCGAGAAAAAGTGCAGAGAAGGGGCAACCTTGAGGATGATTGGAAGGATTGGAGCACCTTCCTTATGAGGGAGAGGCTTGCAGCGTTTGGGACTCTTTAGTTTGGAGAGGAGGCGTCTGAGGGGGGGATATGATTGAAGTCTATAAAAAAATTATGCATGGGGTGAAAATGTTGACAGAGAGAAATTTTTCTCTCTTTCTCACAATACTAGAACCAGGGGGCCTTCATTGAAAATGCTGGGGGGAAGAATTAGGACTAATAAAGAAAGGAAACACTTCTTCACGCAACGTGTGATTGAGTGTTTGGAATATGCTGCCTGCCACAGGAGGTGGTGATGCCCACTAACCTGGATAGCTTTAAAAAGGGCTTGGACAGATTTATGGAGGAGAAGTCAATCTATGGCTACCAATCTTGATCCTCCTTGATCTCAGATTGCTAATGCCTTAGCAGACCAGGTGCTCAGGAGCAGCAGCAGCAGAAGGCCATTGCTTTCACATCCTGCATGTGAGCTCCCAAAGGCACCTGGTGGGCCACTGCGAGTAGCAGAATGCTGGACTAGATGGACTCTGGTCTGATCCAGCAGGCTAGTTCTTATGTTCTTATGTTCATGTGCTGACAATGGCTTGGGGTGTTAAAGAGGCCTGCGAACAAGCTTGAGCTGAGTGATCTTTTTGGTGCTGGCAGACCTCCAGGTTCAACTCACCTTGGTGATACAGGAGGTTACAGGGTTGCCACCTCTGGGGTTGTAAAATACCAGGAGACTTTGGGGGTGGAGCCTGAGAAAATGGGGTTTGGGGAAGGGAGGTACTTCAGTGGGGTATAATAATGCCATAGAATTCACCTTCCACAGTGGTCATTTTCTCCAGGTAAACTGATCTCTGTCGCTTGGAGATCAGTAGTAATCCCCAGTCTCTAACACCATCTGGAGGTTGGCAACCCTACTGATGCTTATCATGGCTATTGTTGGCTGAGTATTGGGCAAATCCATATGAGCCTGTGAATATCACAGTGGTGGTTTAGCTTGGCTTGCTCCAGGGCAGCTTCCTATCAGGAATGATAAACTAAAAGGTCAGTCAGTGGACATTCCTTTCTCTTGTGCTTAATCTGTGACACACAAATGAAGACTTCCTTTCTCTAGTTTCTTCAGCCCTCCTATTTCATGCTTTGTTTTTCACTCCTTATTGCCAAGAACAACTGGTGGCTGCCACAACATGGCATTCACAAAGGAAGTGTTTTAAATATGCATAGTTTCTTTTTTACAAGAAGAAGAAGAGATCTTTTCCACCCCTAAGGAACACTGTGGAACTGTTCTAGGAATGGAATGTGTGGTTGTGTTGATCAGGTGAAATAAAGGGAGAAACAGAAAGCGCAATGAAATTCCTGAAGCTGCAGTTCAGTTTCTCATGTAGACTTTCCTCCCCAGCAGCTATAAACTTCCAGCATTTAATCATTCCAGTTTCATTCAAATATCATAGAATCTTTGCCAGTTGAAGAACACATGAGACAAAATAAACTAAAATAGCCATTAAAGCATGCCAGGCAGCACCAGGTGCCTTGTTTTCTAATGTTAAGGCATCCCTTCTCAGAGGAAAGCCCCATCTCACTGTTTTTGGGGGCTTAGAGAGAGTTTATTACTCTCTCCATAAATGGCCCTTCAGAAAAATAAAATTCAAATTGAATATAACCAGTCATTTTGCTTTTGTGTACTACAGGCAAAACAATGTATTTTTATTGCACCAACTAGGTAATTCAAATCCTTGCAACACTTAAGGCTTATAGTGATCTAATAAAAGAGGTTATTTTTTCATTGCACATAGCAGGTTCTCACATACTTGGTTTGGGACTTCTCTGTGTTGCTGAAATGGCTGGAAGAATGCCTTGAGCCATAGTTCAGTGGCAGAGCACTTGTTTACATATTTATGGTCTCAGGCTCTATTCCTGGAAGCACCCTGATCATCACAGAATGGGCTGTATCACTTTGTTCTGTAGCTTATGCTATTTTTATTTTGCTCTGTATAAAAGACCTCCCTGCAATTAAAACACACAGAGACACACTAATACATTTAAAATGGAGGCTGTAGTTCAACTTACTTCTTGCTGTTCTATTTTTCTACTTGGAGGATTTATTTTCTCTGGAAAGCAATAAAAATTCAATCTGAGGTAATACAGTGGACTCAGAATTCTACTACACCATTCTATTGCAACTATAAATTATGCTTGAGTTGAGACATCAGTCCAGGACTAGCATTGCCCTGTTCACTGCCGTGCTCCTGTCTCCTTAAACTGTCCTTTCCTACAAGAAGTCCTCAGTTGATAACAAGTGTGTTTCATTCTATAGTACCCACCTGGCTACCAAACCTTGCAACAATTAAACTACCTGCTAAGCATTTCAAACACCTCCACACAGTCCTTTTTTAATAGGCTTCCAGGGTCTGTTGACAGGAACAACAGTTAACAGTGTCATTGAAAACAAACTGCACAAAGCAGAAAGAAATCTCGGGAAAATATGTTTTCCGTACCAGGTAGGGCTTGATGGATTGTTAGACATTGTTGTCAACAGCAGGAAGTTTTTGTGGGCTTTCAGTTATCTGAGACTTGGCATCTTAGCAACTATTTCTATTTCTGTTCTCCCGCTCTACTCCTTGCAGAGATCAATCGCCCACATTTCCCTAAAAAAACAAAAAGAATGGTAGCAGCCTGCATGATATCGATATAAAGAATATTAATATTACATTTACAGGGCTAAAAAAACCCATAAACGGCAATCTTCATTTTTGGCTTTGACAGAAGAGCAACTTGGAGGTGGGGGCAGGCAAGCCGCACAGCAGTCAGTGGGCACCTCCTCGCATGTAAACAAGGAAATGCGAGGAGACTGCACTGCAAAGGCACTGGGGGCAAGGAGTCGAATGGGAAGCGCTCCATGAATAATAGGCCTTGGTATTTCCCTATAGAATTTTTAAAATCTCCTTTCCTCTCAGACACGACTTTCTTGGAGGAGAGACGTAGAAGATGAAAAGCTTTAGCGTTTCTGATGAAATCACTCTCAGGTGGTAGAATGAGGTGGAATAGCTGGGTTTTGGTCTGTTGAATAATTTGTTTAAAAGTCGTCCCCGTAAATGAAGAGGCTACTTGAACCAGTCCCCATATGGGCCCTGTTCCAGTTGTCCTTATGGTGAAAGCAACAAATGGACAGCTGCACCCCAATGCCAGGTTCTTGTGGAAACTTTCCGTGGCATGGTGGTGAACCAGGAGGTGAGTCTCTCTCTGTAGCTCCACACAGCTATTGCTCAACAAGTCAAAACAGCTCCTTTGATATTTTTATAGCAGACGTACATCTATCGTGGTCTAGAACCACCCTTGTGCCTTGCAAGGCTTTTTCTTTTGAGATGTAAGATTTTTAGCGATGCTTATTCTGTCAAGTATGCTTTTTGTTCTCCATACTCTCTATATACAAGTTTTCCTTATATTATATTATATTATATTATATTATATTATATTATATTATATTATATTATATTATATTATATTATTATATTATATTAGGGTTATATTATATTAGGGTTATATTATAATACTTATATATATTATATATTATACTTATATTAGGGTTATATTATAATACTTATATTATATTAAAATACTTATATTAGGGTTAACAACTGGCAGTCCCTAGGTCAGATTCACCTCCAGAAAAGTATCTTCCAGCCCTGAGAGGCAAAAAAGGGATGTGACTGAGTAGTATCTACAACAATGGCTCAACTGGAGTGTGGGGCATGGGGCCTTATACCTCCATTTCCTGTTGCCTCAGCCAGACTAGATTTTCATTTTCATTTCATCGCTGATCAGGGACTATCACTGTTTCCTGGATCCTTTTTTGTTCTGCATGCTGCTTAACGGTGGTGCATTGTGATAAGCATGAATGTCACAAGGCCCACATCAACCAGAACCTGCTGTCAGTGCAGCAGTTCTTTAAATAGAAGACACTCTAGGAACCTGAGGTAGACAATTGGGTGCTAATTTTTGTGTGTATGAGTGTGTGATCTGTTTTGAAAGCCGTTTTTAATGGCAAGAAAGGCAGGAGAGAAATAAGAATGTTCTTTTAGGAATTGGTTTCTCTAGAATCCATAACTTTGCATCTGCTAGCCTGAAACCTACTCACATTCCACATTCTTTTTGAAAAGCATGATGAGAGTGACTGTCAGCCATTGATTCATTCTACACAGAACAAATAAAATATTTTCAGGAAGGAAAAGAAAAGCATTTTTGGGGTGGAGTTTCACGCAGTTCCCAATATTTGGAAAACATTTTATTTGTTTTCAAAAAGGGTTATTCTGAGACTGCTAAATTAGCACCCTTTTTTCTGAGACTGTTTTTAAAATGTTTCCTGCTTTGTGGAGAGCAGGAAATTGTTCTATTTTTCCTGCCTGAATTTAAAGCTCTCATTTTTGTTTTCTCAGCCGCACATGCCCACCATTTTCTGCCACTTCAGTTTGATTCTCTGTGCTGCCCACCATTTTCTGATTTTTTCCCCCACAGACATTTCCTCCTCTGGTATCATGACTGGGTACCATTTCAAAGTACACGAACAAACTCAGTTGTTCCTACTGATTATGGCAACGAGTTGTTTTCCCCTTTTAAAATTTTCAGTGAGGTATCTTAATAGCTACAAAGACTCAATATGAGAATCCATGCTTCGAAGTTACCTCACTGAGATTTTTTAAAAGGGCAAAATGACACATTGCCATAATTGGCAGCAAAACTGAGTTCATCGTCTGCTTCAGTCACTGAACTGGCATCCAGTCATGATGCCAGTGGAGGAAATGCCTGTGGGAAAGAATCAGAAAATGGCGGGTGACACAGAGGATCAAACTGAAGTGGCAGAAAATAGTGGGCAAAAGAACCATTTACCCAGTGGTGGGATTCAAATAATTTAACAACCGGTTCTGGTGGGGGGATTCGGATAATTTAACAACTAGTTGTTTACAAGCACCATTTTAACAACCAGTTGTGCCGAAGTGGTGCGAACCTGCTGAATCCCACCACAGCATTTACCCCTACAATGCTTTTTTTCCCATGCAAAAAGCCAAAAAAATTATTTTAAAAACATTTTCCAAACATTTTAAATGGTCTATGCAGAAAGGGCCACTGAGGAGCAATTAGAAGAAGTTGGTATATCTCTTTAGGTGGCAGATTTTTCTCTCTCTCTGCAAAACCAGCTTGTTTTGTCAAATATCCCTTAAGTACTCCTCATTGGTTATTGCACAGGTCTGTTAAAGAATGGCTGGTACTATTTGACACATAAAGAAAAATGCCAGTTTCACTATATTTTCTCAGCGATAATTAGAAGGATGAGTGATCAGAGCTAGGTTGGAACTTTCAAGAATGATGTTCACCTTCCTGAGCTTGTGGTGTCTGTCATCTCTTTGACCCTGTCATGCCTTATCTGGAACTCCCAGTTCCTCTCTGAACCATTTGTCATAAGAAACCCAGCAATTAGAGATGAGAGATACACCAGAGAGATCATATATCATTTCTCCCAGTCATTTCTCATCAATTTTAACCAATGTTTAATAGCTCTGTTGGTGATAGTCATCACTGCAAATAGAGGTTGACCTAATTGTCGGGGAAACTGAGAAATTTCATTGTTCACATATGGAGAAAAATGATGCCACTTCTACAATGCTTAGATACTGCATTAATTATTACCACACCTGAAAAAAGGTTCTAGAATTGGTGAGGTATTCATTTTGGTCTGTTCCAGCCCTCAGAAAGGCAAATAGAATCTTAGGTTTTCCTTTATTAGCATGGGAATAAAAGAACAATAAAATCATGCCTCCCTCTTTATCAATGGCACATCTGCCAATAATCTCACCCTTCCTCCAAGGACCTGTTCCCTGCTTTTTCTTACAACTACTAAGTAAAGCAAGGTAAACAGAAAGATAAAGAATGTCCCAAAGTCAGTGGAGAGATGAAAAGAAGAAACTTTGTTTATAGTCTGTCATTCTCATGAGAACTAAGATGAAATGCAAGATATAAAACAGTACAAGCCATCCAATGACAATGCAGTAGGACTAGGATTGCAGAATTCAAGAACAATTCAAACAACAAATGAACTAGGGCCAGGTATGCTGTAATAAACAATACAGAAGGTGGATAACAAATATAACCTGCAATAACCATTGCAGTGGATTATACTGCAATGTAAAAAAACTGCTATTCTATTCTCATCTCTATTTTAAAATGCCATCTTGAACATTATTGTTTTGCAATTTCTGCTGGACGACAGAAATGTTGGGAGCCTTCTGATCTTCTAAGGCAGGCCATTCCATAAAGTCGAGGCCTTACTGAGAATGTACACAAATGGGCAGCTGCCAATCTTGATGTGTGCATTTTGCAGTTTACAGAGTAAGACCTTTAAAAGCTTTGCTCGGATAAGCAAAGCTGTTTCAGTGAAGCATAGCAGCACAAGTGGGCCTACACAGGTATGTGGGTCCAAGGCTATAAGGGATTTGTAGGTGATAACCAGAACTTGAGCTGAACTTGGTAACTGATTAGTAACCAATGGAATGTCTGTGGAATTGGTGTGATATCCATGTTCCACTTGGTGCCTGATAGTAACTGGGCTGCAGCGTTTTGCACCAACTGGAGTTTTTGAACAGTCTTTAAGGGCAGGCCCATGTAGAGTGCATTACAGTAGTGCTGACTGGCTATAATGTATAATTGTTATTTATATGATTTATATTACAAGATTTATAATTTTCATTTATATTAGGGCTGCTGGATGACTGCAATCCTACGGAACTTACCAGGGGTTCATTCCCCTGAACTAAGAAGAACTTACTATTAATGGCCCAGGCTAGCCTGCCGCTTTCCTCCTTTCCTTCCCCTTTAGCTGCACCTGCCAGCAGCCCTTGTACAACCATGTCTGTGTTGAATTAGCTTGAGATGGTGAATGCACATCTCAGTCGGAGCCAACTGCCAGTTAAACATTCATTAACTCCTTCCCCGGGGCACAGCTTCTATTTACCAAACGAGTGGAGGCATGAGCGCCACAGTTGTCACCTCCCAGAGAATGGGCAGAAAGCCCACAACACTGATCAGAACCCTGATTGGAGGCAAGTTTGGAAAGAAGGGGATAGCTTTTATTGCTCCAGCTCCTGCCTCTAGAAGTAGGTATGCTTTCCAGTTTCATAGTAAAACAATATAGGTCTCACTATAAATAGAAGCCTGCCAGTAAAACAGCCCAGTCTTTGGGGTCAAAGGAAAGATTGCTGAGGCAGAGGGAGATATTTGAACAGTACTGGAACAACTATGGAACTGGTGAGAGAAAGCCTCATACAGCTTCTTAGTGGGCAAAAATTCACCTGAACTGGGCAACATACCAAGTGCAGTGCTGATCACAGGTAGAATTGTTGCAGCAAAGCTCCCTCAGTTTACAAGCTGTGGGAGTAGAGGAAGTGCGACCACTGGCATGAAGGATCCCCAAAGCATGGGCTACTTTGGCCTCCCTTGGAGGACAGGGTAAGGGTAACAAGTGGAAATACCATGGGAAAAAACCATCGATTTCAGCATTGTAATAGAAATAGACCATACCTTGTATACCTGATAAGGAAATCATGGTAGAAATGGCTTATATTGGCTGCATTTCTAGCATTTGTTTAAATTATCCTGACCAGCTATTTGTCTTCTACAACCTCAGTCACTGTCCTCTCTTTAGGTGGAATCTGTCTTGCTCAGATGCATGTCCAGTTTCCTGGGGAGGGGTCATATTGCACTCAGCCATGAAGTCAAGCTAGGGTTGCCAGGCAACTGGCAGACATTTCAGTGGCAGAGACATGAGAGGACATAAAGGCATGTATGCCACTATGTCATTCCCAGTGAAAACTCATAAGTGACATGAGGTAATTCGAGAAATTGCTGGAAACTATATGGTTTTGCTATGCAGTTTTCAGCAATTCCTAGAGCTACTTCGTGTCACCTTCAGATTTTCCCTAGAAGTGACGTAGCAGCACACATGATACTGATGTTTAATTCTTTTTCTTCCCCAGCTGCTCCAAACAGTGGTGGGCAAGGACAGCTGTCAGCAGGAGGCCTCCTGTCTAGCAGAAGTCCTGGTGGCCCTAAGTCAAGCAGAAATCTCATCTCTATTATTTGTTTAGGTAAATGCTCTTGCAAGTCCCGTTTCTGCTCAAATGGAAGGTTGAAAATCCCCCCATGGCTTACTGTGACTTTTCTGTCCTTTGTTCTTCTCTGGCTAGACCAGGGGTCGGCAACCTTTACCACTCAAAGAGCCATTTGGACCTGTTTTCCATGGCCCCGAAGATCTACCGAGCCGGAGAGGCAGCTCCACACCTCCAGTCACCTTTCCTTCCAGTGCTGCTCTGGAGGGCTGGAGAGACACGCCCACACTACCCTCCAACCTCCAGGCCACGTGGAGCCGCAGTATAAGGCTGAAAGAGCTGCATGCGGCTCTGGAGTCGCAGGTTGCAGACCCCTGGGCTAGACCACCTGCATATCTGTTGAGCTGTGTGGCCCTTATGCCAAGGACATGAGTAGACTCATGAAGGCTGTACTGGTGGCGGGGCATCCCCTGCTTCCAGATGGCATTTCCCTCAAAACATTTGTTTTGCCCAAATATCACTGATGTCACTTCAGGGTACACCAGGAAGTAATGACACCACATCACAGGCAACATGATTACATTGCCAGTAAGGGTGCCCCAGCAAGGGAAGTCTCCTGTCAGTTGCTGGGGGGGGGAACCTGACAAAACTAGAGATAAGTCATGCCCACCTATGAAGGAAAATTAAAATAAAAAACAGTGATATTGCTGATGTCTCCACATCACTTCTGGGTAAAATCTGGAAATGAGATAGGGTGACTCTAGCAATCTCCAGAAACTCTATAATTTTACCTGGAAGTGACACAGTGATGACAGTGCCATTGCCAATGTCACATGCATGCCTCCTGTACTTGCCCCCTGTCCTCCCACAGGTTTCCAGGCTTGGCTCAGCCGGGCAACCCTAAGGACACCCTGCTTTCCCCTTGTGTACCTTTTAACTCTTTCAAAACACTTGACACTCCCTGAGCATATACAAAGCACACATCCAATTGTTAACACTTTGATATTCTTGGAGTGGAGGATAAGACATTTCACCACCATTTTTATGGATTTTGATACCATTTGCCTTTACAGATGCCTAATTATCAGTTTTTTCCCATCCTTAGCTAAGGGGACTAATCCTGACAGGATAAGCTTTTAAATGCCGTGGAAGTAGGACATGTGAAATCCCCAAGAATTCTCTTGGCAGGAACAGAGAGATGTTATTGAGCAGACTTTGCTCCTGATAATGACTTCGTGTTGCTGATGGCCTCCTAAAGTCCTTAATGCCCCTAAAACAATTTGGAGGTGTTACCAGCATGTAGTTGAGCCTGCTTGTCTGTGGAAGTCCAGAACTAGGGGAGAAGGTAATGGAATCAACAAGAACCCGTAAGAAGCTCAGTCAAGAGATGAACGAGGAGTTGGTAGTCAGTGAAAAAGCCCTTCAAAGACTAAGGAGTCATGCTTTCCTAAAGGGAGTTGCATTGCACTCCTTTGAAGAAGCAGGATTGTAGCTTAGGTTGTGGCCAATAGCTGGAGGCACAGGTCTCATCTGTGGCATGAAGAGCCTTTTGTCAGCTTTGGTTAATATTGTTGGCAGAGTGATCAACAAAGCAAAAGAGCACAACCTGTTAAAAGTGCTGACAAAGCTTTATTTAGGGATTAACCTACTTGATAATAAGGATGAAAAATAGAGATAGGGTCCTAGACTGGCTACATCACTAGCTGAGAGAGAAAACAAAGAGATTAAATGTGCAATCCAGTTGAGCAACTGCTGCAATGACTGGAGGCAGCATGGTAAAGGTAGCGCTATGCTGCCTCTAAAAGGATTTCAGGAGCTGCAGAAGGGAGGGAAACTTGAAATCCTTCCTGCTGCCCAAGTTGCTCTATTGCCACCAATGGTTTATGCCACAATGTTGTGCTGTGTTAAGTCCAAAGGTCCAGGGGGGCAGCATTCCTGGATTGGAATGCCAATGGAAATCAAATTATGTTGGCTCCGCACTCAGGAATGTCCTGCACCCCCCATCCCCCACATGCTGGCGTTCACTCAGACACTGGTTTCAGTCCCCAGTAGCCCAGTCTTTCGGGTTTTGCCTCTGTGGAGCTGAGGAAGAGCCTTTCTCTCTCCACTGGCAGGGGTGTCCCTTGCGTTGGCGCAAATGTGTTGATGCAGCCCTCTGCCACTCCCTATGAGCATTCACGCGTGCGCGCACACACACACACACATACCCATCTGGACTGGGTGGTAAGTGTGGTGCTTCTGAGAAGAAGCAGGATGAGAGTAACAGTCTGGAAACCTGATCTCACAGTCCTATCTAATTGTCTTCTTTGCAGAGTCTTCTTCTCTTCTTTACACAGCAGACAATGTCCATTCCAACATATACACCAGCTTTTTGAAAAGCATGATCTGGCCACAGTGACCCATGCTCTGATCATATTTATGTTACATTACTGTAATGTACTCAACATGTACTCAACACAGGGCTGCCTTTGAAGACTTTTCCCTCCACAAGCTCAGAGTGGTATTTATGGTTCTTCACTCTTTCATTTTATAAATTTTGTATTCTATGTACATTATTTATAGTCCCCCCCTCCCTTCTTACAAGGTGGATTACACACAGTGGCCCATTATACACAGAATGCTTTTCACTGCTCAGTGGGCTTGTAATGAGGTTTCCTTACATTTCTCTGTTTACATGCAAGGAGGACTGCCATTCAGTTTTTCTGCATTATCTCACTGTGCCTCTATGTTGTTCATAAAGAGACTATATTCCAACCTTTTGTCCATTCCTCTTGCAAAAATTCTGAGTCCAGAAAAGTCTCCCATATGAGTTCAAAGCTAGTTCTTTGTGCGTTGAACTCTGATATAGCAAAGTGTTGAAGCCCGTGGACATAAGCCTTTTTTGGTCTTATAGGGTGGCTTGAGGTTCAAAGGGGGAAGAGCTGCCTGAATGGTTGCGACATTAGAGTTTGTTCTTCTGTAGAAAGTGGCTAACATGAAAATATTCAAACAATGTGGGCAGGCATTATAACTTATACTTTTGATGCTCTCTTCACTGACATTACTGATCCTTCTGAATGTGTACAGAGGTCACAGCTGCCAGAGGTAGTGTGTACACAGCAAACAAGGTTCAGTTTTTTTCTAGCAAGTTTCTAAGTGCTTCTGGCCAGGAGCTTTTATAATAAACAGTATTCTAGACTGGCTTTGTCTGTTTGAATCACTATGCAATGGTAAGTGAATGTTATCTCCCCATCTGACCCACAAGAAAGTTTAGTGAGACAGAACATTGGTGGTTTCTAGCTATTTTCCCCCACCCGCCAGTCAAAATTAGCTACAACCAGGCTGTTATTCATCCATCCATCCACTCCACTCACAGATGTAGAAAACAGTGGAATGAAAGACACTTAAGAAAGGAGTGTCTTACTTAAACCTTTAAAAGAAACATGCCTGAAACAGAGGACTGAAGGGAAGTAAGGTGTGTGTGAGTTGAGGGAGGGGGAGGTGGGTGGTTCAGCACCCCTTTTCCTATTATAATTTTTATTGTTAAGCATTGAACTATCCACTGTGGCTTGATTATGTGAATTAGGAAACTGTGCCCACTGGGGGTGCAGCAACCGTTGATTAGTGGGGCTGCATCATTGTGGAAGGGGCTTCAAAGGAATTAATGGGAAATCAGTGGTATCCATAACAGAAATTAATATACTCCTATCACCACTCCCAAGTGCATGTTCATGGGATTCAGGATTAAATGAAGATCTGGGTGAGAGCCAGGAAGTGTGAAATTAATAAATGTAGGAATGGCATGTGTCAGTAGTCATAATCATGAGACCTAATGAAGTGAAAGTGAATAAAAATGTAGATAAAAGATAACGAAGAAGAAAAAGACATCTCTTCAGTATAGAACAAATAGTTGCAGGAAGCATTTAGAACTGAGCCAATAAGCATTTGACAAAAGACAGCAGGGAAAAGCTCTGCATCATTAGATTTACAGTTACAGTGACCTTATCGGTCTCTGTCTCAACTGTCTTCCTTCCTTTGACACCTGCTTCTTATGTAACCTTACATGCTTGATTGATTATGCGAATAAAAACCATTTTTACCTGATCCTTCATATTGTTTCATTCCCAATCAATGGCTGCTAGTACTCTTAGGTCACTGCTTTCAGGCAAATGAACCTAACTAGCCCTGAAATCTCACCGTGTACAAATCATGCAGAGAAAGCATATGCATGTATGGCGGGCAAGCATCAGCTGTTGCATCCACATGGCGAGGATTCTCTGTTTCAAATCTATTGCTGCTGCAAATGCAGAGGTGTGCGCACTGGCAATGGAGCTTCTACAAGAGAGTTTTCTGCTCAGTTTCCTTCCTCAACTGCCATTTCCCCCCCTCCTGTATTTTTCTCCTAAGGACCACCAGAGGGCTTAAGGAACCCTAGTAATTGCTACAGCAATATGGTGCTATAGCCCTGCAGTGGTGTAATAGGGTTGCAGAGAAAAATGATGCCAACATAGGCAGGACCTTTGAACTTTCATGCACTTTCTCAACCAAACAGCATGACATCATGCTTGGGCTACACCTTTTCTTAATAAGAGGGAAAGGCAGGTTTGAAAAAGAGCATTCTAAATATAGTGATTGTTGAACCCAATTAGAGCATGATGTCACATAGATTCTCCCCAAAAAGTACTCCCATTTGAAAACTGAAGTCTGATGGCAGACAAAGAAGGAATTGTTTTGGTCATGTTTACACTGGTGGAGGTCCTGATATCTCACACTCCTAGTTGGAATGATACAGTTATGCAAGCAATTATTTTTTGAGCAGGAATAAAATTGCCCAAGGAACCCCATGCTGCTATCGCTGATGCCAGTGCAGGCCCGTTCCCCCACCCCACAATGAATTCCAACAACAGTGCTGAGGAAATCTCCTAGGACCTTCAAAGCTTGCTGCTGCATGGGTATGGTCATACTAAGACCAGCTTTATCCATGCCAGGAATAGTTTGTATGTGGCAGCAAGATGACCCATTTGGATGGTCAAGAGACATTTCCTGTCTATCACAAGAGCTTTCTCTGTCTTCTAAACTAACAATTCTGGGAGTTGTATCATGCTGCACACACTGAGCCAGAAAGTCTCTTAAGTCATAGTGACAGACTTCAAGGTGTGGCTTCTAGAGATGTTTCAGGCAGGAATTCTGACAAAACATATAATTAAGTAATATATGCAGTCCATCACTACATGAATTAGCGGTGAACATTAGTTAAGATGGCTTCTGAAAATGGTTAGATGAATCCATGGAAGATCCAGTTATCAGTTGCTGAATGGGTCTTTCTTGTTCAGAGGCATGTCAGTAACATGCTGAGGACAGGGCAGAGAAGATACTTTGTGAGTGCCATAGAAGCATCTGGTTGACTAGACAACCACACCCCTTTTTATACTTCTATGAAAGTGAAAAGAGAAACAGAAATGCTTTGTGCTTGGAATGCAACTTTTTGCCATTGGGCAATTACATGGGATGATTTGGTCTGTTATATGGTTGAACTTCAGCCAGGTGTTATTGAAGCTGTAGTAGACCTTGAAGCAAGGAAGAAACTTGGTGAGAAAAAAGTAGAGAACAGGAAGTGGATTCAAGGCTCCAGGAGGCTGAGAACACATTGCAAAAGCATTGGTATGGGTGAAAGTAAAATAATTGTGGGAACAGGGAACTGTGCACTAGAAATGAAAAGCTGATCGCAAAAGAAAACCATTTATAGCTTGTTGCTTGCCAAATCCACTTTGTTTCTTTCCTTCTGGTGCCTAGACACTAGTAGGACACTACTGAGACCCCAAAAGGCAAGGTGGAGGATGAGAGCCTTTAGTGGCTGATTCACATGTTAAGGACTGTGCAAGCTTGTGTCTGGTTTCCTTGTTTGTCTTTCTGTTACAACTGACACACCCTGATTCCTCCTTCATGGTTCCAATCTGAAGCAGGAACCACATAATTCAGGTGAACTGGCAAGTCATATGGGACAGAAAGACCTGGTGGGGAACATAGACACCACCTGTGAACTGCATAAGTAAGATGACTGCATCAGTCAGCATTTTCACTGGTGGTAGAAAATGCTGCCAAGTCATAGCCAACATTTTTACTAAGGGAGGGTGGGTGGGAATCTAGACATGGGAAAGATAGGATTTAATTGTCTTTTGGATGGGGAGGGAATAAGAAAGAGTTGTCCCAGCAGAGTAATCACATGGGAAATAGGAAACTGAAGTGGCATCTTGCAAGGACTTGGGGGTCATCTCATCATCCCCTCCTCCACTATTTCCTCTTTCCCATCCCTGAAAGCTTCCGTAGCCTGGCACCTTTTCCTGCCTCATTCTCTCCTTCTCAGGTATTCTCTGAACTACCTTTTATCTACCTCTCATGTTCATCTATATTTGCTATTTATTTACTTCATTTATTCCCTACCTTTCTCCATAGTTGGGAACCAAAGCAACTTAAACCAGTTTCCTCTCCTTCATTTTTTACTCACAGCAAACCCTATGAGGTAGGTTGGTCTAGAAGTAGGGATTTCCATGGCAGACTCGTGATTTGAGCCTAGGTTTTCCAGACCTTTTTCTGAAGCTCTAACTACTTCATCACATTAGTTTTCATGAAGTGGCTGATGTTGAACAGTACCAAGTTGCCAGGCCTAGTTGAGTCATGCAAGTTGAGTGGTATCAAATCACCCAGTGGTTGCTGCCAGGCATGTCCCTGACGACTCCTCCCGCAAAGACCAAAACAACCCTGACAATGTCCCTGCTCCTCCCACTGCATTTTACTGACAGAAAGCAAGCCTGGAATGCTGTGGTTGCTTAGCAACAACCACTGAGGACTTCCGCTTCTTAAAGCAACAGGCTCTTCTTTTATTATTTTTGGTTTTTTAAATCATCCAATGTGTTTTTTTTGGATTTCAGATTTTTTTTCTGCAAATCTGGGACATTTTTCAGGTGTGTAGAACTTTTCTTGTTTCTCCATTTTCCATTTTCCACTTTCTTTTCCCTTTTCTGTTTTTCTTTTTCACCAGTTCTGCTCCTCCTATGTAAAGCTTTTTCCTCCTTTCTATCCGATTTTCCCTCTCTACTTACCCACCTGCCTCCCACCCATCATCAATTCTCTGCTTTCTTCCCCCCAAATGGTGCCTGGAGGCAAAAACCCCTCCAGGCGTGCCCCCCCCCCATGCAGAGCACTGCTTACTCATGAGTAAGCCCTGCTTCCAGCCCAGCAGCCAGAATGCCAGTTTCTCTGGTGTACCGGCTGCTGGGTGAGAAGGGGAGCCGGCCCCCTCTTCCCAGCCCAGCAGCTGGGATGCCTGTTTCTCTGGTGTCTTGGCTGCCGGGGCTCCCAGTCCTTCCCTCTCCAGCTGGGGAAGTCAGGACTGGGTGCTCCGGTGGCCAGTTCAGCTTCTTACCTTTGGCTGGAGGTAAGAAGCTGAGCCAGCCGCCAGGGCTGCAGGGGCTCCAAGTCTTTCCCTCAGCAGCCGTGGAAAGCAGGACTGGGAGCACTGGTGGCCAGCTGAGCTTTGTGCCTCCGGCTGGAGGTGAGGAGCTGAGCAGGGTGCCAGGCACCGTGGTCTGCAGCCAGCTCCTAGGGATTGATAGCCAGCTGCAGGCCACGTGCCCGGCTAAGATCCTCGCCTCCGGCCAAAGGCACAAACCATTTGGTGATGTGGGGTGACCAAAAGGCGTGTGCCTGGGGACATGGGCTACCCCATGTCCCTAGGGCCATACGCCTCTTCCTCCCCCATATTGTTAGTGCTTTGCTTGCCTGGGTCTCCATTGTTAGATCGGTACTCACCTTCCTGCTTTGTTGGCACAATGCCTGCTTGCCCAGTGCACCACTGCTGGCTTTCCAGCTCATAGTGCCACCACCAGGCTGTCCAAAGCTCAGAGTCAGTTGCATTGTCTGTGCTTGTACAAAAAATGTTCATTTTTGGGCAAGGGGAAGATTTTTTTACCCAAAATGGTAGGGTCTATCCTTTTTAGAATGGGGAATTAGTGGGACAGACCTTGCTTTGAGAGTGGGGGAAACCATGGATCTTTGCCCCTGGAGTTTATAAAGGTGGGTCTCCACAAGAAATCTGCATGAGTCAGAAAATAAAGTTTAACAATTTTTATTAGAAAAATAAAATAATAAACTTACACATACTCAACGGTAAAACTCAAGCAGACAGAGAAATTTGGGAGTCATAGGATTTAAAAAGTGGTAAGGGGATAGGTCTGGAATAGTGTATGTATGTCATTGCGGGAAGGGGTGATAGCTACCTATCTTGTGGAGGTGTAGGTCCAGATGTAGAGTCCAACACCTGCATTGGAGTCCAAAGAGACAGGGTGAAAAACAGTGTTGGGCACAGTGCACTAACCCAAAGTTAGTCCAGAAAACACTGAACAAAGACTGCAGGGTAAGCAGCCCAGTTATAGGAAAATTTAGCCCTCTAGTGACATTGAGAGTTAATCTTCCTAAACAAAGAAAGTTCTTATCCTCCAGGAGAGGATAATGTAATAGTCGTTAGCTTAATGACTCAAAGCCAGGGAGCGAGCTGCCATGTCCCTGGATTATACCCCATGTCATGCCCATCCATGTCATTCAATACCACCCTTGGACACCAGCTCCCAAGGTGGGGGGTAACCCCCCCCCCATCCCACAGTCCACAAACAGTGTGGCCTTCACTTAGGTCAAAACAACTCACACTCCCCAGTGCTGTGGAGAGCAATAACAAGTAGGTGTCTAATTAGCAAACAGGGTTTGCCTGGGAAACGAAACTAAAGCAGAAGCAGACAGGAGGAGGGAAAGAGGATCCCACATCCTGGGCAGGTGACATGGTAGGATCAAACCAGACCTGGGCAGGTCATGACAGGAGCATCCAACAGATTATTGGATTTAGGGTAGAATTGATGAAATCACAATTCTGGGGTTATTCCAATTCAAAGTGTGGTGGTGGTTCCCAGAAGTAATTCAGGAAAAGGAGTGATAGGATTAGTAAGAATAGTTGTCAGGAAGGTTTGATTGTATCAGGCCAGCTGGCACTTCACATATCTTTTGTGAACAAGAGAGCAGGTGTTGCTAAGTCTGAGGGCAGTAGTCATTTCTCAGGGCTTGACCATTGTTCTCCAGATAGCTTTAGGAAAGGTGTAGCTGGCTGCTATGCATTACAACGAGGAACTGGGGGACTTGACCAAGTAGATTCTTTTCCCATAGTTACTCTGGAGATGGCATCCATCTTGACCTGTATTGCCAGGGCACCTCTATAGGAGACTGGTAGAACACTATTTTTTTTAAAAAAAAACAACAACAACAGGGCCCCCTGTCCCACCACAGGTTGGTCTGGTGCGAATTTACCCCCCACCCCCGCATTGTATTTTAAAGTTTTTCAGATTTTTCTGCAAACCTGGGGGTCCCCCTGCATTTGCTAAAAAATCTGCCTTTTATCTTTAGATACCTGCAAATAGGGCCACACTTCATGATTAGAATATATGATGATATACCTAATCAGAGGTGTAAAGGAAGAAGAGGTTTTCTGGATTGCTATGGGAAAAAAAATCCAAGGAAACTTAATAGAAAGGGTGTTTCCTTGTGGTCATGAGGACATATTTTGTAAGAAGCTAAGCAGCAGGAATGAAGCAGGCATATTTGGTAGCCTGCCAATTGTTAAAGGCTCAAGTAGCACATTATCCAGAAGGATTCCAGAGCAGTGAAGATAATTTCTCACCATATCTCTTCCAACCGGGCTTGCACAAAATATGATTTGTCAAGCTGAATGCATATATTGTGGCCTGACAAGTGCTAGGCATGCATATGCATGCATGTACGCATGCAGACACAGTCACACATGCACTTTTTTCTGCAACAAAAACAAGAGGCCAATGAGTAGTGTAGTGCAATAGCTAGTGTTAGACAGCAAACATGGAGATACTAATTCAGAACACTCCTCAGCCATGAAGCTCACTGGGTAACCTAAGGCCTATCACCATCTCAGCTACTTCACAAAATTGCTTTGAGGGTAACTGAAGAGAAAAAGGGTGTGGACAGAATGAAGCCGATGCAGAGTAGAGTGGCAAGAATGATCAGGGGCCCAGAGACCAAGCCTCATGAGGAAAAGCTGAGGGACTTGGATATGTGGAGAAGAGGAGATGGGAAGAGGGGAGACATAGTTGCTCTCTTTAAGAATTTGAAGGCAGTCACTTAGAGGAGGGCAGGGAGCTGTTCTTATTGGCAACAATGTATAGGAGTTGCAATAATGGGTTTAAATTATGGGCAGAAAGGTTCCGACTGGATATTAGGAAAATGTTTTTACAGTAAGTGTTGTGCAACAGTGGAATCAGCTGCCTAGAGAGATGGTGAACTCCCTCTCACAGGCAGTCTTCAAGCAGCGGCTGGACAAATACTGGACTGGGATGCTTTGAGCTGATTCTGTATTGATCAGAGGGTTGAACTAGATGGCCTGTATGGCCCCTTCCAACTCTATGATTCTATGATTTATTATTCAAACCATGGAGGATGCCTTGCGCTCTGTGAAGATACAGTAGAGTGATTTTTTTTTAAGGAACAATGGCTGTCTGTGTTTGACTTGGTGAGCTATGCTGACCTGTTTTAAACTATCGGATATACATTTTTGCTGTTATCTTAACCTCACACCTCCATTAATAGATAGTTTGGTGTACAAATTTGCTCTTCCTTAATGATTCACTCACTACACATCAAACTTTGGAATTTACTGATTACTGTTTCTGTGGCTTTGATTTGCACAAGCCTTTAGAGGGAGGCATTTTTTTTTTTAGTCTGTCAGATGTTCACTGAATTATTAATAATTTGTCTTGCCTCCTGGGAAATGTCATTGAAGGTCCATTGACTTGCCACTCCTTGATAAAATGTGACAGGACATTTTTGGTGAGGCTGATGACTTTGTGAGTAGTTTACTTTCTATTTATATAAGACATACACACCCAGGAGTAGTGGCCAATGAATTCTGGACATATATTCAAGTGGTTAAAACCGTCATTTGTGGTTTGCAGAGCTACTGTAGCAGTTTTCTAAAACTTTAGGCAGCAAATAGCTGCAGATGTGAACAACTTTGAATGCTACACAAGGGTGTTCTTATCTGACTCATTTGCATTGTACTGAGTTCTAAACTTACGACTCTTGCCAATACCATTGCACCTTAGAATGTGTTAACCCAAATGCTACTTCCCATTCCTGATCTGCAATTTCACTAGCCCTCCCTCCGTCCCTCTCTTGGAGACTGCATGGATCAGTCTGACCTAGTCTCACAGTCTGGCCTGGTCTCACTTGCCCACCTGCTTGCTCTCCATCTTACCCTCCCTTCTTTGGGGAGTGGGGCCCATGCCTGGCAAAGCTGCATGGGGTGGGCTCACTGGAACCCACAATTCCTCCCTTGTTTGGAAAGGCAGAACCCATACCTAGCCAAGCAATTCTGCAACTGGTGGCCAGCTTTCTCATTCTCCCTTCTTCTTTTGGGTAGGCAAGGCCAGAGTTAAGAGCAGAGTGTGGTTCTTTCTAGGGCAGTTTCCCCCTGTCAGTCTGCCACTGAAGCTGTGCTGCAAATGCAGCTGGTTTGCTTGTCTTCCCCAATGCAGCACCCATCTGCAGGTGAACATGACAGACCCAGAATTACAACTGCTTAGCAGAGAAGAGAGTGGCTTGTTGGTGGTGGCTTCCCTACAGCCGTGGCGGGACAAGATCAATCACCTCAGGTGCCAGAAAACCTTGGACTGACCCTGGGTGAAATACCTTTCACCCCAGAATTAGTGCCTAAGCTTACAGTCCCAAGGATAATTTTTGGGTTTGCACTCTGTTCATGCACAGAGTCTATAAGTGATTATTTGCCAATCAGAAAATACAGAGGAAAAGAAGAAAGTGAATATGAATCAGCTTCCACATGGCCATTCAAAGCCATAGTAATGCAGATGACACTAACCAGAGAAGGACTACAGGCAGCCCAAGTCACACTTAAGAAATAGTCACTAAACCTAAATAAAGGGTGGGCATTTCCTGAAGCCAGGAAGAAAAAGTCTGGGCTTTACACCCTGGGCTCCATCTTACTTCTAGTAGGCAGCCATGGTGGACCCATGTTGCTGAGACCACCTGGAGAGATACTCAGAAACTGAAACCAAGGTAATGGATTTCTAATTGTTTGCCTATCTCTTATTACCATTGGTAGGAAAATATAAGCAGAGTTTAGAGGATTGTGGTTTGTCACGTTTTCTTAAATCCTTACTCAGTCTGTTAAGATTGTATGTGAGGGGTGTACTTTTTATTTTCTTATTAAACTTCCTTTGATGTTCAGTGTAGCTAGTCTCGTCTCTGTATCCCAAGTTTAGTGCCCTGTTCAGTCCATACGTGCCAGTGACAGAAGGGGGAGGGGCTGGGTTAACCCTTCTCTCCTTCTCAATAGAGAGTGCAAAAAAGATGTAAAAGTGGAGATAAGCCTTTAGAAGAAGAGGAGGAGGAGGAGTTTGGATTTTTACCTACCTTTCTCTCCTGCAAGGAGACTCAAGGTGACTTACAAGCTCCTTTCCCTTTCTCTCCCCACAATAGACACCTTGTGAGGTAGGAGGGGCTGAGAGAGTTCCAAAGAACTGTGACTAGCCCAAGGTCACCCAGCAAGAATGTAGGAGTGCAGAAACATATCTGGTTCACCAGAGAAGCCTCTGCCACTCAGGTGTGAGAATCAAACACGGTTCTCCAGATTAGAATCCACCTGCTCTTAACAGCTATACCACTGTTAAGCAGCAACATGGCAGAGAGTGCACAAATGCTTAGATTGTCTGCAAAAATAATGGTTTACTGGTGGTGGCCAAAAAACCCAGAGAGAGAGGAGGAGAAGCTTGGCTAGCCTGGAGAGGGGAGGGTGGGGGAAGTGGGGTTGAGTAACTTCCTCACTCACAATGAGCAGAAATGAGTGCTTTTAAGTATCGGTACTATTTTCCCACGAATGTTGCAACTAGAGTTCTCTACTTTGAGTGGGGAGACCTGGATTCAAATGTTGCTCAGCCACTGAGCTCACAGAGTGACATCTGGGTAATCTCTGTGATAATGCTAACTTTATGCTGTTATGAGATTATTTGAAGAAGGAAAGGATAAACATATTATATATGGTTCAGGTGGCTATTTTAAGAATGGATTTCTGCAGAGCCCTTCGGGGGTTGGGCGGGATATAAATTTGAAATAAATAAATAAATAAATAAAATTAGTCATGCATCCAAAAAGGTTTTGTTTTTTTGTTTTGCTTTTAGAAGGCTTCTTTGACCTGGCCTGAAGTTTAGCATGGGGCTGTTGTTCATAGCATGTTTGGACAGATATACCATTCACTTATTTATTTATTTATTTATTTATTTATTTATTTATTTGTTTATTTGTTTGTTTGTTTGTCTGTCTGTCTGTTTGTTTGTTTATTGCATATTTGGACAGATATACCGTTTGTTTGTTTGTTTGTTTGTTTGTTTGTTTATCAGGTACCTTTTAAAAGAAAGCAGAATTTCCCAAGATTCTTGATTTGTCTGCACAATTAAATTTGGAATGGGGCATTTGATCTCCAATCTCTGCTCAGCTGTAAAGATTGACCAAATCCCCATCTGTTAGCCTGAATTTCCTTTCTATAAAATTCATATGGGAGATCTGCCTCACATGACATTTTGTTGAAGACAAAAGATGAAAACTGAATTATGCATGTCAGTGAAAGGATTCAAAGAAATGCCAGTACTAAACCAGTCCATCACATTTATTATTGCATGAAGAAGTAAATACTATCTCTATGCTGACAGGATTATGGACTGGAACTTGGTCATTTGTGCCCTTGGTCACACCCAGAGCAAACAGTAGAGGATGTTTGTCACCGAGCTTAATATTGTTAATGATGTTTGCATTTAAAATTATATCAATAGTTCTGATTTGCATTTCTATGTGAAACATGCTCTGAGTGGCAACTTTTTAAATAGGTTCTACGAGTCCCAAGAAAGCCCATCCCTGATTTAGAGGACAGAGGTAGGACAGGGAACCTGTTGAAGCTTGTCTGAGTGAGCACCCACACAAGGAAGTCCCTTGAGCCTATATTATACATATAGTCCTGTGCATCTATCTGAAACATTTGTATTCTGATTCTTTAACATTCAGTGTTGTTTACAGTAGAGGTAAACAATGACCTACCGGTAGCTACTGTGATCCATGTGATGTTCTCTTCCGGACTAGACTACTGTAATTCTCTTTACGCAGAGCTGCCCTTGAGGCTGCTCCAGAAGCTTTAGGTGGGCCAGAATGCAGCCGCAAGAGTCCTTTCAGGGACACCTTTACGAGTTTGTATTCAGCCTGTGATTCACTGGCTGCACTGGTTCCCATTTAAACACCGAATAAGGTTCAAGGTTTTGGTCTTAACCTTCAGAGCTCTAAACAGTCTGGGACTACTGTATCTATGGGACTGCTGAAGGGCATTACACTCTAGAAAAAACCTGCTAGAGATCCCTGGCACTAGTAACATCTGGCTGTCCTCAACTAGGGCTGGAGCCTTTTCAGCTCTGGTCCCAGCCTGGTAGAACTCTCTATCGAATGATACCCGGACCCTGTGGGATTTGGTTCAATTATGCAGGGTCTGTAATATGAAGTTGTCCGCCAGGCCTATAGTTGAAGCAGTAGCTGTTAAATCATGGCTGGCCTCCCTATCCCAACACCAACTTTTTAATTTTAAAAATGCATTTCATTATTTGTTCTGTAGTTGATTATGGTTTGGTTTCAGTTTGGCTTCATATTCCTCCCTCCTGGGGTGGTCATGCTGGGAACAAGAATTTTAATATAATAATTATAGCACCAATTGGGAAATTTTTATGGTGTGGTTTTAAATTAATTTATGTATTTTACTTGTTGATATTTTTCTATTATTAGTTGCCCCAAGCCTGACCTTGGTCGGGAAAGGGTGGAATAGAAATCTGATAAAATGAAATCAATAAAAATAAAAGAATATCAACAAAACAAAAACACACTGAAACATATATATGCATCCCATTCTTTCAGCTGAAAAGTCTCTAAGGTGAGCCCTAAAAATGGGACACTGAAAAACATTGCAAAAGAGAACAGAAATCACCAAACATGAATAAGAACCAGCACAGCAAAATCAATACGTTATTGCTAAATGTCAGGAGAAACAGCCAATCATTAACCTGGTTCCTAAACGTGAACTGTGTTAGAAATTTATCTATTACATTTTTATGCCACTCTACCTCTAAGGAACATAAGGTGGAGTGCAGTTTGAAGGAAGGGTCAATTTTATCCAAGTATTGGGGATAACTGTCAGATCAGTTGTGCTAACACTGTAGTTTAAAAATGAAACTTTTTGTCCAAGAATCATGTGTGGCTGCTGTGGAATCTGTCACCAAACACTTTTGAAAAGAACTTGCTGCAGGCTGACAGGCCTCCTGATTGTAATGAGGCTGTAGCTGAAGTCCTTTCCTTTTATAAGACAATCTCAAACAGTATGTTTTTAAAATAACCATTCTTTCTGATTTATCTGGGAAATGGCTCTAAAAAGAGTTTTCACTACTTTGTTTTACTGACTACAATCCAAAGAGAACAATAAATAAAGCTTTGGACACCCCCTGTGGGTATTTTTTTACCTACCTTCTTTTTAAAAAGACAGAGTTCAAGTCCTGTCACAATCACTTTTAAAAACTGTTTTCCATATTTTCCACTTGGGGTTAGTGTGGTTTCCCAGTTGCTTCTGCAGCTGCTGATACAGCTCAGAGGAAATAGTGCATGGACATGGTGGGTTTCCTTTCATTTTCCATGCTCCAGTCCCCTGTGATGGCCATGCCCCCTGGCAGGGCCAAAATCAGCACACTCTGAATCGGGGCAACCTCTAGTGCACAGAGCTTTCGATAGGGCCAACTCCCACCAACCGCCCCATCCGTGGACCTCTCCTGCTGCCCACTTTCTGTCCACCTGCTCACGAACACTGCGTTACCCACATTCCCAGGTCAATATGCTGCCTAGCATTATTGTGGAAGAACATGCATGTGGTGAACAGGAACTGTGTTCCTGGCAGTCGTGATGGCAGAACCCCAAGCTGCACACAGCACCTAGCACTGTCAGGCAAAGGGTATGCAGGCAATGTGAGCAGCTGTGAATGTGGGCAGAGGAAAGCTGCATGAGCAGGGGAAGAGCTCATAGGTACAGGCTTACTGAGTGCACATTTCCAACAGGAAACTTCCCACTGCTGCACTTATATTTCTGCCTGCTGCTGATGTTTGCAGTGAGAGAGGGAAAAAAAGGGGGTGCATCAGAAGTGAAATAACTTTTGTGTTGTATTCTATGGATCTCCCCACTATCTATGGGGTTTTGAGGGGTGGTGTCCTAGAGTATCATCTGGAAATGATTTCACTTCCAATTCAGCCTCAAGCCCCCACCCAGGCCTATTCCAGCAATCTCCAAGGCGTTCACTTAGAGGCAGGTTGAGGGCACACAAGTTGGATCAGAAAGGAATGTGTGAGCAGGGACCCTAATGATAGCCAAAGGGGCCCCCTCTCTTTGTAGGGTACCCCAAACTTGGAATTGGCCCAGGCCCACTGACAGGAATTACTAGCAAGCTTATCCAGTTTATTTTTTAATTTTGGCAACTTCCAGTTTACTATATTGCTATAACATTATAGTCGATTCCCCACGGGGAAATTCTATCTAGATCAAACCAAGTTTGTAAAGAAACTGCACCTTTTCATTGGGGTTTCAACCTCCCCACAGCAGCATGTATTCAGCGAAGACATGTAGGCCTATCTCGGATTCCAGAAATTTAGCAATCCTCACTACCACGCAATCTCCTTTGCGAGTCTCTCCTGATTGGCTGGCATGCCGTGTTGGGGCGGGACCTTTTTGGGGCGGGAAATTTTTCCGTGCTACTTGCAACCTGAGGTTCGCTCATTTGCAAGGATGAACGTTTAAGTGTTTAGGTGCTTAAGTGAGTTTTCGCTCATTTGGAAGGGTGAACGGTTAATACTTTAAGTGGCTTTTCGTTTTCCTATGCTAACGTCTCCTCGTGCATGCACTCGCCGAAACCAACAGCGAGGTAAATCGAATCCAGGAAGAGGCTGGCGCAGACGATCGGCTTCAGCACCCCGCCAAGTCCGGCCGACATTGGTTAGCTGGGGACATTTGCGCTACAAGGCTCCATGGTGGGAATTTTAAACAAAGATTGGACCCCCGTTCTTCCCCTCAAAACTGGATCGAAAACGTGCTAAGAAGAAAAGTTGTACTTTCAAGCAGGTTCTGTTGGGACGTGAGATAAGGGGGAGAATGAGCGCCAGAAACGGGATGAATCCCTGTTCGTTGCTCAATCAGTGGGGAGTTCTTGCTGAAACCTTGATATTTTGTGTAAGTATCATGTGATTAATTGACCGTGGGGAATCGACCTATAAGTACCTTTCTATGAACTTCTCTGAATATCCAGCTTTCATTTTTAAGAAAACAAAATCTCTCGTCTCTTTCATTGCAGAGATATAAGGGGAAAGGCATATCTACACAATGAAAGTGGTGAGAGCCTTTTTTAAGATGTAATGTGGGAATTCAGAGAACTTGATAGATTGTATTGCCAAAGGCCTTCACGGCCAGAATCAATGGGGTGCTGTGGGGTTTCCAGGCTGTATGGCTGTATTCCAGTAGCATTTTCTCCTGACGTTTCTTCTGCATCTGTGGCTGGCATCTTATCTTCTGAAGATGCCAGCTACAGATGCAGGTGAAACTTCAGGAGAAAGTGCTACTGGAACATGGCCATACAGCCCGGAAACCCCACAACACCCCAACTTGATAGATTGTTATTATGTTACAACAACATGTAAATTGCTGATTAAATACCACCCTCCACACACACACATACACAAGCTCTGGTGGTGGTGTTGGGGATATGGAAATGGCCATTGCTTCTCTACAGGATTAACTGGATTGGTTCTGAGTTGTGGCTGACAATCTGGTACATGATGTGAGAAGTGGATTGGGTCTAGTGGAAATTTCAGCTGATGAAAGGATGAATTGCCCCCAGGAACAGCACTAAGGGAGCATAGTACACTGGGAGAGATCAAGGAAAACTTTCTGTGCTGATGAAAATCTTTTCCATCAGCAGAGATTTTGTATATGATTTTACTCATTGTTGAACTAGTTTAGAACAGTCATTACAGAACTCCTCCAAATGGATATCCTGCCTAACAAAACGTTTTTTGTTCGTTGAGAGTTTTAACAAGCACGGGGATAACGATGAACCAGTAGAGATTATATATCGACTTACTAAAAACTTTTGGCAGAGCTCCTTGTCAAATGCCCATGAGTAAACTTAGCAGTCATGTGATAAGAGGACAAGTTTTGTGAATAAATAACTGGTTAAACAATCAGAAGCAGAGGGTGGGAGTAAATGGGCAGTTCTTACAATTCAGGGAAGTAAGCGGTGGGCTTCCCAGGAAATGCATCGGGGTCGGTATTTAATTCATCTATAAATGATATGAAATCGGGGGCAAGCTGTGAACTGGCCAAGTTCATAGATGATACCAAATTATTCTGGATGGTGAAAACCAAAGAAAGTGTGAAGGTCTCTCAGAGGATCTCTCCAGATCAGTCAGTGACTAACAACCTAGCAAATGAAGATCAATGTAAGTAAGTGTAAAGTTACACTCATGGGGGGCAGACAAAAATCCTAACTTGACATGTAACACTGATGGGTTCGAAGCTGGTGGTAACAGACAATGAAAAACTTTTTGTGGTGGTTGTGAGAAGCAAATGTCATCTCAGTTTGTGGCAATGGTGAAAAAACAAAAGTCTATGCTAGAGATCATTAGGAACAGAACTGAAAATAATTTGGCCTATACTGTAATTGTCTGCATTGTAATGTGCTTGTACAGATCCAGGGGTGGCCACAATTGGGATGCTATGTAAAGTTTGGGGTGCCTAATCCCAAAAAGGATGCTATAGGGCTCAAAAGGGTGCAGAATAAGGCAATCCATATGATCAAGTGGTTGAAGCACTCTTAAGCAGTTGGACCCCTCCTCCCACTAAAAGATGCCAAAAAGACATAGGGACCAAAGACTGGCATAAGAGCAAGACACTGCTCGTCACAAAGGAGATGCCTCTCAGAGAGTCTTGGGGTCCATCTTGTGTGTCACCTGGGCAGGTAGGCAGTTGGCTTCTGAACTTTTCCCTTGGCCCTGAGATGTGCCTCGCTGGACAGTGGGGTTACCTAATCCTCATTGTGTCACCCTGGGGTGGTTTAATCAGTGCTCCATTACTTACCATATCTGAATCTATGGCCAGCTGAAGTTTTCCACTGGCCCTAAGGTGTGCCTGGCAGGACAATGGGGTAGCTATCTCTACTGTATCACCCTAAGATGATTTATTCAGTGCTCTAAGCAGACAATTACTTATCCTTATCTGCACCCATCCCAATAATCAGTCGGTATCCAAGTCCAGACATCCTCTTGGATCCTGACCACTCATCAGACCTCTATCTTTTTGTTGGAATCTAGGAAAGTAATACATTCTTTGTCTCTAGCTTTCCTGCCAGCTTACATCATACTACTTCAGGACCCATTTTGGGACCCATAATAAATATTAGTCTTTCAGCTGTTCATAGTGTGTATATGTGTGTATGTTCTGGATCAGTTTGTGTACCCCCACTTGCACAAGGGCTCTTTCTTGTCTCCTTGAACTGCTAATCATGTTCATCACTGATTTGCCTGGACGTCTGTTTGAGACTGGTAACTGTCACCCATTCCTGAAACACTCTCCAACTTCCTTCCTTTTCTCTTAGTCAGATCTCGTATGCTTTTTGTGTTCATTGCGTAAAATACATATCTTGATTTACTATTTTTATTCTTCAATTAAACTATGTGTAATTATTCAGCTGCCCACTTATTTGAGAGTCTTTACCCAGGATCCAGCTATTTCTCCCAACTAAAGTGGAGACTGCCTACTTAGGGTAACACACTGGCCCTGTAAAGAAGTGCTGAAAAGTTGAGAGTTTGCACAGACAGTTTTAAAAGAGGATCAGACAGACTCATTTCCAAGGAGATGCTTTGGCTTCTGTGGCCCTGCCTTGTGGATCTTCTGCGGCATCTGGTTAGCTGCTGCCAGAAGTAGCATGCTAGTCTAGATGGATGACTGGTCTGTTCCAGCAGGGCACTTGCATTCCCAGAAAAGCTGTTTAGGGAGAGAAGGAGAAAATTCTACAAGGAGCAGTGAAAGTAGGAAGCTTAAGAAACTGTTCATCACAGTCACACGTATATGTTTCAAAACACTGACTTCAATGAATATCAGCCAAGTACATAGGTATGATCGGGAGGAGCACAGTTGTGTTATTCTTGGCCTGGGGTCTCCACACCCTCTCAATTTTGCAACTCCTAAGGAGGTGCAGTTTGCTGGCTGACTTGATGAATGGTAATGGATTCAGTTCTGGGGCTGGTACAGGCAAAGTTTCCATCCCCACCCAACTTTAGGGGTGACTGTCCAGTTGACGTCAGACATTTTTTTACTTCATCTTTTGGCAGCAGGATGTTATTTTTATAACAGCACCAGGAGTAGTGGAACTGGAATAGGTGTGCCCAGCTCCTTCATCACCCTTCCCCCCCCTACACACCATTTGCTTTTAAAGCTGCCCTTAGAGTTTATGAGGACATTTTTGTTACTTGTCTGCTGAAGGAGAGTCAAGAGGAACGGAGGATACTTGCTGAGTGGCTGCTGCAGGAACTCTCCTGTTTGTTTCACTCTACTCCTCAAGCAAATTCACTTGTCACCTTCAAGCCAGAACAGACTCAAGGTAAATGAAATGACACAGTTTATTTATTTATTTATTGGATTTATAGGCCGTCTCACCCCCAAAGGGCTACAGCTACTAGTAATGGGACTGTGGTACTTTAACTCTGGTAAGATAGCGGATGATCTCTGTGTTTCAGCGATAGAACACTGTGTTTCCCATAGTGTGGCAACTTTCTTCAGTTTTGTGTGTGTGTACCAGCACATGGGGTAATGTCGGAAAGATAAAACATGAGTACAAATAATTGACAAATGGCCAGGACTTTCCCAGGTTGTAAGTTTGTGAGTGGCATTTGAGAATGTTAATGTGATATAGTGTTTGTCTGGGAAGATGAGGTACTGCCCTGCAGTTGCTGTGCTGCCATGCCGTTTAGTGGTGGACTTTGTCCTCTACCTGCCTCTCAAGCTTCATAAAGTTATATTGATGAAAAATGGGATCCCCCCCCACCTTTTAGTAGTGCCTTGAAGTCTAGATACAGTTTGAAATTAATGATAAAGAGGTGACAGATAAAATCATGCAAACCTCAGCTGGAGATTGAACCAGAGGGTCTTTGGTCTGATCCTGAAAGCCAATCCGTATGTTGAATATTTTTAGGACTGCAGGTTGTAAGTCGCACACTCATTTTATTTACTGTTTATGTTTATGTACCCATTTTTCTTTTTAAAAAAGCATGCAAAGTGACTTACAAGATTTAAAAGGCAAGTCTGAAGTTACAGCTAGAAGTAATACCAGAATGCCCCAAATCTGGTCATCCTATCCCTGTTAAGAAGGAGATGGAAGAAAGAGATTTAAAGCACATCATAGATGGGGGAGGCAGCGGGGTCAGTAAATGGACCAGGGATGCCAGCCTCCAGGTGGGTCCTGGGGTTCCCTCGGATTTACAGATCATCTTCAGATTACAGAGCTCAGTTCTCCTGGAGAAAACGGCTGCTGTGGAGGTTGGACTCTATGACCTTGTACCCCACTGATGTCCTTGTCTTCCCCAGGCTGCACTCCCAAATCTCCAGTAGTTCCCCAACCTGGATCTGGCAACCCTACCTCTCCCATCTTCCACCAGTAACCAGGGTCCTGCCAACCTTAAACTGGACCCTTTTCTAGCCACTGCATTCCTCCTCCAAAACTGCTTCTCCCCAGTTGCTTTTCTTGTGAAGATTATTTTGGGGCCTGGAGCTCCACTGGGAAAAAATCAGCTAGTAAGAAGCCAGAAGGGAAGCACTGATAGCAACAACCCCTTCTTGCCCATTGGTAGCAAATCTGATTCTGAAAAACTGGGTCTACGACCATCACGTCCAGTTTTGTCTTGTTTTGCGACTGCATCGCATACATGGATATTGAAGAAAGCTTCTTCCATTCTGGAGTTTGTTTGGATTCTCTTTTCTCATTGTATTCATAATGTTACAATGGCACCCATGTGAACCTTTTTTTTTGGGGGGGGTGTCCCTAAGTAGGAAAACAGCAGGGTGCTCTTATGGGAATCTGAAATATCCCTTTTTGTTCTTATGGAAGTGTGCTACTGTTTAGGTCTTCTCAACAAAGTTGATTTGCAAGTTCATAGATGACATTTCTAAAGGGGAATATCTGCAAATGAAAATTACATTGATCAGGGTCTCAGCCAGGGTGGAGGACCAGTGAATACATCACCCCATCTGGATTAGTGGTTCACTCTGCCCAAGAATTAAAACAATATTACACTTTTTGATTTATGACATCTGAAAAAACTGGATTTCGTTATTAGAGCAGGGACGCCCTCCACACCCAAATTCCACCTGGATGACTTGCCCAGCTCTCTCCATGCACCATTTGGCTGGTCAGTTTTTCAAGATCACTGTTATGTTTGGCCTGTTTAAGTCAACCCCGCCCCCCCCAAATCCCCCCCCCCTTTAGGTAGTATGTCTGAGTATAAGAGAAGGCACGAGGGAGTAACTTTTGGAGGAATTGTAGGGAGTAACTTTTGGAGGAATTGTATTAAAACTAAGAAATATAATGTATATACATATTTCTGAACATAAGGAGGCCTGCTGGGGATGAAGTGTAGATTACTAGGTAAACTGCTCTGTAAACATAGGCTGTCTAGTACATGGTGTAATGTGATGTCACCCTATGAGTCAGTAATGACCTGGTGTTTGCATAGAGGACTACTGTTACCTTTTTAAATGAACACAAATATTCCTAATGTTAACAGTTCCTGGACAATTATTTATTTATTTATTTATTTATTTATTTATTTATTTATTTCATTCCATTTTTAAACTGCCCTCCCCCGGAGGGCTCAGGGCAGTGTACATCAACATCCTAAATATAAAAACAATCTATAACAATATTAAATTCATAGAATTTAAACAATTTAAAAATTACAGAAGGTGACTTACACACAGAAGAAGAGTTTGGATTTATACTCCACTCTTCTCTACTGTAAGGAGTCTCAACTATTACAATTATCTTCATTTCCTTTCCCCTCCCCACAACAGACACCTTGTAAGGTAGGTGGTATGCAATGATATGCAATGGTTGTTGAACATGTGGACATAATGCCTGAAAAGAGAACTTCTTACAGTGAAATCCAGTTCGGGATGGGAATACTGTAGCAGCTAGAGGCAGTATGGCAAAGACCCTGCTGCACAGCCTCCAGAGGGGTTTGGGGTGGTGCAAAAGGGAGGGAAACTCAAAATCCTTCCCATCACCTGAATCGCCCCATTGCAGCCAATGGCTTAAGCTACACTTTTGTGCAGTGTAAGTCCAAAGGGCCAGGGGCTGGCGTTCTTAGGCTGGAACACAAGTGGAAGACGACTAATGCTATCTCTACCCCTGAGAACGCCCCAGCCTCACCCCCCCATGCTGGCATCCAAGTGGCTGCTGGTGTTGCTCTACAGTGGCCTGGACTTCTGGGTTTTGCTGCCATGGAACTGAGGGGTGGCAGGCCACTAGTGCCTCTGCCCCTCCTATCTGCGGGGGTGCCTCTTACACTGATCGAGAGGGCAAATGTGTCAGCACAGCCCTCTGCAACTCCTTCTGAGCATTCAGCACCCCCATCTGGATTTGGCTGCCCAAAATATGTGGAGATAGTGAACTTCATAGCTGTGTAACTACATAACTACACAACTGTGTAGACAGTTACTGTGTTTCTAAGCTGGTGCTGAAATAGAGCATAGTGCTTTGGAAAATTACTACTGGAGAAGCATTAGACAGCATTATGACAACCTCTCAGTTTTCAGTGGCCTGAAGACATGTCTGCATGGCAGGCAGGAGGGGGAAGTTTCTATTGCATGCAGTGTTGACAGTTGTAAATCACTGCAATTATCACAGCGAAAAAGATTCAGGAATTCAGGCACTGCACCAGTCTGGAGCCACAGGAGTGGAGGTGTTTCAACTGTTTTATATTAAGTTGAAATGCCATCTGATACCGTTTTAAATAAAATAATCTGATTCCCAAAAACTAAGGCAAAACACTCATAATTTTTAAGAAGGAAAAAGATGCAGGGGGTATTAATAGAGAAATCTTAATAGAGAGATCCTGGATACATAGGTCAATGAGCAGAGTGGCAGACTACAGAGAGTGGTAGAAGAGATTCACAGATAATATGAGATGAATGTGGACAAATGTAGTTACACATATCCTCTTAGATTGTAATAGTGAACTTGGCCAAATCTTTGGATACTTAAATCTGGTGACCTGAGCTGTGAATGGGCAAGACAGATCTTTCTACAAACCTGAAAAAGGCCCCAGGGTTGCAAAAAATTGTGAAACCTAAACACAAACAAACAACCAAAAACAAGAAACCCCCCCCAAAACCCCACAGTGATGAGGAGCACCTGGAGCTTTAAGCAACTGATTCCCTTAGTTGCTGTTGCTAAGTAGCCACAGCATTCCAGCATTCAGTTTCTGTGAGTAAAAGGCAGGAGGAGGAGCCTTTCCAGACCAATTTTGGCCTTTGTGGGAGAATGCATTGGAGCCAGGTCTAGGGTTGCCAGCCCCAGACTGGGAATTTGTGGAGATTTTGTGGTGGAGTGTAGAGTTTGGGGAGGAAAAAGACCTTACCAGGATATAATGCCATAGAGTCCACCCTCTGAAGCGGCCATTTTCAACAAGAGGAGAGATCTCTGTTGTCTGGAATTCAGTTTTAATTCCAAAGGACCTCTAGGTCTCACCTAAAGATTGACAACCCTAGGTCTGGAATAACCTCTGGGTGATTTGATACTACCTGACTTGCATGACTTAAGTAGAGCTAGCTGCTTACTACTGTTTAATAGTAGCCACCCTATGAGTCAGTGTGGTATAGCAGTTAGAGCATCAGAGCAGGATGTGGGGGATGCAAATCCAAATCCCTATCTTGCTGTGGAAAATCACAGGTTGATTTTGGACCAGTCACATATGTTCATCTTAATTTACCTCATGGGGTTGTTTTGCAGATTAAAAAAAGAGGAGAGGAGACTTTTGTAAACCACTTTGGTTCCCTCTGTGGAGAAAGACAGTAGTTTTCCAAAGCGGAAGGGGTAGAGACAGAAAATCTAAGACAGAAGACCAGATAAACGTAGGTTGGCTGTCAGGTGGGATGGAGATAGGGTTGCCAACTCTAGGTTGGGAAATTCCTGGAGATTTGAGGAATGGTGCCTGGGGAGGGTGGGGTTTGAGAAGGGGAGGAACATCAGCACAATATAATGCAGTAGACTCCACACACTCCCCCCCCCACACACACACACACCAAGCAGCCATGTCCTCCTGGGGAGCAAGGTGGCCAGCCTTCAGGTGAGGGCTGGAAATCACCTGAAATTACAACTGTTCTCCAGATGACAGAGATTAATTCCTCTGAAGGAAATGACTGCTTTGGAGGGTGGGTGCTCTGGCATTATAACCTGCTGAACTTGCTTCCCTCCCCAAACATTTCCCTCCCAAATCTCCAGGGATTTCCCAATCTGGAGCTGGCAACTTTAAAGGAAAACTGATCTCTGTAGTTGGGAGATATGTTGTGATTCCAGGAGATCTCCAGGTCCCACTGGAGGTTGGCAACCCTAGAAGGAGAGAAAGGAAGCAGCAAAGGGGTGGGAGTGTTCAGGAAAGTGAAAAACAGAAATAATGGGGGACAAGGGAAATGGGATGTCTCCTGCAAGTCCTTGTGGGTTCCCACTTGTATCTTTTAGTAGCAAAGTTGGCCAGGTGCGACGATACTTAAATCCATGGACTTAAATCCATGGACTGGAGCTGTGAAGTGCAAGACAGAGCTTTCTACAAACCTCAACAATGCCCCAAATTTGCAAAAACAACCTTGAAATCTCAGAAGAAAAAATTGGGGGATAACCCCCCCCCCCAAATTGATAGAAGAAGCACCTGTAGCTTTAACAGTTTCCCTCAGTGCCTGTTACTAGGCGACCACAGCATTCCAAAACTTTTTTTTGTGAGCAAAAGGCAGGGGGGTGGGCAGGGTCCTTTCTGGGACTGTTTTGGCCTTTCAGGGAAGATTAATCAGGGGCAGACCTGACAGCAACCACTGGGTGATTTGAACTCAGATTCAAATCCCCATCTTGCTGTAAAAGGTCACTGGATGATTTTTGGGCCAGTAACATACTTTCAGCTTAACCTACCTCACAGGGTTGCCGTATGGATAAAAAAAGGAGGGGAGGATACTAATGTAAGGTGCTTTAGTCCCCACACTGAAAAAGGTGGGGTATAAGTGAA